>NW_024070204.1:57378882-57869927 GCF_014754425.2 Oryx dammah | reverse complement strand
CACAACCTTCAACACACTAACACACCAACCTTCAACACAACACAACCATCAATGCACCAACCTTCAACACAACCTTCAACATACCAACCTTCAACACAACACAACTTTCAACAACCTTCAACACACAAACACACCAACCCTCAACACAATGCAACCTTCAACACACTAATCTTCAACACAACCTTCAACAGCCTAACACACCAGCCTTCAACACAATATAACCTATAACCTTCAACACAGCAACACACCAACCTTCAACACAACCTTCAATAACCATCAACACAACCTTCAGCTGCCTTCAACACACCAACACAGTCCTGCCTCAAGGCTCCTCACAGCCATTCCCTCTTTTGCAACAATCCATCCCCAGACATCCTTACCTCCTTCAAGTCTTTGCCTAATTGTCATGCTCTCCAGGAGGCCTACCTTGACCACTGTATTCTTCTTACCTCCCAGGGCACTTTGTGTTTCTCTTACACTTCTTTTCTCTTTTTTTCCATATCTTTTAACATAGCTATAAGCTTCCCTGGTGGCCCAGAGGTTAAAGCGTCTGCCTGCAATGCAGGAGACCTAAGTTCAATCCCTGGGTCGGGAAGATCCCTGGAGAAGGAAATGGTAACCCACTCCAGTATTCTTTTTTTTTTTTTTCACTCCAGTATTCTTGCCTGAAGAATCCCATGGACAGAGAAGCCTGGTGGGCTACAGTCCATGGGGTCACAAAGAGTCAGACACAACTGAGCAACTTCACTCACTCATAACTTACTTATTGTATTTATTGCTTAATATCTATCTCCTCCACTAAAATAAGATCCATGGGGAAAGGAATCTTTGGTTTGTTCTCTGCCATAACCCAAATATTAGCACATAGTAGGTATTGACACATAGGAGGTGCTGGATAAATATCTGCTGAATGACTAAATGAACAAATGAATGGGGACTGGATTGGAACAGAGGTCAGCCTGAGGTTGAGAGTTCAGATGAACTCAGAACAGCAGACTAGTCTTGACTCTGAAATGATGTGTCATAAAATTATGGGATCAATGACAAGCCCTTGAACAATGATTTGGAAGGACCCAGAAAAGAAATCTCTGGTTCTGAAGGTAAACTGACCCAAGGAAGATTTGCTTACACAGAACCAAATTATGTCAAAGTTCAAATCAATTTTGGTAAATATTCTGAGCAGTGGGCTTCAGTTCAGCTCAGTCGCTCAGTCATGTCCGACTCTTTGTGACACCATAAATCACAGCACGCCAGGCCTCCCTGTCCATCACCAACTCCTGGAGTTCACCCAAACTCACGTGCATTAAGTCGGTGATGCCATCCAGCCATCTCATCCTCTGTCGTCCCCTTCTCTTCCTACCCCCAATCCCTCCCAGCATCAGAGTCTTTTCCAATCAGTCAACTCTTCACATGAGGTGGCCAAAGTACTGGAGTTTCAGCCTCAGCATCAGTCCTTCCAATGACCACCCAGGACTGGTCTCCTTTAGGATGGACTGGCTGGATCTCCTCGTATATTCTGAGCATTCTGCACATTGGGCTTAGAAGTCATTAAATATTTATCAACCTGTTATGGTGCTCAAGGACATTCAAACATTAAATCTCAAACCTTTATAGTTTATAGAGTAAATAAGATACCTAACAGGTTGTAACAGCTGAGAGGGTTTTTTAAAGTAGGCTATTACAAGAATACTCATAAGAATACAGTAACTATAAATAAACAATGCAGAGAAAACCATTCTCATATACTGCTTGCTTGAGTATAAAGCAAGATTGTTGAAAGGCATCTTGGTAATTCATACCAGTTGCCTTGAAAAATATTCATTCCCTGACCTAAAAAGAAAAAAAAAATGCATAGATTAAAAAAAAAACTAAAAAAAAAAAAAAAAAAAAAACTGAGAAAAAATACACCAAAATGTTAACCATGATTGTTTCTGAAGAATAAATTACCAATTTCAGTGCCTTAACCTAACAGTGCATCGTACCCATGTAAGAGCATAACCCAACATTCCTAGTAAACAGGTGGCTCTCCTCCAGGCAGTGATTAAGGGATCCAGATTCACTCCATCCTCACATCCCCTAGGGTCTCATGGAAGCTGCATCCTTCCGGCAGATGGGGAAAAAATTATGGAGAAAGCACACCTATTTCTTCAGTCATGGCCCAAAAGTGATATATATGCAAAAGGAAAAGAGTTAATAATCTTTGACCCAGTGATCCCATCCTACAAATCTACAGTAAAGAAATAGTTGTAGGAAAAGTTATGTCAGACAAATGATTGATAGATAGACAGTTACATGGATACATAGATACCCACAGAGATATATAACAGTAGACAAAGATAGACTGTGGCAGAATTATGAAAAAAGCACACAAAAATTCCACCAATAAAGGAGTGTTCCATCTACATTGTGAAGTATTATTCAAACATAAAATATTTTCAATAATATATACAAAACAGTAATTACATGAAATTTTTACTGACCTATGTAACTCTATCCAATTAGAATATATATTATCAATAAAGATACCTAATTTGGGTTAAGGGATATGTTAACAATCTAAATAGATACAATCTTTTTCAAAGGCAACAAGTATAAAGTTGAAATGAGTATAAAATGTCTTTGTTCCAGCAATTGTATGCTAGCATTTATCATAAGAATAAAAGTAGAGATGTACCAAAAGTGCCACTTCTATGAATGCTAAAAATGTTGATTAGATTTTCCCTTGAAAAAAGAAAGATTATGAGCAACTTAAATTTACAACAATTCCTGATTTTTTTTAAATACTTTTTGATATATCCTGGTACATTCATGTGATGGATTATAATGTAGCCTCTTATAATGGCACCCCAAGCCAGTGCTCTTGCCTGGAACATCCTACGGACAGAGGAGCCTGGTGGGCTGCAGTGCATGGGGTCGCTGAGTCAGACATGACAGCGACTTCACTTTCACTTTTCACTTCCATGCATTGGAGAAGGAAATGGCAACCCACTCCAGTGTTCTTGTCTGGAGAAGCCCAGGGACGGGGGAGCCTGGTGGGCTGCCGTCTATGGGGTCGCACAGGGTCAGACACGACTGACAGCAGCAGCAGCAGCAGCCTCTTAAAATGTGCCGTAGAAGCCGGGACATGGGTGCAACCTAGATGTCCAGCAGCAGACGAATGGATAAGAAAGCTGTGGTACACACACACAATGGAGCATCACTCAGCCACGAAAAAGAATGCATTTGGTTCATGTTTGGGAACGCATGTACACCTGTGGTGGATTCGTGTCAATCTATGCCAAAACCAATACAGAATTGTAAAGTAAAAATTAAAAATAAATAAATAAATAAATTTAAAAAAAAAAAAAGAATGCATTTGAATCAGTTCTAACGAGGTGGATGAAACTGGAGCCTATTATACAGACTGAAGTAAGTCAGAAAGAAAAACACCAATACAGTATACTAATGCATATATATGGAATTTAGAAAGATAGTAATGATAACCCTGTATGTGAGACAGCAAAAGAGACACAGATGTATTGAACAGTCTTTTGGATTCTGTGGGAGAGGGAGAGGGTGGGATGATATGGGAAAATGGCATTGAAACATGTAAATTATCATATGTGAAACGAATCGCCAGTCCAGGTTCAATGCATGATACAGGATGCTCGGGGCTGGTGCACTGGGATGAACCAGAGGGATGGGATGGGGAGGAAGGTGGAAAGGGTGTTCAGGATGGGGAACACATGTAAATCCATGGCTGATTCATGTCAATGTATGGCAAAACCAATACAATATTGTAAAGTAAAATAAATTAATTAAAAAATAATAATAATAAAATAAAATGTGCTGTAGAAGATTATTAAATAGTTTGGAAAATATTGTCATTGTATCAAGTTAAAAAAAAAAACAAACTTCCAAGTAGTATGCAAGGTAATTTATATGCATAAAATATTCAGAAAACTGGAAATGTATACATCAAAATTTTGAGTTATTTCTGAGACGTGTAACTACATCTTTTTTGTTTTATTGTTTGTGAAGCTTTCCCTTTTACAACATTTCAGTAATAAATATATAATAGTTTAAAATCAGGTTTTAAATAGTTTACTCATATTCTAATAATATTGGGGGAAATTCTCACAATAATACTGAAAAAAGTAAACTGCTAATCTGTAGACATGGTATGATTCCAGTTTTCTGTATATATGTTCACAAAAATATATATATTGGAAGAAAAGACATCAAAATGTTAACAATGTTTATTTCTGAGTTGTAGGGTTCCAGTCCAAGTAAAAGTGGAGTAAGCAGGTCCACCCATGTCTCCTCCAACTAAATGCAATTATAAAATCTGGACTGAATGCAAGGAGCAGTGATTTAAGCATTCTAAACATAAAGTAGCAGGAGGTTTGGGGGATCAGCCTTTGAAGTACCCCTGAACCAGTGGAGAGTATACCATTTTTTAAACTCCAGTGTACCCTTGCCTCTTGATGAGGGTGAAGGAGGAGAGTGGAAAAGCTGGTTTAAAACTCAACATTTAAAAAAACTAAGATCATGGCATCCAATTCCATCACTTCATGGCAGATATATGGGGGAAAGTGGAAATAGTGGCAGGTTTTACTTTCTTGGGCTCCAAAGTCACTGCAGACGGTGACTGCAGCCACAGAATTAAAAGACGCTTGCCCCTTGGAAGAAAAACAATGACAAACCTAGACAGCATACTAAAAAGCAGAGACATCACTTTGCCAGCAAAGGTCCATATAGTCAAAGCTGTGTCTTTTCCAATAGTCATGTATGGATGTGAAAGAAGCCTGGGCACTGAAGAATTGATGTTTTCAAACTGTGGTGCTGGAGAAGACTCTTGAGAGCTGCAAGGAGATCAAACCAGTCAATCCTAAAGGAAATCAATCCTGAATATTCATTGGAAGGACTGATGCTGAAGCTGAAATCCAATACTTTGGCCACCTGATGCTGGGAAAGATTGAGGGTAGGAGGAAAAGGAGGCACCAGAGGAGGAGATGGTTAGATAGCATCACTGACACAACGGACATGAATCTGGGCAAACTCCAGAAGATAGTGAAAGACAGGGAAGCCTGTCATGCTGCAGTTGCAAAAGTCAGACACAACTTAGCAACTGAACAACAACCCTAGCCTGTGCTGGGGTTTTTGCAGAGGAGCAGGTCGGGAGGAACCACAGTAGGCTTCCATGCAGACAGAAAGCTCTGGGAGAAACCCTCCAGCTCTGACTCCAGGGGCAGTAAACAGGTCTCTAGTAGTGACAGTAAGGGGCCTACAATGCCTGAAACACTGAGGGAGGGGAACGTTCTTCTCTGATCAGAGGAGCTACATTCCCAAAAGAAAGAGGCAAAACCCATTGCTTTTTTCTCTCTGCGTCCTCCCAGTACTTGGTCCTGAAGCAAACACAGATGTGGGGGAGCAGGGTAAATAAAGTCACAGCTTTCTGGGGTAAGTACCGAAAAGAAGAGTCCCCAGGGCCCTGAACATATAAAGAAATCACAGAGAGAAAGGAACTTGGAAAATCAGTCCCATAAAGTTGTTGATAAACCCCTGGGCTCACTGCCAAGCTACACATGAACAGGCATAATCCTAACCAGCAAAACAGCTCAGAGTTCAACTAAGAGATAAACCATCTCCCAAGTGTCAGTAGGTGGCACACATGGGACAGGTCTGAATAGCACTGTGAAGGCTTTGAAAAAGAACTGACATTGAAACCAGAGCCCACAAAATGCTGGTTAAGAACTTGTGACCTGAACCCCAGTGGACCAATTCTCTTCTAAAAGAAAGTACCAAAAAATAATAATAATATAAACAATAAATAAAAGTACCAACATACTCCATAGAACTTAGACAACACCCAAAGTCACATAACATAAAAGTCAAAATGTCTAACATGCAGCCCAAAATCACTTGGAAGATGAACAACTAGGAAACTCTCAGTTTCCACGGGAAAAGATAAGGAACAGATGTTCACAGAGATGACATAGATGCTGGAATTATCTGATTAAGACTTCATGGCAGCAGGTGGATCCTGATGCTCATAGCAGCATTATTTACAAATGCCAAAATACCGAAACAACCTAAGTGTCCATCAACAGATGAACGGACAAAAAAGATGCGGTACATATATAATGGAATACTACTCAGCCACTGTTTAAAAATGAAATTTTGCCAATTACAGTGACTTGGATAGACTTGTAGGGTATTAGGCTGAGTGAAATAAGTCAGACAGAGAAAGACAAATATTCTATGATATCGCTTGGATGTGGAATCTGAAAAAATAAAACAAACTAGTGAATATAACAAAAAAAGAAACAGACTTACAGAGAACAAACTAGTGGTTACCAGTGGGGAGGGGGAAGGGGGAAGAGGGAAGATTGGGATGAAGAGGGAACTAGGAGGCACCAACAAGCATGCGTAAAATAAATAAGCTACAAGTATATATTGTACAGCACAGGGAAATATAGCCAATACTCTATAAAACTATAAATGGAACATAACCTTTAAAATTGTAAATCACTATGTTGTACATCTGAAACTTATAATATTATACATCAACTATTCAAAAGCAGAGATATTACTTTGCAGACTAAGGTCCGTCTGGTCAAGGCTATGGTTTTTCCTGTGGTCATGTATGGATGTGAGAGTTGGACTGTGAAGAAGGCTGAGCGCCGAAGAATTGATGCTTTTGAACTGTGGTGTTGGAGAAGACTCTTGAGAGTCCCTCGGACTGCAAGGAGATCCAACCAGTCCATTCTAAAGGAGATCAGCCCTGGGATTTCTTTGGAAGGAATGATGCTAAAGCTGAAACTCCAGTACTTTAGCCACCTCATGAGAAGAGTTGACTCATTGGAAAAAACTCTGATGCTGGGAGGGACTGGGGGCAGGAGGAGAAGGGGACGACAGAGGATGAGAGGGCTGGATGGCATCACTGACTCAATGGACGTGAGTCTGAGTGAACTCCAGGAGTTGGTGATGGACAGGGAGGCCTGACATGCCGCGATTCATGGGGTTGCAAAGAGTCGGACACGACTGAGCGACTGAACTGAACTGATACCTCAATTATAAAAAAAGACTTCAAAGCAGCTAGTATAAACTTTCTCCACCAAGTAAGGGTGAATGTTCATGAAATGAACAGAAAGTTAGAAAGTATCAGCAAAGGATATAAGATAGAAGAATATAAGATAGGATATAAGATAGAAAGTAGAGCCAAGTGGGAAATTTCAAACCAAATAATAATAATAACTGCATCGAAGCAGCTGAATGGTAGTATGGAGATAACAGAAGTAAGTGAACATAAAGATAGACCAATAAAAGGCAATTTGAGCAACACAAAGAATAAATCTAGGCACTAATTCAGGCTTCCCTGGTGGCTCAGGGGTAAAGAATCTGCCTGCCAATGCAGGCAATTTGGGTTCGAGTCCAGTACCTGACAGGCTGAGAGGAAAAAAATTATGAGAATTCTACATTCAGGATAATATCTCTCGAGATGAAAGACATTCTCTGATGAAGAAAAACTACAAGAATTCATTTAGACCTGCTCTAAAGAAGTGCTAAAGGATGTTCCTCAGGCAGCAGAGAAATAACATGAGAAGGCAACTTGGATCTTCAGGAACCAAGGAAGAGAAACAAAATGGCAAATATCTGGTAAGTATCATAGCGTATTATTCCCCCCTTGTGTTCTTGAAAATACGCACGGCAATTGAAAATAAAAATGACAGCACTGTCTGACAGGGTTCTTGCAGCGTGTAGATGTCGTGAGGTTGCTAAAACATATACGGAAGAGGATGAGGGGACCTCTGTGCTGGTGATGTTAGAAGAGGAACTTGATTAATGGGAAAGACAGTCATGCTCAGGAATGAACAGGGAGCAGAGAGAATGTTCTCCAGACCAGAGCATGTCCTGTGACCACAAGGTCTGCCTCCACTTTCACCTACCACACCCAACTTTACCCATCTTTCCTTCCTTCTAAATACATGCGGTCTTCATGAATTCTTTCTTACTCCCCTCTCAGACAGGGGTCCACAGTCCCCAGGCCACGAACTGGTACTGGTCTGTGGCCAGTCAGGAACTGCACCTCACAGCAGGAGGTGAGTTGGGGTGAGCAAGAGAAGCTTCGTCTGTGTTTACAGCTGCTCCCCATCACTCCCGTCCCATCAGATTAGCAGCAGGATCAGACTCTCATAGGAGCACAAACCCTACTGTGAACTGTACATGCAAGAGATCTAGGTTGCATGTTCCTTATAAGAATCTAATGCCTGATGATCTGATTCTGCACTGTGGTTAGTTGTACAATTATTTCATTATCTATCACAATGTACTAATAATAGAATTAAAGTGCTCAATAAATGTAATGTACTTGAATCATCCCTAAACCATCCCCTGACCTCAGTCTATGGAAAAATTGTCTTCCACAAAACCAGTCTCTGGGGCCAAAATGGTTAGGGACTGCTCTTCTATGGCACCCCCTTAGCATATGCTTTATAACTAGCTAAAGTGAAGTGAAGTGGAAGTTGCTCAGTCATGTCTGACTATTTGCGACCCCAGGGACTATACACTCCATGGAATTCTCCAGGCCAGAATACTGGAGTGGGCAGCCATTCCCTTCTCCAGAGATCAAACCCAGGTCTCCCACATTGCTTCCAGATTCTTTATCAGCTGAGCCATGAGGGAAGAATAACTACCTGAGGGTTCTTATAATAAATGATAATTTGTAATGCTAATAATAACAGCCACAACCATCTATTATGTACCTCCTGTCTACCAGTTATAGCACTAAGTACTATACAAGTATTATGTCTAAGTCTTACCCCAGACCCTCTGAGGTAGACAATATCATCCCCTACTTGACAAAAGAGGAAACAGCCTCAATGTGTCGCTGTGATTTTCACACCTGTTTTATCTACAGGGGTTACACTTACCAGGTTTTGCTAAGTCATATCGATCCTGGAGCATCCTGGGTTCACAGACTCCAAGCTGGAATGACCTTAGTAATGTGCTCCTACTTTCATCCTCCAATTCTACAGCTGATAAAACTGGGCTGGTTTGGTTTGGTTTGAAATTGAGTTCAACCCATTAAATCCGGAAGAAGGACAGGCCAATGAAAGGTCAGTGAACTGGTAGATTTCACTATGGCTCTTCAGCCTCCTCCCAAATAACATGCAAGACAAGGCTGAGATAGTTGGAGGGAGTTTCTTACAAACTGCAGAGCCATTCTTGATCTTCGCTGAGATCAGAATGAAACAATTTATGTTTCTAGGCATCAATACCTTCGACTGACCTTGGTGCTGAAAGCTTATTGTGATTTTTGTGCTGCAGCACATTCCAAGTTCAAAGTAAGATGGATATAGCTTAGTAATACATGCTGGAGAAAAATCAATTTCTATGATAAATGATGTGATGCTTGTCTTGACTCGGGGCTGTGTGGGCAGCCTCCTGAAAGGCCACAGCTCCCCGCTGAGCACTACAAACTGCTTGTTACCTTACACTGTTTGGGACTGAGCTGCAGTGTGCAGGGAGAGAAATAGCATCTAACCATTCAATTGTAATGTCTGCCACAGTCTTCATGCGTCCCTCCAAAATTCATATATTGAAATCCTGCCCCTTCCCAAGATGATGGTATTAGGAAGTAGGGCCTTTGAGGGTTGCTTAAGTCATGAGGGTGGAGTGCTCCTGAAGGGGATTAGTGCCCTTATAAGAGGCCCCAGAGAGTGCCCTCACCCTTACACCATGTGAGGACACAGTGAAATGCACCAGTTGTGAGCCCGGGAAAAGGCTCTCATCTAACTATGCTGGCACCTTGATGTTGGACTTCCCGAACTCCAGGATTATGAGCAATAAATGTCTGCTGTTAATAAGCTATCCAGTCTGTAGCATTTTGTTATAGCAGTCCATATAGACTAAGATAATATATGAGGGAAATTTGCAGAGGGACATTGAATTTGTTACAATATTGCTTCTGCTTTATGTTTTGGTGTTTTAACCACAAGACATATGGGATCTTAGCTCCCCAACTAGGGATCAAACCCCTACCCCTATATTGGAAAGTGAAGTCTTAATGACTGGACCACCGGGGAAGTCCCTCAGAGGGAACTCTTTATAGAGGAGGCCCGTTGTGTTGAGCACTGGGGAGAAGTGGAATTTGGACTTGTAGAAATGAGACTGGAGAGGATGGTATTCCAAGCTGAAAAGGCAAGGGCAGGAGAGGGGGCCAGCTAGTGAGGAGCAGAGTTTGCCTGGAGCAAAGAATATATTTTCAAAGGAGGGAAAAAGAACAGAGGTTGGAAAGATGGATGGGGCCTGTATTAGAAGGGTTCTTCCAATGGAAGTAATTGAAACTCAGTTCAAATTAGCTGAGTCAAAAAAAGAAAAGGGAATTAATTGATTGTCATAACTGGTACATCTAGAGATGGTGACTGCCTCAGGCATGACTGGATCCAAGCACTAAAAAATGTCCTCCATTTCTCTCTCTCCCCTTCCCTCTGCTGCTCACAAATGGATATTGGCCTCACTCACTCCCTCTGCAGGCCCACTTCCTCCAGGTAGTTATGGAAAACAACGATCAGCAGGTCAATCTATGGCCCTGTCTAAAGCACCTGCCTCTTACTGAGCCAATCACTGGGCCCTAGCAAATGGGGTGCAATGGTTGGCCAGGCCTGGTTTATATGCCCACCCTCTTGCCATAGACTAGGATGCAAAATCATGAGAAAGGGGATGGGAAAGCAGGATATAAAATGCACAGTTAACAATCCACCACAGGGCCACAAAGAGAACCAGGTTGAGACTGTATCTTTTAGACAGTGGAAGGGACAGCGGATGCTTTTAAGGTGAAAGGCATAATCAGAAATGTGAGTTAGTTAGAAGGGGGAGTCTAGAGCCAGGGCGTAGAGTGAACTGCAGCAGTCAGGGGCAGGTCCATCCAGCTCGAAGGGCTCAGCTCTGAGTCTGTACTGGTGGAGGTACAGAGGACAGGTCCTTGCCATGGACGAACAGGGGAGAGCAGAGCACTGGGAGGGAGCAGGTCTCACCTCTTTACCCCAGAACCAACACCAGCAAAAGGGAACAGGAGCCCCAGTAAAACAACCAGGCTTCAGTGGTTTCTTTGCAAGCCTGTGACCCCATCAGACTCACAAGACTTAATGCTGGGGAAAGGGTGGGACGTGGAATGAGCTTTTCCCAATCCAACAGATGGGGGTTCTGGAGGACAATTACATGATCTGTGCATATGTGTGAAATAAGACCCAGAAGCATGCATCCAAAAGTCAACAGTGGCTTACAAGAGGAGAGGGTCTTTCACTTTGCATCTTGAACACTTTGATGTTGTATAGAACAGTTTTACCTTCGTAATGAAAATATACACTGTGTATGCATTGCAGAAATACATATGACAAAGGGAAGGAATTGTAACTTTTGTTCCTTGATCTGGTGGCTTGGGGCACATCAAGTTCAGTAGGGTAGGGAGATAATCTGGAGGGGAGTGCAGAACAGGGAAGTAGCTAGTTCTCCCTGGGGCCTCAAAAAAATTTCATTAAGATGTTGCTCAAGCTGAGACTTGAAAGAAGAGCTTTGGTCAGAGTGTTGGTCAGACCAATAAGGCAGAGAAAAAAGAGACTAAGATGGAACTGTGAGGCCAGTAGCTGTGGGGGTGGGGGTGGGGAAGGGGCTGTCTGCTGGCACAGTGCAATGGCTGCTTAATGTGCCCCCGCCTCCCCACTGCCACCCTAGCCCACCCCTGCTTGTATGCCACGCCCCAGAGAGCAATAGGAGGCGACTGAAAGATTTGAACTCAAAGTAGCAAGAGCAACTTTGAGTTCAGAAGTTGCCTATGGTGAACTCATAGGCAAAGGTTAGTGGGAGGGGTCTGATGGGAGGCTCCTGGAATGACCTGAACAAGACCTACTGGAGGCCTGAACCATTGCCCTCAGGACTGCGAAGCTTCTCACACTGGTGAGGAACCTTCACAAGCAGAGCAAGGACACTGGCGGTACTGGGTCAGGGCTACTGGTATGAGCTGCCCCTGGATGGTGGGCTGAAGGAGGAGGAGAGCTTTCTTAAGGTCAAGTCTAAAGTTCTGTCATTATAAACCAGCACTGACGCCTCCCCCTTCTGTTAAGTTAGTTATCTCCGCTTTGTGGCTGCCATCCATCCAGTGATTCTATCATCCCAATGGTGGCAGCACGTCATCCAATCAACTACTTCTCGAAAACGCCTGCCCCCTGCTGGCCAGTGCTCCCTGGGCCTGAGTGAAGCAAGGTGCCCAGTTCGCGCCGGTGCACAGCCAGGCGGTAGGTCCTTCCACCTCACTGAGTAAACCCATGCTAACATACGCGGCCCCTGAGCTCCCAGCCCAGCACTCTGCCAGGAGGCGTTTGGCCACCACCCTCCTCCTGTCTCAGGGAGCAAGTCAGTCGCCTGTCAAGACTCACGCAGACATCTCTGCCAGGATGGCTCCCATATCAACAAATTCCCTGCTTCCCATCCCTACTTGCTCCCAGCCCCAAACCCTCACCACTGATCCCCACGCGGCCCCCACATCCTGCGGTCACCTGTACCTTCTTGGGACTTGGTCAGCATACGCTCTGACTCTGCTTCTGCTCTGGAGGCAAAGATCTTGGGGAAGACAAATCCTCCGGCAAGGCCAGGGCCCCCCTAAGAGCCTGGTGGGTTCCTGCAGGCACCAGGGCCACCGTCCAGAGCAAAGGAGGTGTCCATTGCCAATAGGCCTTTGCTCAGCAATTTCAGACTCAAGAACAAGCTGAAGGTTACTCAAGAGCACTTTAGGACACAGCCATGATGCACAGGTCTTCCCAGGTGGCTTGGTGGTAAAGAATCCACCTGCAACGCAGGAGAAGCAAGAAACACAGGGTCCATCCCTGAGTCAGAAAGACCTCCTGGAGAAGGAAATGCAACCCACTCCAAAATTCTTGCCTGGAAAATTTCATGGACAGAGGAGCCCGGCTGGCTACAGTCCATGGGGTTGCAAGGAGTCAGACTCTATGAGCTACTGAGCTCGCAGGCCCACGCAGGATGCGTGAGCACTCCCCAGGCCTCTGATCATCTCTCCCCTACCCCTGCTCACCCTCCTTCCTGAGCTGAGGCTCCCTCTGCCTTTGTGCCTCTGGATCTGAAAACTCTGCTTAGAACACGAACTGGGGGAGGCTGGATCCACGGAGCCTGAGAGCACACTGAGTCATTTTAAGAGCTGGTTATTTTGAGGCCCTAAGCTCAAGAAAGGAATTCAGAGAGAAAATTTTTTAAAAAAATAACAAGACTGATAGCAGGAGTGCAGCCTCCACTAACATGGGCCGTCAGCTGAAACCAATTTTCACGGCTCAGCACAGTCTCAGCTCATGAACTGCGCTTTACCTTAGAAAAGCCCTTCAGCACACAGACACACACACACACACACACAGACACACACATACACATGCAGACAAAAGGCAGTCTGAGTTGCAGAGCCATATAGCATGAAAGGATCTTTTTACTTTAGCAATAATCCCTGTGGTTTTGACCTCACCAGCTCCATGTCTCGTGAAGAGGTCTTAGGTGGGACCAGCTGCCCAGTCATCCCAGGCCTGCAAGTTGGATTTTTAGGAGCTACTTTTGGCTAGAGAACCTCAGAGGCAGAAAATCTCAGAAAGCAGCTCATGCTGCCCTACTTTACACTAGTCACTTATCCCTGAAATATCCCATCTCTCCACCCACCTTTATTTTTCAACCTCAGAAACTAATCTGAAGTTCTAAAATATGTTAAGTCCCCCATCCCACAGCTCACCAGAGAATGCCTGAATCTGAATCTCCAAAAAGTGGCTGGTCTTCTCCTTGGGAAAATCAAAGATCTTCCCTTCCACCGGGTCTCCATTACCTACGGGCCAGGAGGAAGACAATAGAAGGCTTGATCTCTCCCCAGTTCCTTTAAGACCCCAAGCCCTACATTCTCCTTGGAACTTTCTGAAAACCAAGTCAGTCTTCTTGGATTTTAGAATCCTTGCACCTCTCTTGACTGAGGGCACAGCCCCACTCTCCCAGCCACTCCCATTGTCTACCCTGCAGCTTGCATGATGTTTCTCTAGATGAGAAACCATTCCTTCACCTTCAGTCCATGACAGAAATGTGGTGGAGAAATGTTTTACTCCAATGTTAAGTGAAAAATACAAAGTCCAGAGCTCTGCATATGGTAAGCTACTAACGGTATTCAAAGAAGAGAAAATGAATGTAAATTAATTTACTTGCATGTAAATAAAATATCTCTGGAAGGATACATAAGAAACTCATTACGCTGCTTGCTTCTGAGGAAAACTGTATGCTTTGTCACCTTTGAATTCTGAAACACACATTCAAAAGGAAGTAATGAAATCACAATTTAAAATACACATATTTGTTTTTAAATATTTTTATTCACCAGAGCTTCAAGGTTGACTAAGTAAGGTAGGCCTAACAGAAGTGTACTTGTAGGGTAGAAAATAAGTCGCTCAGTCGTATCTGACTATTTGCGACCCCATGGACTGTAGCCTGCCAGGTTTCTCCGTCCATGAGAATTTCCAAGCAATACTGGAATGGGTTGCCATTTCCTTCCCCAGGGGACCTTCCCGATCCAGGTATCAAACCCAGGTCTCCCACACTGCAGGCAGATTCTTTCCCGTCCGAGCCACAAGGAAAGCCCACTTGAGGGGTGGAGTAGGGGTCTACACACTGCAGTGGAAGAAGAGAACAAGGTCAGGACAGTGGCCTTCTGGGCTACGGTGGAGCCAGAGAGGAGGGAAATCCAGTGTGGGACTAAGTGGTATGGCGCTAGCAGGATACTGGGTTTCCCAGGTGGCACTAGTGGTAGAGAACCTGCCTGCCAATGTAGGAAACTCAGGGGGCATGGGTTGGATCCCTGGGTTGGGAAGATCCCCTGCAGGAGGGCACGGCAACCCACTCCAGAATTCTTGCCTGGAGAATCCCCGTGGACAGAGGAGCCTGGCGGGCTTCAGTCCATGGGGTCGCAAAGAGTCGGACATGACTGAAGCAACTTAGCACGCACACACCAGTGTGGCACTGTAACACCTTAGACACTTGTTTTTATTTTTTCGGCCATGCCGTGTGGTTTGCAGAATCTTAGTTTCCCAACCAGGGATTGACCCGGGCCCTGGCAGTGAAACCACCAGAGAATTCCGACTCCTTAGACCTTCAATAACACTTCTAAAGTCACGAAATCATGAGTGTAATTGGACTTTCTTAAAACGGGGACAGGACAAGGCTAGTGAACCGGCTGGTATGGGGCCAATACTGAGGCAGCACAGTTAGGCCGAGAAGCTGACTACAGGCAGCCTTGAGAAGGTCAGAGGTTCATGGAGGCCATAGGAAAGCAGGGGGTACAAACAGGCTGGGGATTTGAGCCAAGTCCCCCCAGAGAGCTTGCCAAACCCAGTGCAGAAGTTTCTATGAGTTCCTGCTTCACCAAGACCAAGGCTACCCTTGGGGGGAAGTGGCTCTGTGAGTTGGGGGCAGAGGCCCGTGGAGCAGCACCGCTGCCAGCCCTACGGAGCCTTCATGAGGTCCAGAATGTGGCACTCGTTCCTCAGGCCCTTTCCTGACCTCTGCCAGAAAACTGTCACATCTACACGGACTGGCCTATGAGAGGCACGCCCTAGGGTCATGCAGTCCCCAACACGTTCCGCCACTGCCTCTGCAGGGGACCACTCTGAAGAGGTGGTGGGGAGTCTACGGGCCATGTCAGGGACTCATACGGAGGCAGGACTTCCTGTCTTCTAGAAAAACCTTAGAAAACACACACACACACATACACATACACACTTCTGTCTTTACAAAACAAAAACCTTCATGGGTAATTCACACATTTCAAAAAATTACTTTCTGAAAAGACTTAAAGAAGCTCTGTTTTTAGGTCAAAAATGTGATTTGTTATTCCTATGTTTTATTTCTATATTTTATCATACCCTGAGATAAGAACTGATGCTTTTGAACTGTGGTGTTGGAGAAGACTCTTGAGAGTCCCTTGGATTGCAAGGAGATCCAACCAGTCCATTCTGAAGGAGATTAACCCTGGGATTTCTTTGGAAGGAATGACGCTAAAGCTGAAACTCCAGTACTTTGGCCACCTCATGCGAAGAGTTGAGTCATTGGAAAAGACTCTGATGCTGGGAGGGATTGGGGGCAGGAGGAGAAGGGGACGACAGAGGATGAGATGGCTGGATGGCATCACAGACTCGATGGATGTGAGTCTGAGTGAACTCTGGGAGATGGTGAGGGACAGGGAGGCCTGGCGTGCTGCAATTCATGGGGTCACAGAGTCGGACACAACTGAGCGAGTGAACTGAACTGAACTGAACTGAGATGTATTTGTACCAATTTCTCATGATCCAAAACATTTTAGAACCCCATGGTTGAAAGAGAACTCAGAGTTGAAAGAGCAGAAGCAGCCCATCTCCTCATAAGATTTTCTTCACGTAGAACATGCTCCACACACCTGACTCACTGGGTGATAACAGGGGATTGAGAACGTTCTTGTGTTAGTGATCTAATATGAACAACTCTCTTCCAGCATACAGAAATGCTTCTCAAAGTCTAATGTACATAAGAATCACCAGGGAAGGGTGTTAAAATATCAGATTCCCACCTCCTTCCATTTCAACTACAGTTCCGCTTCTGGCTCAGTGCACCAGAGTTTTGCTTTACACCTGAGCAAGGACTCAGTTACGATATGCACTTCCCTGTCTGATGTGAACTCAGTGGAGACCTGCCAAACAGAACAATGACTGTGATCTGTTTTATTACTGGTGGCTTTTAAATAAACATGCAAAAATCATATGGTTCCATCAGGTACTTGAAGCAAACACACATTCGCTCAACAGGGGAGTTAAACAGGTATGAAATTAAATACCTATATAATTTCATTTTTTATGTCTTTAAGCAAAGCACTAAAGAAGTTCAGGTAGTCCTAAAACATCTTTTTTCTTTTGTTCTCTCTCCTCTTCCCCAAGGTCCCAGCACTGAAGCACATGCCCTGAAAAAAAAGAAAAGGAAACTGACACTTACTAAACCCCTATTGTGCCCATTTTGCTGATGTGGAAATAGAAGCTCAGAAAGAGTCAATGTCTTACTCAAGTGACACATGTAAGACAAATCATTTCACCCAGCACATCTATGCTATGCACGGAAAAATAGTAACTAACACACACAAATGATGGCATGGTTTGTTTTCATTTATTTAAGAGTCCCTCCAGTCCTTTTCTTCAAATCTCATCTATTTCCATGGTTTCACATTCCATCTATCTATAGTCATCAACTTCCAACTTCATACTGTCGGCCCAGAGCTTGTCTCTGAGCTTTAGAGACACATCCACTTATGACTTGCAGGTGTCTGAAACTGAAAATGTCAAACACCGACCTGTTTATTGTCAGCCCCTCCTTCTCCAGCAGAATCCATTTCCCACCTGTCTTCACCACTGCACCTTCTGGCACCACCTTCAACCCGACCGCTTGAGCCAAAATGCCAGGCAAGCACCCTGAGAGGGTGCCTCCAAGCTGTAACTGAAACCTAACCGCTGTCCACTCCCTTCTGTTTTCACCATGCAGGTGTGTATATATGCATCTCTGAGCCGGTTTTCCTTAGCTGTGGGGTTGCAGTCAAACATGTTTGTAAGCCACTTATTCCCCATCAGGTCAGGGCCCCTGCCACCTCTTTGATCTCATCTTCCATCACCTTCCCCTCTTTTTCCCTTAAGTGTTGAGATCTTTCACACTTCGGGATATTTGCTGCTCCCTCCATCTGGAACATTCTTCTCCTTATCTTTCCCACGCCTGGCTCACTGTCATCCTTCAAATCTCTATAAATATCACAACCTCAGAAAGACCTCCTCTGACCACGCTTTGTAAACCATGTTCTACACAGTCATTTTTTCTAATGAATACTTACCAGTTGACTTGCTTATCATCAGTTTTTCCATGAGATTATAAGCTTTGAGAGGACAAGAATGGTCTGCATAAATGCTGATTCCCTGAACTCCACTTTCACCTAATTCAAAGGGCCCTCCCAAATGGTGGGGTAATGAATGACTGTCTGAAGTGTTTTGGTATTCATAGTAGTAATGTGAGAACTGTGTCCCCCAAAAGATATATCTGAGTCTTAACCCCTGGTACCTGTGAACATGACCTCAGTTAGAATTAGGGTCATTGCAGATGTAATTAGTTAAGATGAGGTCATACTGGAGTAAGAAGGGGCCTTGATCCAATATAACTGATGTTCTCATGAGAATATGAGTTTCTATTGTTTAATTCACCCAGTTGGTGGTATTTTGATATATATAGTAGTCCTGTTATCTGCCACTTGAGTACCATGAGAAGATGATAATAAATAATTTCTAAAATGAAATTTAGCTCTAAAGTTGGTAGATTTTATGATAAGTAATTAATGACAGTGAAGTTAGGTACAATATACGATTTGGAGGACCTGGAGATGAGTTCTCAGGTAGTTTTATTCCTTGAAGGTAAAATACCCTAACGAAAACTCTAATAGTTCATCTGAATCAGTGTTACCCCAGCCCTTGGGGCCAAAAGTGAGACAGATCTGATTCATCAAGCGATGAAATTGCTCATTAAACTTTTGCCATCTGACCTGGAAGAAAAGAAAATCATATTAATGTTGGAAGATGTTCTCATTGTTTATTTTCCTAGATAAAATACTTTTTAAAGTCATGTACTGATAATGAAGTTACATCAGACTTTTAGGACATCTTTGAACACAAATTACATTACCGCGGATGTCTCGGTTGGTTCATCAAGATTAATGAAATTATTACTGCCAGAAGCCATGATTCCATGGAAATTAAAATTGTATTTTTCAAGTGCTATAAATGATGATGCTTGGAAGTCTTGTAATTATTGAATAATAGAAGTCATCTTTTTATCTGTATTTTCAAGATGGGTTGTAAGCAGCACTTTAAGGGAAAAAAACTATTCAAATTTTAATTTATAAAAATGGCAGTTAAATATTGAAAGAAAATCGCTCCTGGCCAGGCAGTGGGTCATGAAAGGAACACAGCCTGGAATCACGGTGTTCAAGCCTTCTTCTGACTCTCCTCCTTCACAGTGCTGAGATCTAGGGCTACTTACTTCACCTTTGAACCCTGTGAGTCCTCATCTGTTAAAGGTAGGAAGGGAAGAACTAGATCGTTTCCAAAATCCATCCAAGCTCTCAAATAGCCTTGTCCATGGACATTTTAACTCTTATTCCCCTGCAACATGTTTATATGGGCTCAGGATTTCATGGTAAGCCTTCCATCCTTTTTTAAGCCAATAAACGTCTCACTCATCTCTCCGTCCCTCTACCAGCCAGACAGGCCAGCCAGAGGCCAGGGCTGGAGTCAGGAAATTGCTGAAGCCACCTCCTGCCACTGGTGCCCCACAGACAACTGTGTAGTCTGTTTACTGCACAAGGACACCCTAGTGCAGGGCAGCCGCAAGATGGCCTCACCTGGAGACAGTACCTTTTCTTAACCCCAACGAAGGCCCCAAAGAGGCTCAAGGCTGCCGGGCTCCTACCTCCCTGGATTTCATACTTTCTTTGAAAGGCTGCAGATACCTTCCTTATTTCAGAAAAAGCAGCTAAAGAGTATACTCGCTTTTTATTACTGTTACTAATTCATTACTGTTTATCATCACTGTTCTTAAGAACTGATGAACAGCCTCATTCCTGTAGACCCAAGGAGCCATAGACTGGCTAAATAATTCCCCAATTCGAGTTGCCCTTATAATACTCTACTCTACACATGACAGCAATCTACGTTGCTAGTTTTGATTCAGTTAAAATGTTTAAATTGTTATGTAACAAGCTAGAGGGTGGGAAGGGGTGGGAAGTGGGAGGAAGACTAAAGAGAGAGGTGATGGACAGGGAGGCCTGGTGTGCTGTGGTCCATGGGGTCGCAAAGAGTCGGACATGGCTGAGCGACTGAACTGACATGTGTATACCTATAGCTGACTCATGTCGATGTATGGTGCAGGCCAATACAATATTGTGAAGCAATTTTCCTTTAATTAAAAATAAATAAGTTTGGGAAAAAATGTTTAAATTGTTAGCTTTGTGGTTTGTGCTAGAATCACATTCTCCTGACTAGGGTGGATATTAGTTTAACCTCTATTCAAATATATGATATTAGCTTGCCCTCACGTCGTGTAATTTGTAGAAGCTTGAAGTTAGGACAACAAGGATAAGGGTATGCAATACAGATTTAGCTCATGGCATACTGTAAAGTAAGATTTCTCTCATGAAGGTGGACAACCTCTTGGATGGATGGTTCCCTGGAGGCAGAGGTGGATCCACTGGCTGAGCAGCTTCCCTGAATATTCAAGAAAATGAGTTGTTATAACCTATCAAGAAATCAGCCCTTGCAAATACTACCTCCTTCACTGGTTGTCACTGGCCATATTGCACTTAGGAAGAGTCAGATCAGGCTGGACTGAAGACTCTATCCTTCCAAAGCTCCTCCTTCTTTACCTAAGTAAGACCCAAGGAAGATAATAATGCTTAAGCTTCAATACCCATCACTTACCCCAGTCCTTTTTAAGAAACCTGGTCATTATGTGTATAGAAAAACATAATATATATTACAGAAAAAAGCTGTGGTCAAAAAATGTTGGTTGAAAACCAACATGATGCCCACTTTTGGCCAAGATGGAACCACAGAAACATGTTTACCATCTCACTTGAAACACTGAAAAAAAAATACATAACAGTGATTTTCAGATATTGGACATCAGACAGTGAAGATCTCTGATCAGCAAATGAGGCGAGCCCTACGACTGCCCCCAGCTTACAAGCTGAAGCAAAAGAAGGGGAAAACAGGGAGAATGCAGCAGCCTGAGTTGAGATGTTGGGGGTGCACTTGGACAAGGTAGCCACGGGCCACAGAGCAGAGGACCGATTAAAGAGCCGCACAGAGGAAAAGCTCCGAAGACCTGCACACCAGGATGCGTGTGTTTTCAGCTGAGTAACAGTCAGCATACACATGTGAAGAAACTATCCGAGGCTCAGGACAAAAGACACCTGAAAGGATCAAAGGGGAAAATCCCCAAAGCTTAAGCAGACTAGAAACTGTTGGAATTCCCATGAACCTGGGTGGGGATTGGAGGGGAGCATAATTCACAGAGCATCAAGTACTCAGAAGAGTATCACTTCTGTAGTAGGGTAAGATCATGTGCTATGTGCTGAGTCACTTTGGTCACGTCCAGCTCTTTGTGACACTATGGACTGCAGCCTACAAGGCTCCTCTGTACATGGGATTCTCCAGGCAAGATTACTGGAGTGGGGTGCCCCTCCTCCAGGGGATCTTCCTGACTCAGGGGTCGAACCCACGTCTCTCATGTCTTTTGCATTAGCAAGCAGGTTCTTTACCACTAGCACCACCTGCTGCTGCTGCTGCTGCTAAGTCGCTTCAGTCGTGTCCGACTCTGTGCGAGCCCAGAGATGGCAGCCCACCAGGCTCCCCCATCCCTGGGATTCTCCAGGCAAAAACACTGGAGTGGGTTGCCATTTCCTTCTCCAATGCATGAAAGTGAAAAGTAAAAGTGAAGTCGCTCAGTCGTGTCCGACCTGGGAAGCCCTAAATGGCTAATCTGGTTCTTCTAACAGTTCCCAAGTAACTTAAGTGCATCTCAGAACAAAACTAAAGAATATCAATCAATAGGATGCAAAAATATTCAGAACCAAAAAGGTGAAATTCACAAGTTATTAATATATATTATATATAAAAATTACATTTTAATATGTAAAATAGAGACATGGAAGATTTAAAAATGACTAACATTGAACTCGGAGTTGCAAAAAATAATATCTTAGATCTTTTTAAAAGATATACTGGATAAAATGAAGAGATTAGATTTTACAGAGGAAAATATTAACAAATTCAGATATAGCAACAGAACCATCCAAATTGAAACAAACAAAAAAGTTGAAAAAAAATTAACAGAGCATCAGTCTGTGAGCTGTGGGACTTCACGTGGCAATATACATGTAATTCAAGACTAGAAAAGTGTCAAAGAAAAAGAAAACATATTTTAAGAAATAATGGTTGCAATTTTCCAAATTTAATAGAAACTTGAAACATACAGGCTCAAGGAAACACAGCACATAAAATAAAAATAAAACAGCACCAAAGCACATCATAATCAAATTGATTAACACTAGTGAATGAAGAGGAAACCTTAAAAGTGGCCACAAGAGAGGCCTCTACATTCTATGTAGAGGAACAATGATCAAAATGACTGCAGACATCTTTATGGAAACAAAGTAAACCAAAGGACAGAGAAGTCACATTTTTAAAGTACTGGGGTAAAAAAAAAGCCAATGTAGAACTCTATATCCAGCAAAAATACCTTTAAAATATTAAGTTGAAATAAAATTCAGCATGCAAAAGGTGAAAGAATCCATCACTAACAGACCTGAACTATGAGAAATGTTAAAGGATGTCTTCCATCATAATGAACAGAGTACCAAGCAGAAATATGAATATACACAAAGGAATGAAGAGCACCATGAATTGTAAATCTGTGGAAAAACTGAAGAGGCTTTTCTTCTTCTTTAAAATCTCTTTTAAATTGATTGCTTAAAGGAAAAAAATTACACCATACTGTGGGGATTTTAATACACGTATTAAGTAAAATACATGACATAAGTAACCCAAACCTGAGAGTGGGAAAAGAAAAGAATATCACTGCAAGGTTTTTATACTATTGTTTTTGTACTGTTTAGTCACTAAGTTGTGTCCAAATCTTTTGCAACCCCATGGACCATAGCCTGCCAGGCACCTATGTCCATGGGATTTCCCAGGCAAGAACACTGGAGTGGGGTGCCATTTCCTTCTCCAGGGGATCTTCCCAACCCAGGAATCAAACTCGTGTTTCCTGCTTGGCAGATGGATTCTTTACCACTGAGCCACCAGGGAAGCCCTTTTATACTAAACATGAAGTGATAAATGTGAAGTGAAACTTACACATACACTGTGATGAATGAAAATATGCACATACAGCAAACCCTAAAATCATTAAAAAATTCAGGAATCACAGCTAATAAGCCAACAAAAGTGAATGGAATGGAATAAGTACTCAGTTCAAAAGAAGGCAGACCAAGAGGAAAACATGGACAAAAACAAAGGAGATAGAGGATAAACAGCAAGACGACAGATTTAAACCCAGTGACGTCATAACCACATTCAATGTAACTAGTTTAAACACTCCAACTAAAGCAGAAGTTGTCACTGGATTTTAAAAAAACAAGACCAAAATATATGAGGCCCACAAGAAGTATTCAGATCAGTTGCTCAGTCGTGTCCGACTCTTTGCGACCCCATCAATTGCAGCACGCCAGGCCTCCCTGTCCATCACCAACTCCCCGGGTTCACTCAGACTTATGTCCATCGAGTCAGTGATGCCATCCAGCTATCTTATCCTCTGTCGTCCCCTTCTCCTCCTGCCCCCAATCCTTCCCAGCATCAGTCTTTTTCAATGAGTCAACTCTTTCCATGAGTGGCTACAGTACTGGAGTTTCAGCTTCAGCATCATTCCCTCCAAAGAAATCCCAGGTCTGATCTCCTTCAGAATGGACTGGTTGGATCTCCCTGAAGTCCAAGGGACTCTCAAGAGTCTTTTCTAACACCACAGTTCAAAAGCATCAATTCTTCAGCGCTCAGCCTTCTTCACAGTCCAACTCTCACATCCATACATGACCACTGGAAAAACCATAGCCTTGACTAGATGGACCTTTGTTGGCAAAGTAATATCTCTGCTTTTAAATATGCTATCTAGGCTGGTCATCGGAGAAGGCGATGGCCCTCCACTCCAGTACTCTTGCCTGGAAAATCCCATGGATGGAGGAGCCTGGTAAGCTGCAGTCCATGGGGTCGCTAGGAGTTGGACACGACTGAGCAACTTCACTTTGACTTTTCACTTTCACCCATTGGAGAAGGAAATGGCAACCCACTCCAGTGTTCTCGCCTGGAGGATCCCAGGAATGGAGGAGCCTGGTGGGCTGCCATCTATGGGGTCGCACAGAGTCGGACACGACTGAAGTGACTTAGCAGCAGCAACAGCAGGCTGGTCATAACTTTTCTTCCAAGGAGTAAGCGTCTTTTAATTTCATGGCTGTAGTCACCATCTGCAGTGATTTTGGAGCCCCCGTCTGACACTGTTTCCACTGTTTTCCCATTTATTTGCCATGAAGTGATGGGACCAGATGCCATCATCTTAGTTTTCTGAATGTTGAGCTTTAGGCCAACTTTTTCACTCTCCTCTTTCACTTTCATCAAGAGGCTTTTTAGTTCCTCTTCACTTTCTGCCATAAGGGTGGTGTCATCTGCATATCTGAGGTTATCGATATTTCTCCCAGCAATCTTGATTCCAGATTGTGCTTCTTCCAGACCAGCGTTTCTCATGATGTACTCTGCATAGAAGTTAAATAAGCAAGGTGACAATATACAGCCTTGATGTACTCCTTTTCCTATTTGGAACCAGTCTGTTGTTCCATGTCCAATTCTAACTGTTGCTTCCTGACCTGCATATCGGTTTCTCAAGAGGCAGGTCAGGTGGTCTGGTATTCCCATCTCTTGAAGAATTTTCCACAGTTTATTGTGATCCACCCAATCAAAGGCTTTGGCATAGTCAATAAAGCAGAAATAAGATGTTTTTCTGGAACTCTCTTGCTTTTTGGATGATGCAGCAGATGTTGGCAATTTGATCCCTGGTTCCTCTGCCTTTTCTAAAACCAGGTTGAACATCAGGGAGTTCACGGTTCACATATTGCTGAAGCCTGGCTTGGAGAATTTTGACCATTACTTTACTAGCATGTGAGAGGAGTGCAATCGTGTGGTAGTTTGAGCATTCTTTGGCATTGCCTTTCTTTGGGATTAGAACAAAAACTGACCTTTTCCAGTCCTGTGGCCACTGCTGAGTTTTCCACATTAGCTGGCATATTGAGTGCAGCACTTTTACAGCATCATCTTTCAGGATTTGGAACACCTCAACTGGAATTCCATCACCTCCACTAGCTTTGTTCGTAGTGATGCTTCCTAAGGCCCACTTGACTTCACATTCCAGGATGTCTGGCTCTAGGTGAGTGATCACACCATTGTGATTATTTGGGTCGTGAAGATCTTTTTTGTACAGTTCTTCTGTATATATTTGCCACCGCTTCTTAATATCTTCTGCTTCTGTTAGGTCCATACCATTTCTGACCTTTATCAAGATCATCTTTGCATGAAATGTTCCCTTGGTATCTCTAATTTTCTTGAAGAGATCTCTAGTCTTTCCCATTCTGTTGTTTTCCTCTATTTCTTTGCATTGATCGCTGAGGAAGGTTTCTCATCTCTTCTTGCTATTCTTTGGAACTCTGCATTCAGATGCTTATATCTTTCCTTTTCTCCTTTGCTTTTTGCTTCTCTTCTTTTCACAGCTATTTGTAAGGCCTTCTCAGACAGCCATTTTGCGTTTTTCATTTCTTTTCCATGGGGATGGTCTTGATCCCTATCTCCTGTACAATGTCACGAACCTCCGTCCATAGTTCATCAGGCACTCTATCTATCAGATCTAGGCCCTTAAATCTATTTCTCATTTGCACTGTATAGTCATAAGGGATTTGATTTAGGTCATACCTGAATGGTCTAGTGGTTTTCCCTACTTTCTTCAAGTCTGAATTTGGCAATAAGGAGTTCATGATTTGACCCACAGTAAGTTCCTGGTCTTGTTTTTATTGACTGTATAGAGCTTCTCCATCTTTGGCTGCATAGAATATAATCAATCTGATTTCGGTGTTGACCATCTGGTGATGTCCATGTGTACAGTCTTCTCTTGTGTGGTTGGAAGAGGGTGTTTGCTATGACCAGTGCATTTTCTTGGCAAAACTCTATTAGTCTTTGCCCTGTTTCACTCCATATTCCAAGGCCAAATTTGTCTGTTACTCCAGGTGTTTCTTGACTTCCTACTTTTGCATTCCTGTCCCCTATAATGAAAAGGACACCTTTTTTAGGTGTTAGTTCTAAAAGGTCTTGTAGGTCTTCATAGAACCGTTCACGTTCAGCTTCTTCAGTGTTACTGGTTGAGGTATAGACTTGGATTACTGTGATATTGAATGGTTTGCCTTGAAAACGAACAGAGATCATTCCGTCGTTTTTGAGATTGCATCCAAGTACTGCATTTCGGACTCTTGTTGACCATGATGGCTACTCCATTTCTTCTAAGGGATTCCTGCCTGCAGCAGTAGATATAATGGTCATCTGAGTTAAATTCACCCATTCCAGTCCATTTTAGTTCGCTGATTCCTAGAATGTCGATGTTCACTCTTGCCATCTCCTGTTTGACCACTTCCAATTTGCCTTGATTCATGGACCTGACATTCCAGGTTCCTATGCAATATTGCTCTTTACAGCATTGGACCTTGCTTCTATCACTAGTCCCATCCACAACTGGGTATTGTTTTTGCTTTGGCTCCATCCCTTCATTCTTTCTGGAGTTATTTCTCCACTGATCTCCAGTAGCATATTGGGCACCTACTGACGTGGGGAGTTCCTCTTCCAGTATCCTATCATTTTGCCTTTTCATACTGTTCATGGGGTTCTCAAGGCAAGAATACTGAAGTGGTTTGCCATTCCCTTCTCCAGTGGACCACATTGTGTATACTTGAGTATACAAGAAGCCTCTTTAAATATAACAACAGTGCAAGAATGAGGAAAGATAACACCATGCTAATTTTAACTGGATTACTAACATAAATAAAAGAAAAATATTTCAAAGCAAAGAATACTACCAGGAATAAAGAGTAATTTAATAATGATAGAAAGGTCAATATGCAAATTAACCCTATTTTTTAAGTGTTTAATTGGAGGATAATTGCCTTACAATATTGTGTTGGTCTCTGCCATACATCAACATGAATCAGCCATGGGTATACATATGTCCCCTCCCTCTTGCACCTTCCTCCCACCTCCCATCCCATCCCACCCCTCTAGGCTGTCCCAGAACACCTGATTTAGGCTCCCTGTGACATAAGTTTCCACTAGCTATCTAGTTTACACATGGTGATGTATGTTGCCCCACTCCAAGCACTGTGTCCACAAGTCTGTTCTCTGTCTGCGTCTCCACTGCTCCCCTGCAAATAGCTTCATCAGTATGATCTTTCTAATGACCATCATGCTAGTCATTCAGTCGCGTCTGACTTTTTGCGACCCCATGAACTATACAGCCTGCCAGGCTCCTCTGTCCATGGAATTCTCCAGGCAAGAATGCTGGAGTGGGTAGCCATTCCTTTCTCCAGAGGACCTTCTCACCCCAGGGATTGAACCCAGGTCTCTCACATTACAGGTAGATTCTTGACTGTCCAAGCCACGAGGGAAGCCCTATATATGTATTAATATATATATATATATATTCACACACACATATATGTGTATATATACATACACACACGTATGTGTGTATATATATATATATATTAATATATATTTTTCTCTTTCTGACTTACTTCATTCTGTATAACAGGCTCTAATTTCACCCACCTCATTAGGACTGATTCAAACGTGGTTTTTTATGGCTGAGTAATACTCCATTGTTTATACACATACCACGACTTCCTTATCCGTCATCTGTCATGATGGACATCAAGGTTGCTTCCATGTCCTAGCTATTGTAAATACTGCTGCAATGAACACTGGGGTACATGTGTCTCTTTCTATTACAGTTTTCTCAGGGTATATGCTCAATAGTGGAATTGTTGGGTCGTTTTTCTCCAGTCGCTCAGTAGTGTCCAACTCTTTGCGAGCCCATGGACTGCAGCACTCAGGCTTCCCTGTCCTTCACCATCTCCCAGAGCTTCCTCAAATTCATGTCCATTGAGTCAATGATGGCATCCAACCATCTTGTCCTCTGACATCCCCTTCTCCTCCTGCTTTCAATCTTTTCCAGCATCAGGGTCTCTTCCAGTGAGGTTCTTCACATCAGGTGGCCAAAGTATTGGAGCTTCAGGCTCAGCATCAGTCCCTCCAATGAATATTCACGACTGATTTCATTTAGGATTGACTGGTTTGATCCCCTTGCTGTCCAAGGGACTCTCAAGCATCTCCTCCAACACCACAGTTCAAAAGCATCACTTCTTTGGCACTCAGCCTTCTTTACGGTCCAATTCTCACATCCATACATGACTACCAGAAAAAAACCCTAGCTTTGACTAGATGGACCTTTGTCAGCAAACTGATGTCTCTCCTTTTTAATACACTGTCTAGCTTTGTCATAGTTTTTCTTCCAAGGAGCAAGCGTCTTAATTTCATGGCTGCAGTCACCACCTGCAGGGATTTTGGAGTCCAAGAAAATAAAATCTGTCACTGTTTCCATTGCTTCCCCATCTATTTGTCATGAAGTGATGCGACCAGATGCCACAATCTTAGTTTTGAATGCTGAGTTTTAAGCCAGCTTTTTCACTCTCCTCTTACACCCTCATCAAGAGGCTCTTTAGTTCCTCTTCACATTCTGCCATTAGCATGATATTATCTGCATATCTGAGGTTATTGGTATTTCTCCCAGCAATCCTGATTCCAGCTTGTGCTTCATCCAGCCCAGCATTTCGCATGATGTTACTCTGTATGTAAGTTAAATAAACAGAATGACAATAAAAAGCCTTGATGTACTCTTTCCCAATTGTGAACCAGTCCACTGCTCCAAGTCAAGTTCTAACTGTTGCTTTTTGACCTGCATACAGGTTTCACAGGAGGCAGGTGAGGTGATCTGGTATTCCCATCTCTTTAAGAATTTTCCAGTTTGTTGTGATCTACACAAAGGCTTTACTGTAGTCAATGAAGCAGATTTATTCTGGAATTACTTTTTCTATGATCCAACAGATGTTGGCAATTTGATCTCTGGTTCCTCTGCCTTTTCTAAATCCAGCTTGAACATGTGGAAGTTCTTGGCTCATGTACTGTTGAAGCCTTGCTTGGAGAATTTTGAGCATTACTTTGCTAGCATCTGAAATGAGTGCAATTGTGTGGTAGTCTGAACATTCTTTGGCATTGCTCTTCTTTGAGATTGGAATGAAAACTGATCTTTTCAGTCCTGTGTCCACTGCTGAGTTTTCCAAATTTGCTGGCCTATTGAGTGCAGCACTTTCACAGCATCTTTTAGGATCTGAAATAACTCAGCTGGAATTCCATCACCTCCACCAGTCTTGTTCGTAGCGATGATTCCTAAGGCCCACTTAACTTTGCACTAATTCTCAGGTCCTTGAGAACATTTCAGCTTTGCTAGGATCCCCATCAAAATAATTTTAAAAAGCATGTAGCTCTAGTCCTAGTTTTCTTAGGAATCTCCATACTGTTCTCCATAGTGGCTGTGTCAATTTACCACCAATAGCACAAGAGGGTTTCCTTTTCTCCATACCCTCTCCAGCATTTATTGTTTGTAGATTTTCTGATGATGGCCATTCTGAGTGGTGTGAGGTGATACCTCATCACAGTTTTGATTTGTATTTCTCTAATGAGCAATGTTCCAAATAGGAAAAGGAGTACGTCAAGGCTGTATACTGTCACCCTGCTTATTTAACTTATATGCAGAGTTCATCATGAGAAACGCTGGGCTGGAAGAAGCACAAGCTGGAATCAAGATTGCTGGAAGAAATATCGATAACCTCAGATATGTAGATGACACCACCCTTATGGCAGAAAGTGAAGAGGAACTAAAAAGTCTATTGATGAAAGTGAAAGAAGAGAGTGAAAAAGTTGGCTTAAAGCTCAACATTCAGAAAACTAAGATCATGGCATCTGGTCCCATCACTTCATGGCAAATAGATGGGGAAACAGTGGAAACAGTGTCAGACTTTATTTTGGGGGGTTCCAAAATCACTGCAGATGGTGATTGTAGCCGTGAAATTAAAAAATGCTTACTCCTTGGAAGTTATGATCAACCTAGATAGTTGTAGCCATGAAATTAAAAGACGCTTACTCCTTGAAGTTATGACCAACCTAGATAGCATATTGAAAAGCAGAGATATTACTTTGCCAAGAAAGGTCTGTCTAGTCAAGGCTATGGTTTTTCCGGTGGTCATGTATGGATGTGAGAGTTGACCCTAAAGAAAGCTGAGCACTGAAGAATTGATGCTTTTGAACTGTGGTGTTGAAGACTCTTGAGAGTCCCTTGGACTGCAAGGAGATCCAATCAGTCCATCCTAAAGGAAATCAGTCCTGGGTGTTCATTGGAAGGACTGATGCTAAAGCTGAAACTCCAATACTTTGGCCACCTCATGTGAAGAGTTGACTCATTGGAAAAGACTCTGATGCTGGGAGGGGTTGGGGGCAGGAGGAGAAAGGGACAACAGAGGATGAGATGGCTAGATCACCAACTCAATGGACATGAGTTTGAGTGAACTCCAGGAGTTGGTGATGGACAGGGAGGCCTGGTGTGTTGTGATTCATGGGGTCACAAAGAGTCGGACACGACTGAGCGACTGAACTGAACGAGCAATGTTGAGCATCTTTCCATATGTTTATTAGCCAGATGTATGTGTTCTTTGGAGATATGTGTTCTTAGGTCTTTTGCCCATTTTTTGATTGGGCTGTTTGCTTTCCTGATGTTGAGTTGTATGAGCTGCTTATATATTCTGGAGATTAACCCTTTGTCAGTTGCTTTGTATTTATTTTCTCCCATTCTGAAGGCTGTCTTTTAATCTTATTGTTTCCTTCATTGATAACCCTGTTTATGAAGTATCTTGAATGAAAATGAAGACACAACATATCAAAATTTGTTGGAATGCAAAAGCAATGCTTAGAGGGAAATTTATAGTACTAAAATACTTCTGGGGCTTCTCTGGTGGTTCAGACAGTAAAGAATCTGCCTGCAATGCAGGAGACTCAGGTTTGATCCCTGAGTCAGGAAGATCCCTGAGTAGGGAAGATCCCCTGGAGAAGAGAATGGTTACCCACTCCAGTATTCTTGCCTGGAGAACTGCATGGACAGAGGCAACTGCATGGCAGGCTACAGTCTATCAGGCTACTTCTATTAGAAAAGAAGGACTCTCAATATCTTGTAATAACTTATAATGGAAAAGAATCTAAAAAGGAGTACATATGTGTGTGCATGTATATATATATATATGTTTATATGTATAAAGAATCATTTTGCTGTACACCTGAAACACAACACTTTAACTATACTTCAATTTTTTTAATGGCTTAAAAACAAAAAATGAAGGTCTCAGGTCAGTGATACCAGCTCACACTTTAGGGGGAAAAAAAAGAGCAAACTAAGCTCAAAATAAGCAGAAGAAATAATGAGTACAAATCAGTGAAATAAAAGGCAGAGAAAAAGAGAAAATATGATGAAAAAAATCTGACTACTGGAGAAAATAAAATTGATAAATCACTAGCAAACTGATCAGGTGAAAAAGACAATAGCTAACAATACTAGGAATGAGAGAGGCTTTCACTATACATCTTACATATACTAAGATAAGAAGGTAACATCATGAACACCTTTATGTTGACAAATTCAACAACTCAGATAAAATGGACAAATTCCTTACAAGACACACAGCACTAACGCTCACTCAAGATTAAATAACATGAATAGCCCTAATTTTATTTTTAATGTTGGATTTGTAGCATGAAAATTCCAAGCTCAAGTTGGTTTTATTGGGGAATTCTATCTAATATTTATGGAAGAAATAGTGAACATGACACAAATTTCTTCAGAAAACTCCAAAGGGAACAACATCCAACTCATTCTATCAAGCCAGCATGACTCAAAGTCAGAATTACACACAGACACACTAAAATCAGAAAGTTTTTATAAAATTACTGACCAATTTAAAGGAATTAGTAATCCAGTAACCAAGTTATGCTTAAAAGAATTTGGAAAAAGGCCTGACATTTGAAAACCAATTAGCAACCTATAGAAACAGGCTCAAAGGAGAAGGGACTTAATTCTAACACCATAATTACCTTTCTGCTAGAGTGGACTGTTTTGTGTAACTAGGAATCAAAACTGAGACAAGGGCACATTTAAAGTATTTCAGAGGAAAAGTAGGACTGAGAGGATTTAGCAAATACGACTGACAGTGAAGTCAAGACAGAAATGAACAGTGGCAATGCAGAACTAAAAAGATGTCAGTTCGGCTGAAACCAGTGAACAACAGAGGCATAGACTTGATATTGGAAATGGAATGTTTTGTTTAGAACAGAATAAATTTATGGTGCTGGTAAGACATCCAGTATTTAGGAGCTAAGAATCAGTAAGTTCTTTTGTGTCATGTGCTAATCAGAAGGTGGATGGACTGGTGCTCAATAGAAAGAAATACAGTACTAGAGGTCATGTCTATATAATTGATTCCATTTACCACCTCTGAAGGGGCTTACGCAGTGGCTCAGTGGTAAAGAATCTGCCTACAATGCAGGAGCCGCAAGTTCAATCCCTGAGTCAAGATCCCCTGGAGAAGGGCATGGCAACCCACCCCAGTATTCTTGCCATGGACAGAGGAGTCTGGTGGGCTACCCTCTACAGGGCTACAGAGTCGGACAAGACTAAAGCGACTTAGCATGCACCACCTCTGACATCATGCTGTAGCATAGAGGAGCATACTTTCTAGAGATTTTACTCTTTTGTCAGTGAATCTTAGGGTATTTTTCCCTAGGTAAGAATATCAGCATTATAAAAACTAAATATACTCTCATTATACTCCTTAAGTAATTACTATGAAATCATTCATAATAAAAATAATACGAGACATTTTGTCTGGAAGTCAAAAGTTAAGGATCACATGTGTCATTCCTCTAGGAAGCCATGTGAAGGTCACACTTGGAAAAGTTCAAACTCACTACTGGCAAGGACCTCTCCTCTCTCACCCCCAACCTGTCCTCACACATGTAGGTCAACATTTGGAAACCAAAGCAGCTCATGACGTTTAACCACAGAAGGACAGAACGCTTACACAGAGAAATCTGTGTGTGCAGCCTCACCACCTCTGGACGAGTTAAATCAGTAGTAGGTCATATAGGGTTGCAAATTTATGTATCTGACAGCCAATTTATTTTTAAGAGAAACCCCTAAAATCCCTAATAGTTCGTCTCACTCAAATGACCATCCCAAGTACACAGCTCATTTACCAAATGGAGAGTTAAACTTCTGACATATGGGAGAAGGCATTCCACTTGCTGTTACAACTAGTGGCAATTTTCATTGTGCAAATACTAGCTCATCAACAGATGAACGAATAAAGACAATGTGGTACATATATGCAATGGAATATTCAGTTCAGTTCAATCGCTCAGTCGTGTCTCTTTGTGACCCCATGAATTGCAGCATGCCAGGCCTCCCTGTCCATCACCATCTCCCGGAGTTCACTCAAACTCATGTCCATCAAGTTGGTGATGCCATCTGATCCTCTGTCGTCCCCTTCTCCTCCTGCCCTCAATCCTTCCCAGCACCAGTCTTTTCCAATGAGTCAACTCTTCACATGAGGTGGCCAAAGTATTGGAGTTTCAGCTTTAGCATCAGTCCTTCCAGTGAACACCCAGGACTGATCTCTTTTAGGATGGACTGGTTGGATCTCCTTGCTGTCCAAGGGACTCTCAAGAGTCTTCTCCAACACCACAGTTCAAAAGCATCAATTCTTCAGTGCTCAGCTTTCTTCACAGTCCAACTCTCACATCTATACATGACCAATGGAAAAACCACAGCCTTGACTAGACGGACCTTTGTTGGCAACGTAATGTCTCTGCTTTTGAATATGCTATCTAGGTTGGTCATACCTTTTCTTCCAAGGAGTAAGCATCTTAATTTCATGGCTGCAATCACCATGTGCCGTGATTTATTTTTTGGAGCCCCAAAAAATAAAGTCTGACACTGTTTCCCCATCTATTTCCCATGAAGTGATGGGACCAGATGCCATCATCTTAGTTTTCTGAATGTTGAGCTTTAAACCAACTTTTTCACTCTCCTCTTTCACTTCCATCAAGAGGCTTTTTAGTCCCTCTTCACTTCCTGCCATAAGGGTGGTGTCATCTGCATATCTGAGGTTATTGATATTTCTCCCGGCAATCTCAATTCCAGCTTGTGCTTCTTCCAGACCAGCATTTCTCATGATGTACTCTGCATAGAAGTTAAATAAGCAAGGTGACAATATACAGCCTTGATGTACTCCTTTTCCTATTTGGAACCAGTCTGTTGTTCCATATCCAGTTCTAACTGTTGCTTCCTGACCTGCATATCGGTTTCTCAAGAGGCAGGTCAGGTGGTCTGCTATTCCCATCTCTTGAAGAATTTTCCACAGTTTATTGTGATCCACACAGTCAAAGGCTTTGGCATAGTCAATAAGGCAGAAATAGATGTTTTTTCAGAACTCTCTTGCTTTTTGGATGATGCAGCAGATGTTGGCAATTTGATCCCTGGTTCCTCTGCCTTTTCTAAAACCAACTTGAACATCAGGAAGTTCATGGTTCATGTATTGCTGAAGCCCGGCTTGGAGAATTTTGAGTATTACTTTACTAGCGTGTGAGATGAGTGCAATTGTGCGGTAGTTTGATTACTCAGCCACAAAAAAGCAATGAATCTGAGTCAGTTGTAGTGAGGTGGATGAACCTCTCAGAGCCTGTTATATATGCAAATAGAGAAAAACAACAGAAAGGGAAAGACTAGAGATCGCAAGAAAATTGGAAGTATCCAAGGAACATTTCATTCGAAGATGGACACAATAAAAGACAAAAACAGTAAGGATCTAATAGAAGCAGAAGAGATCAAGAAGAGATGGAAAGAATACACAGAACTGTACAAAAAAAGATCTTAATGACCCAGATAACCACAATGGTGTGGTCACTCACCCAGAGCCAGACATTCTGAGAGCAAAGTCAAGCGGCCCTTAGGAAGCATTGCTGTCAATAAAGCTAGTGGAGGCAATGGAATTCCAGCAGAACTATTTAAAAATCTTAAAAAGATGATGCCATCAAAGTGCTGTACTCAGTATGTCAGCAAATTTAGAAAACCCAGCAGTGGCCACAGAACTGGAAAAGGTCTATCCCCATCCCAATTTCCAAGAAGGCCAATACTAAAGAACGTTCAAACCACCATACAATTGTACTCATTTCCCATGCCAGTAAGGTTATACTCAAAATTCTACAGGCTAGGCTTCAGGATTATGTGAACTGAGAACTTCCAGATGTCCAAGCTGGGTTTAGAAAAGGCAGAGAAACCAGAGATCAAATTGCAAACATTCACTGGATCACAGAGAAAGGAAAGGAATTCCAGAAAAACATCCACCTCTGTTTCACTGACTATGCTAAAAGCCTTTGACTGTGTGGATCATAACAAACTGTGAAAAACTCTTAAAGAGATGGGAATACCAGACCATCTTGCCTAACTCCTGAAAAACCTGTATGCCGGTCAAGAAGCAACAGTTAGAAGAGAAAACAACTGACTGGTTCAGGATTGAGAAAGTTCGACAAGGCTGTTTATTGTCACTCTGTTTATTTAACTTAGATGCAGAGCACATCAAGCGAAATGCTGGACTGGATGAGTTACAACCTGGAATCAAGATTTTGGGAGAAATATCTACCACCTCAGATATGGGGCTGATACCACTTTAATGGCAGAAAGCAAAGAGGAACTAAAGAACCTCTTGATGAGGGTGAAGAAGGAAAGAGCCGGCTGAAAACTAAATATTAAAAAAACTAAGATCATGGCCTCTGGTCCTATCACTTCATGGGAAATAGAAGTGTGAAAGCAGTGACAGATTTCCTCTTCCTGGGCTCTAAAATCACTGCAGATGGTGACTGCAGCCATGCAACTAGAAGACGACTGCTGCTTATAACAATCCTAGACAGTGTGTTAAAAAGCAAAGACATACTTTGCTGACAAAGGTCCGTATAGTCAAGGCTATGGTCTTTCCAGTTGTCACATACGGTTTTGACACCTGGACCATAAAGAGCACCAAAGAATTAACTGATGCTTTTGAACTGTGGTGCTGGAGAAGACTCCTGAGACTTCTTTGGACAGCAAGAAGATCAAACTAGTCAATCTTAAAGGAAATCAATCTTGAATACTCATTGGAAAGACTGATGCTGAACCTGAAGCTCCAATACTCTGGCCACCTGACGCAAAGAGCCAACTCATTGGAAAAGACCCTGATGCTGGGAAAGATTGAAGGCAGAAGAAGAGGGCGACAAAGGATGAGATGGTTGGATGTTATCACTGATGTAATGGACAGGAACTTGAGCAAACTCCTAGAGATGGTGAGGGACAGGGAAGTCTGGCATGCTGCAGTTTATGGGGTCACAAAGTCGGACATGACTTGGCAACTAAACAACAACAAATCAGAAAAACAAACATCGTATATTAAGGCACATATACGGAATCCAGAAAAATAGTAACTATAATTAACCTATTTACAGGGAAGAAATGGAGATGAAGACATAGAAAGCATACTTGTGGACACAACAGGGGAAGGAGAGGGTAGGATGAATTGAGAAAGTAGCACTGACATATATATACCATTAAGTGTAAACAGGTAACTAGTGGGAAGCTGCTTTATAAAGCAGGGAGCCCACCCTCGCACCCACTGACGACCTGGGGGGTGGGATGGGAGAGGGCAGGGAGGTTAATGAGGGAGGGGACATATTATATGACTGATTACCATTGTTATACAGCAGAAACCAACACAACACTGTAAAGCAATTATCCTCCAATAAAAAAAAGAAAGTTGATTCTGAAAATAAAAGGGAGATTCAAAGAGCTGCTGTCACTTATTGGAACACTGCAAAACGTTAGAGATGCAAAGCTTTGACTTGAGATCGCCACATAACATGAAGAATACCCAATGATCAAAAAGGCTATTAACAACCTTTCATTTATAAAAGTATGCTGTAAATATGTAATTAAATGTCTTAGATGAAATTACTACTCAACAGTGGAGACGTTAAGATTTTCATTTTATTAAAAATAGAGCAACACAACAGCAGCAGCTTCTGATAAATCTTCACTAGTACCATTTGGAAGTAGTCCTACTCACATAAATATACACCATCTATGCAGTACCTTTTTTTTTTACATTTTAAACCCTTCCCTTGATAATCCATATAGCATTATGTAAAGAATAGCACTACTGTATTAAACCTAGTTAAGATGGAGAAAAGTAATATTTAACTATTAAATTGAACTACCTATATAACTACACAGTACACCCAAATATAACCTCCTGTGGAAATTAAAGAGAATTCTGTACTGTCTCCCAACAGTTTTTTGCCTACCAGTAACCTTAAATGGTAGAACAATCTCTTCAACTCTAATTCTTTCAGCATGAATTTCATAAATTTGAACTTACAGATATAGTTAAGAAATTATCTACCTAGCAAATAGAAGTTAATCAAGAATGAAGGCAACTATTATTCTATTCCAATCCTCAGAAAGGAAATCTTAATGGTAAAATTTGTGAAGTTTTATAAAAGTTGGCAAGTCTCAAAATTAAAATGTTACAATAAATTTAAAAATCAGACAACAGACTAAAAATCTAAGAACAGCATGTTAAGAAATGTTGCATTACATATAAATAACAATTTAATAAATTGATTGCTAGAAACTATAAAAGTACCTTAAAATGAAACAGAAAGAAATCTAGTTATTAGTTTCTAAATCCCACCTAGTAATAAAATTTAGCTTTTAAAAATTATGTACCAATCTTTGGCAGAATCACCAATAAAAGTGTATTTAAGAAAAACAAATTCACCCATAAACCCAAGATTAAGTAGGGAAGTGAATTTTATTTTTAAAAGATTATTTTATTACATTTATACTTGACTCCTGCTTCCAGAAATATCATTTAGCCCTTCTGAGAGCACTAACCTCTGAAACTTAAAAATCAACAATTTAATTTTAAATGACTATTACTGAATAAACATGAGAAAATACTAAGTATATACGTAGTAAAAATTCTTTAAAAATCTTTAAAACAAAAAAAAAAAAAAAAAAATCTTTAAAACACCGAAAGAACGTAATTACTTTGTGGAAATGGCTCTACTTCATAAGTGACCCAATTAAAACCAGATACTCCTTTCAATAAAAACATAAGAAATATCTCATTGAAATGTTATTCAATACAACGCTCAAAAAGAATTCATTTTAACTGCTAATTCAACTACTAAAGTAGGATTTAAATCAAATCATACTAAAAGACCCTGATGCTGAGAATGACTGAAGGCAAGAGGAGGAGGAGGTGGCAGAGAATGAGCTGGTTAGACAGCGTAACTGACTTAACGCACATGAATCTGAGCAAACTTTGGGAGACAGTGAAGGACAGAGGAGCCTGGCATGCTGCAGTCCATAGGGCTGCAAATAGTCAGACTCGACTTAGTGACTGAACAACAATTATTCCAAATTTTTAAACTTTTAAAAGGCTATTATTACATATTATACTCCTTCAATTTGAATGATATCTTCAGTTGGGACCAAATTTGCCTCCAGAATCAAGTTTTAAACATAGCAACCCATATAACATATAAGAATGAATGAGAATACTGAGGATGACTAATATCACAAAAGAAATTATTTTCTTGACCAAAAAAAAAAACAAAAACTGATTCTAAATGCCAGTGTTTACTTTTAAATCACACATGTCAAAATTTAAGTCTCCGATACTTCTCAAGATCAACGTAGCAAATACTGAATACCTTGGAAAATAATTCTAAACAGAAAAGCACAAGCTGACTAGTGTATTTTTAACTGTGTGTTAATTAGACTCAATAGAAAATAATGAGACAGCTACAGAAGTTAAGAGTTTATACTTGCTTCCTCACATGAAACTGGCTAGCTTATAAAGGAATATCTTTTATTAACAGTTAAGTGTACACTGCTGAAGAGCAAAAAACAGAAGGACCAACAGAATTTGTCTAGAATGAACAGCAACTACAATTTAAGGAACAGAATATACTTGCTATATAATCAAGCTGAAAAAGATAATTTACAGATAGTATCAAGTATAAATGGCTCTCTTCTTGGCCTTACCTCAAGTTTTCCTGACAACATCTACCTGGGATGAAAAAGACAGTTTTTAAAAAGTAATGAAATACCTTAAAAGAAAATAATAAACAAATGAAAACATATCAGCCCTTATAAGTGAACAAAGAGAAAATCTTTTTCACACACACAAACACACACTCTCTCTCCAGCCCCCTCCCACCCCGACCCTCCCTCCCTTACCTCTAGACCCTAGAAAGTTTTGCTTCCCTAAGCCTGTTTAAGAAAATGACTTCACGTTCTCTGGGCCTCTGTATTCCTGCTGCTGCTGCTAAGTCACTTCAGTTGTGTCCGACTATGTGTGAAGCCATAGACGGCAACCCACGAGGCTCCCCTGTCCCTGGGATTCTCCAAGCAAGAACACTGGAGTGGGTTGCCATTTCCTTCTCCAATGCATGAAAGTGAAAAGTGAAAGTAAAGTTGCTCAGTCGTTTCCGACTCTTAGCGACCCCCTGGACTGTAGCCTACCAGGCTCCTCTGTCCATGGGATATTCCAGGCAGGAGTACTGGAGTGGGGTGCCATTGCCTTCTCCGTCTGGTATTCCTACTCATGCCCAATTTTTATAAATCAGTGTCTTTTAAGATTGGTATGGTTGTCTTAAAACTGAATAAATATCATCAGCAAGAAAAATAACTGGCATCAGAAACCAAATTACGTATGTTAATTACCAACTTACCAAACATTTAATAGAGTACAGAGCACAAGAAAATACTCAAACTTTTACTGATTGCTTTATAGACACCACACAAACATGCATTCTCCATACCAAAACAATCTGCATAGCTATGCCAACTAAAATAAGAACAGAGTAAACCTAAGATGCTGTTTTGAAATGCATGAACAAATATTTTCCTCTAAAATACTTAGCTTTATTAGAGAAATGGTACTAAAAATAACAAAGATTCAAACAACATTTGTTCTATTCTACTTACATATCATAAATAAGAAGCTTTAATGCAAGACACACACTCCTTCACAATCTTTCCATATGCACCCAAGCATTCCTGTATCAAAATATGCTGTTTACCAGCCAACCGTATGTGGTTGAATGATTAAAATGACCATCTATACTTTACATAGTAAAGCATTTTCAAAAATTTTAATGTACATAGTGACAAAGAGAAAAAAAAAAAAACACAGTAATTGTGAACACATGAAGAGTAGTTAAGCAGCTTCATAATCAAACCGGGCTTCATTACTTGCAATAAGGGCAATTCCTTCCATTCTCCATCAAATACTTAAGTTTCAATAGTATTAACATTAAAAAGAAAACTCAAGTTGAAACCAAGTAACTGATGTGTTACTCAGCTCTTTAAATTCATAAGTAACTCTTCCCATGAGGTAAGGCAACTGAATAATTTGATTGTATTAGACTGCATTAAAATAATTATCCTTGATTTTTTTAATAACATGCTAATTAAAAGGTATAACTTTTGGAAATATAACAATGAAAAGAGTTCTGAAACTATAAGCTGTGGTTTGGGGGAAAGTATTAGTAATGCTGTCATTTTACTACTTGCATACTTTCTGCAAAAAGTGTGCCTAATAATGTAGGATGACCTGTATTTTAAGCTCAAGTAAACATACTTTACACATAAAACAAATAACCTCATGTATTCTTCTTTAAGCACAATTTCAGCACATCATTTATGAGAAGATGATTGAGAGGTAATAATTAAGGCCATCCAATGTAGACAACTAAAGAGTCTTGCTTTAAGTAAATTAAGAACATGCTGCTTCATTTTCAGTTATCACAGTATAAAACTGATGGTCCCACAACTGCACTGTTGTTTTAAGCGCTGAAGTCATTCTTAAACACAGACTTCCCTCTCATATTAGGTAAGTAAGGAGCTCTTCTGACATATCACTTTCACACTTTTCTATGGGAGGGAATGAAATACCCATCTAAATTCCATATGAATTGAGAATGACTAGCTCATATAAAATTCTAGAAAACAGTATACCACGTTGTAGAAGGCACTAAAGCTTCAGCTTGTGCTCCTGTAGCCCATTTTGAAAACTCAGCTTTCTTTTTATAAATGGCACCTTTACCACCTACAGCTGACAACACACACTGCAATATTGTTCATAATAAGCTCGGAAATGTCAAGAAAGTTCAAAAAGAAATGCTTACTATGTGGGGAGACCCAATGATTATAAACACTGAATACTAATATGTCATTAGTATTCAACACAGTTGTTCTTCCTTTTCAAAGAGAACAGTAGCATGCATTGTCAGTTGGTTTGTAATCCACTTATTTAAGCAACTTTAATCTGTAAAACTATTTTAAAGAAAAACCACTGTCCTAAACTGTGAGCAAAAGAAAACACAACAGTGAGAATTTAACACAATCACTATAAATCCTGTGAAGTAAATGTTAAAACTTCTTACGAACTCTGCACTTACAAGGGTGTGTACATATTTGCACCGATTTCAAGCACATTATCAATCTGTATATATCGAACTTAAAAAAAAAGTAAAATAATACAAAATCAGTTTCTAGCATTTCTTAAAAGAGCCTCCAAAGCTTATCTCCAGTCTTTATGGATGGTATAACAAATTTAGATCTTTAATGTCCCATTTATTTGTAATGGTTCTTGGCAAACACTAACAAACCACGTGACAATGGTGTCAGCCGCCATGGCAACGCACAGATTTAGCGGATGAAGAGTTTGGGTCACACCTGTTATTTTCCTGATGTCCACGCTTTGTTTTCCTACTCAGTATCAAGATGGCCACGAAGTCACCTAACAACTAGAAACGCCGTTAGCTCGTATCTTTATGCTCTACTGGATTTCTTCACTGTTTAACATCTTGTTGAGAGAATTAAAAGCTTTGGATTCTATTCCAGCGTGTGTTTAGAGGTGCATCTGCCGGGCCTATACTGCTTCTGCTTTGGCAGAGAGGCTCTCTTCGTTGGGCTGACAATTCCCATTTTGCTGTACTCTGTTTTCCTCAGTCCTTGGTGCATCCTTGCCATCTACTTCTTTGCCCACGCTTGAATCTGGTTCTTTATTGTGCTCCTTCTCCTACAATGAGTATTTAGGTATATATTTAATATTTTTCTCAACAGCTGCCAGCTATTACATTTAGTTCTGGCTAAAACATGTAACTTTACCTTTTGTGAATTAGTCAAACTGGGTATTTTCTCCCAGTTACCTTTTCAAATAAACAGTATATGCAAACATGTATCGATATGTCCTTTGTACTTCTAAGATGGGACAATCCATGGAGACTCAGTTGGAATAAAATAGGTACAGAGAAGTTCTACAGAAGAATTCAACAAATGTTGCTGCCTGACTTGAAAAAGTGGAAGAGATCTATCAAAGTGAAACAGTTCCCACAGAGGCCAGGATAGACTTGTAATCTGGATACCAAATAAGCAAAAAACAAGGGAATGTAGAAAAGGAAGTCACCATTCTTCTTACCAAAGACTGTTCGAGAACAGTCCAAATTCAGACCTCAACCAAGAATTAAAGAACATGTGGAACAGTGTCTGGAAAGTATCAAGTGCTCAGGAGATATTATCAATGTTACTGACAATGATGATAAACTTCTAGCAGTATGAGAATAAATAAAACTGTAAGATGAAAGCTCCAGACCTCATAAAACACAAATATTACTTACCAGTATAAGGAAAATAACCTAACTCACAAGTATTTACAATATTTATCCCCCCCCCAAAAAAATCCTTACTTGATGGAATTTGGTTTCCATTAATTATTCTAATTCAACAAACCTAACAATTGGTATATTATCACAAAACCAATGATAACATCATCTGTCAAATTTGCTAAAACAAATGCAGTGAGGAAAATGGCATCAAGTAGAAATATTCCTGTACATTGTTAAAATTTTTATTGTATGCCATTCTGTGAATAAGGAATGCAATTGTCTACATTAGTTAACATTAATTAATTCTTATCTTCAAAAACTAGGTGAAAAAACTACTGATACAACAAATATTAAATAAGCAGTACCAAAAACACTGTTGCCCTCAAGGAGCTTTGTCTAAAGTTAATACCTCTATGAAATAAAGAACAATCTCATATTTATTATTTAAACCCTAAACATGGAAAGATTTGCTTACTTTAAGTGAAGTATTGTTCTTCTCCACCTTGTCCTTCCCTTCTCTATCATTAGAGCTCTTTCTTGTAGAAGCTGAACGTTCTCTCTCTCTCCTTTCACTGATGTGGTCCTTTTCTTTTTCTCTCTTTTTATCCTTCTTGTTTCTGCTATAAGAGTATTAATAATGTCAGTTAACATCTTAAAAAGTAAACACCCAGTATATTGTTAATTAAATATTCTTACCTAATACTAATGCATTGTAAACAAGCGTATCAGTAACCTGGTAGACCAAGTAACGTAAATGAGTCCTATAACCCACTAACTCAAGCCCACACCCAGTTAACTTTTTAAAGACATACAGTCATTTCTGCAGAGGCACAATTCTGTATTATCAATTTCTTAAGTTTTAAAACATTCAAGGTTTATTTATCTACTGTAATTAGGATAAAACAAAATCGAATACATAATACTTTTACCCATTTTTTTCAAAGCAAAAAATGAATAACCAAAAAATAATTTAAAAAAAGATAAAAGAATCAGATAAGGCTGAATGACTTCTCAGGCAAGACTGCATGACTTACAAAAACCTGGAACTTCAAATAACCAATGACACCATGCACCCTCCTCTCATTCATAAAGTCCCACCCACCAATTCAAGAGCAAACACTAAGCAGAAGATGGTCTGAACGCATTCCATTTGCAAAAACAACATATCCCTAAAATTAGAGGGGAAAAAATGATGTACTTCATATCAGAAGCATAACAAGACATCTTCAACTCAGAATAATTAACCCTAATATAGAATTCTTTGTCTTAATTATGAATAGCTTAAAAATAAACACAAGACCAGGCAAAGAAACAAAAACACTTAAAAAACAGACCCAAGTACATATGAAAATTCAATAAAGCATCTCAAATCATAGGGGAAAAGATGGTCATTTATAAATAAAAGACCTGGGTACAATTGGATTATTATTCAGAAAATGATAAAAGCAGGTCCGTATCTCATTCACATAAATAAATCCAAATGGATTAAAGACCTAAATTTTTTTAATGAAATAATACAAGTAACTACAAGAAAACATAAGTGAATTTCTCTCTAACTTGAATTAAAGGGGAGATTTTTTTAACCATAACTAAAATTCCAAGTACAATAAAAGATTCATACATATGCCTACATAAACTTTTGCAAAGCAAAGCAAAAAAACACTGCTAACATATTCAAAAGAAAAATGACAAACCAAGAAAAATATATTTACAACATACTTATGTATATATGTTTATCTTTACATAAAACTCTTAAAAGTCAAGGAAACAACTGCAAAATGAGATTCCTTAGCAATGTATTTAACCAAAAGGGCAAAAAATTTGCCAAAAGAAATAAATGCATAAATAAAATGGAAACACACCCCATGTTCTTGAATCAGAAGACTTAAATAGAGTTAAGGTAACAATAGTATTCAACGTGATCTACAAATTCAATGCAATCCCCATCTAAATCGCATCAGCACTGTTAGCAGAAATAGGAAAAGCCCATCCTAAAAATCATATAGAATCTCCAGGGACATCAAATAGCCAAAACCATCTTTAACAACAAAATCGGAAGACAGTTTCTGATGTTAAAACTTATTACAAAACTACAGTAAGCAGAACTTTTCTTGGTGGTACAGTGGGTAAGAATTTGCCTGCCAATGCAGGCGACATGGATTTGATACCTCATCCAGGAAGATTGTACACGCTGTGAAGCAACTAAGCCCATGTGCCACAACTGCAGAGACTGCATGCTGCAATTACTGAAGCCTGCATACCTAGAGCCTGTGCCCCACAACAAGAGAAGCCACAATGAGAAGCCCATGCACCGCAACTAGAGAGCAACCCCCACTCCCTCCAACTAGAGGAAGCCCACGCAAAGCAAAGCAGACCCAGTGAAGCCATGAAAAAATACCTGTACACAAACGCTCACAGCAGCATTATTTACAATAGCAAAAAACCCGGAAATAATACTGAATGTCCATCAACTAATGAATGGTTAAATAACAAAACCTGGTTTTATCCATTCATTGGAATACTACTCATCCATTAAAAAGGAATGAAGTACTGATTCATGCTATAATATGTATGAACCTTGAAAACATTACATTTAATCAAAGAAGTCAGATACAAAACCACACATACTGGGAGTCTATATGAAATGGCCATAATAGGCAATCCAGAGACAAGAAGTAGGTTAGTGGCTGTCTGGAGCCACGGAGAGTAACTGCTAATCGGTACAGGCTTTCTTCTAAAGTGAAAAAACTGTTTCGGAACTAGCAGTGATGGCTAAACAAAATTGTGAACTCTTTGAGAAAAATGCAACAAAAATTACTAAACATCACTGAAATGCACATTTAAAAGGGTGAATTTTATGTGATGTAAATTACTTCTCAACTTAAGAAATTTTAAGTCAAAATGGAACTGGGGTTGGGTAGAGTCACTGACCATATACAGACACACACACAGTATATATTGTGAATGCTGTCTTTTGGAAGAAAAGGAAAAATTCAAATACATGTATCTGCTTAATTTTGCAAAAAAGAAACACAAGAAAGGATAAAACAATTTATCACTTATAGAAAGTGGATGTTAAAGTAGAAGGAATCTGGAAGGAAGTGAAATGTTCTAAATGTATCTTTTTGTCTAATTTGACTTTACAGTTGATAAAAGTTTTTACTTTCGCGAGCAAAGTATTTTTTAAAAATCTGTCCCACCTCCTCAATATCCTACACCTTCCTTTTATTCTCATCTAAAAATAATAACCCACAAATAAACAAAAGATCTCTACTAGGAAGCATGTTCCTTCTACCCTGGGCCAAAACCTTTTATAAATTTCTCTTTTCTCTACCTGGAAAACCAACTGAGAAACTATGACCCATTAGGAAGATAGTGGGATGAAAAAATATATATACAAAAATCACTAACCTTCCTATGTATAAACCTAATCTCCAATTATATGACATAATGAAAGACTTTATTTACAAGAACAAAAAAGCAACATATATCTAAAATTAGACCTTGAAAATGCATAAAATCTGTTTGAAATAAACACTGAAACATTCATGAAAAACACTAAGGATGGCCTGAATAAGTAGGCCATGTTCCTGGATAGAAAGACTCACCTTCATAAAGTTTTATTAATAAATCTATTCATCAATTTCCCCATTAATAAATTTAATCATACTATAATACAAATTATCAGTAGGTTTTACTTCTAGAACACAAACTAACTCTTAAGTTCAAGCAGAAAAATACACACACAAGAATGATCAAGAAAGCTCAAAAAAAGAGAAATGAGAGGTATAGAAAAGTGTGTGTGTGTGTGTGAGTGTGTGTGTGTGTGTGTGTGTGTGTGTGCAGGCTCAGTCATGTCCAACTCTTTGTGACCCCATAGACTGCAGCCTGCCAGGTTCCTCTGTCTTCGGGATTCTCCAGGCAAGAATATTGGAGTGGGTTGCCATTTCCTACTCAAAGGGATTTTCTTAACCCAGGGATGGAACCCGCATCTCTTATGTCTCCTGCACTGGCAGGCGGATTCTTTACCAACTCTACCACCTGGGGAAATAAAGACCTTACTAAATATTTAGAAATACTATACAATCCGTATAATTAAAAGCATGAGGCACTACTGGTACACAGTCATCAGTCAAGCCAATCCAATACAACATAAGGCCCAGAAACAGACTCCAACACAAACAGGAAAATTTAGTATATGACAAAGGAAACATGGGATAAGTGTTAAGAAAATTGGGTTTTTAATGATATTGGAAAACAAAGAAGCATCTGGAAATATAAAATCATATCCACGTGTCATACTGCAAACAAGGAAAAACTAATGGATCAAAGATGTAATGCAAAAATTAAAAGCATAAAAGTACAAAAAAGAAGCAATAAAGGAATTTTACTCTAATCTTGGAATAGGAAAGACTTTTCTACCTGTAAGACTCAAAATGGAAAAGTCACAAAAGAAAAAAACTTGAGGAATTAAACTATATAAATCAAAAATCTCTATAAAATTAAGTCTCATAAACAATTTCCAAGAAATGACAAACTAGGAATAATTGAAACCAAGTCACTGAAGAATCACCTCTGGAATATAGAAAGAATTCCTGAAAACAGAAAAAATAAAAACAGACCCCATAAAAAATGGGCAATGTATACAATTCGTAGAAAAGGAAATACAAATGGCCTTCAAATATATGAAGATGGTCACCTTCACTCTTAAGAAAAATGCAGTGAAAATGTCTTTATACTGGTACCATTTCTTATCTATCCACAATTTTGGAAACAATCTGCAGGAGCTACAGGGAAACAAGCATCTCAAATTGCAAGCTGCCACCAACCTTTATGAAGGACAACACGGAAGGAAGTATCTCTCAAAACTACAAAAACACTCACCCCCTGGCCCACCAATACCATTTACAGAAACTGTCTCCGCATACTGGTGTCATCCATGAATTGGCACGTGCCAGGGGCACTTGCCATCTATCTCGACAAGGATTAAATCACGTGTTGCTGCAGCCGCTGAGTGAATTAAGAGAACCTATTCAGTTACTGTGGGCTGGTTTCATAACAGACAACGGAAGACTATGCAGTTGTAAAAAGGGATGAGCAGCACTCTGATGAGTACAGAAAGTTCTTCTGGTAGTTAAGTGACAAAAGCAACTGTACAACAGTGTACATTTTGCACTACCTTTTGAGGAAGATGAAAAAAACACATTATATATTCTCATCTGCTCCCATATACAAAACTGGAAGGATGTACCAAAAAAAACTAATAAAGTCGTTACTAGTGGGGACAGGATAGATGGACATATCATGGAAGTTAAGATCTATTCATAACTTTTTATATTCTCCAGATTTCTAAACCAAACTAATATATTACATGTTACTCATTCAAAATATAAAGTTATAAAAATAATAGACTGAAGAGAGAAAACTTTCCCCCTGCTTCCTCCTCAGTTCTAGAACATGCTTTCAACCTACCTCCTGGGGGATGGAGACCTAGAAGATTTCCTTTTTATGGTTTTTGATGTTCTTGGTGACCTGGAAGAACTCCTGCTCCTCCTCCTACGCCTTTCCCTGAAAGTCAAAAATGTCATTTTAAAAACCAATAATTCCAGTAAGATTAATTCAAATACACAAAAGCAAAAGGGTCTGGAATGCTCTCAAGTGAAGAGTATTCTTTAAAGGTCAGTTTAAACTAATGTCTTTCATGAAGATATTCTATTATCTAATTTTAGTACAGGTCAAATGATGAACCATAAATTCAACAGACAAGTGAAAACATCTCTTAAGATTTCATATTAGAAAAGATGATCTCCTTTACATGTGATTTATTTGGACAGCAATTTCTAGAGCAGAAAAGATATTAATGGATGTTTCATATTCTCTCTTACGTTAAACATACTTTCCTCCTCAACACCTAAAGCATGTTGCTTTCCAGATCCTCTGTCATGCATCTAGCTCCTTGCTGCCCCACTGTGGATTGTCTTTTTTTTACAATAGGCCCTTTTCAAGAAGTGAAAGATAAACAGGCTTGCAACATACAGACTTTCTAAACCCAATGCAGAATGCCTCTTTAAGGAGTATTTACATTAGTTCATTTCACAGATAAACTGCTTTTACCCCCTCATCCACCTATCACTTCATTATTGTTGTTCTAGTCATTTAAAATTAAGCACACAAGTTACTTAGATATGAGGAAATTACTTAAAAACTGGGATTTAAATATGATGAAGTAAAAAATAATTATTAAATAGATTAAAATTATTAAAAACTTTTTTATTAAAAACAATTTTGCTTAACATATTACTGAATGACACATACTTTTAATAATAATTTTATGTGTGTGTTCAGTCACTAAGTCATGTCTAACACTTTGCAACTCCATGGACTATAGCACACCAGACTTCCCTGTCCTTCGGTATCTCCTGGAGTTTGCTCAAATTTATGTCCACTGGGTCAGTGATCCTATCTAACAAATTACTTCATTCGTAAGAGTGGTCAGCTTAGAAACAATGAACTGCAAGATGTCTGTTATTCAGGTGATGAGGTATGACGACTTGTTTCTTAAATGACTAATGCAGCCAACGATCTATCTCACAAGAAGCTTTGATAGTAAGTGGCCAGAGAACTGAAACAACCAAATCCTCTAGACTCCAAGTTCTCCTTATATGTCAGTAAGCTGATTCTAGGCTAACGAAATATTTTGTGTACTTTTTTCATCTATAAAATAAAAAGTAAACAATGCTTGTATGTGGTATACACAGTAGATTTGAAGACTGAGAGAGTTCAAGAACTTTGAGAACACAAATAAATTTCTGCTCTACCTAAGGTTCTTGCCTCCACTACCTAATTTTATCTCCAAGTCACCTCAAAATTATACTTCCTACTGTGGAAATTAGATGACATTATTCCATTCAATCAATACCATTCTGTAGCAGTACCCCTCTCTGCACCTCACACACTGCTGCTGTTGCTGCTAAGTCACTTCAGTCGTGTCCGCTTCTGTGCGACCCCATAGATGGCCGCCCATGAGGTTCCCCCGTCCCTGGGATTCTCCAGGCAAGAACACTGGAGTGGGTTGCCATTTCCTTCTCCAATGCATGAAAGTGAAAAGTGAAAGTGAAGTCACTCAGTCGTGTCCAACTCTGTGCAACCCCATAGACTGCAGCCTACCAGGCTACTCCGTCCATGGGATTTTCCAGGCAAGAGTACTGGAGTGGGGTGCCACTGCCTTCTCCGACTAGAAGTAACTTTTTTCACAGCGTAAGAATGCCAGTGTATCCCATTTTATACAAAATGGCTCCATCTTCATCAGTGTAACTCTTTACTTGTATTTCAGGAACACTGTGTCTGGGTGGACATCTAATAACTACCAGCTAGTGGTATTGAGAGCCAGGCTTGACAGACAACAATCCAGAATATCAGTTGGTGAGAAAGAAGCTATCAGCACTAGTATGAAGAATTGGAGTTAAATAGGCTGACGTTTAAATTTTAGTTTCACACTTAACCAGCTGCATGACTAAGGTCATATTACTTAATCTGAGTCTTAGTTTTTCCAATGGATAAATGGAGATAATAACTCAGGTCTCACTGTGCAGTTAGGAGGATTAGGATAACATCTGTAACGTCCCAAGCCTAATGCCTGGTGCACAGTAGGTGCTCAATAAATTTTTCCTCTTTCCCTTTGTTGGTCTCATCCTTATTGACTGTAATTTCAAGCATCAAAAGTTCTTAAATATCAAAATTTTTTCTTTAAAAAACGTAGCTCAGAAGACAATGTTGGAAATAAAAACATTAAGTAGACTATTTTTCTGAGCAGTTAACAGGTTTCCTATTCACTAAACAAATCAGAGCACTTGTAAGGAAGAAAAATGCTAAAAAAAATTTTAACTCTTCACTAAGCTCTTCTGAAAGCATGAATCATTTCAAACAACTGAACCAACATTAGCCAGCATTTATCCTCCAGGCCCCAGAGGTTCTCTAAGGACTGAATATGACTATCCACACTTTCTTAAATATCAAGCAACTTAAAATAGTCCATGAAAAAATTAAATATTTTTAAGTCATCAGAAAAAGTAAATTCAAATGAATTTGAAAAGAATCAGGACACTACTTGGTGTTGTTAAAGGCAATGTCTAAACATAAACGTCAAGAATGTGTGAAACACAATCAATAAAATAACTGCAGTAAAGACACCATAAGGCTTAACTAATACCCACAGCAAATGAGTGAAATTATTAAGGTTTTGTTTCAATGTCCTGAAATATAGCAAAGATCTACTGATTTGAAGTTCCATTTTAACACATACTGCTGCTTTCAACTTTATACTTCTGAGGCATTTTTTAAAAAGCCAGTACCAAGTACTAGTTAGAGTCTTCATTTAAACAATCACTAAAAAGAGAAAGAGCTACTGTACTACTACACTTCTAACTAAAGTGCAGAGCAGATGGAATATTTCCTCTGAGCTTTGGTTTCTTCATGTTTTAAAACCATGATAACAGTCTTCTCACAGGCTTACTGTGAGGATTAAATAAGATTAGTCATGAAAAACTCCGCTGAAACAAAACCTGGCATATGGTAAAGCACTCAATAAATGCTAGAAATTATCTTCAATTAAGTAACCAAAGACTAGCATTAAGAACAAGCTATTAAAACAGAAAGCAAAAACATTAGGAAATGCACGTGCCAGTCTCAAATTATTCTCTATGAAAAACCTTTCAAAAGTATCTTTAAAACTTGCTAAAATATATTTTTAAGTATTTTTAAGATACAGTTTTTAACACAACTTAGGAACTTCCATTTGTTTATAGTCACAATATCATCTGAAGCAATGGATACAGGTTGAGATAATCCTGAATTAAGGAAGGGCCTTGTTTGCTGCTGTTACTATGGCAACCTGCTGCCACCTGGTGGCAGTGTGCGTGCGTGCGTGTGCATGTGTGTGAGGTTGCTTCAGTCACATCTAACTCTGCAACCCTCTGGACTGTAGCCCGCCAAGCTCCTCTGTCCATGGGATATCCAGGCAAGCACGCTGGAGTAGGCTGCCATGCTCTCCTCCAGGGGGTGTTCCCAACCCAAGGATCAAAGCCGTGTCTCGTGTACCCTCTGCACTAGCAGGTAGGTTCTTTACCATCAGTGCCACCTGGGAAGCCCTATGGCAGTGCACCGATTAACAGAGCTCTAAGAAAAAAGCAAATCCTCAACAAATAAATGAAAACCAAAATTTAAACATCACACACTCAACAACATAGCACAGTAAAAATGAACTTAGATGACAGAAAAAACTAATATTGCAACCTTAACAATAATTTTACATATTAAATTTACTACTCATTCCAAAGAAATATAGTAGCCTAATAAGCAGTCAACTTTTCCACATAAAACCAAGTCAAAAATAAAAAGCTTGCCCCTGCCATCCACCCTCCAAGAAAATAAGCAGCAACAGCAACAGCAGTCACTGTGAACACTGCCAGGTTAAAGGAGCAGATTACCAAGGACAGCTAACTGTTCAAATAACTGTGCCCAAAATTATCTCTTCCTCCTCACTGACTCAATACTGTAGCAATCCCTCGGCTAGAGAAATGTTCTACCATTATTTTACTGATTCCATGTATAACAATATTTTCCCTCTCACTGAAAACTGTCATCAATGAGCCTCTTGGTAGAAAGCTGAAGCATTATCAAACCTGCTGGAACTACGAGATCTTCTTGATGCATTGTAACTTCTGGGTGGTGTTCTGGACTTTTTATCCTTCTTTCTTTTCTCATCTGTCTCTTTGGATCTGTCCTTTTCTCGTTCCTTTTCTTTGTCTTGTTCCTTCTCCTTTTCTTTGTCTCGTTCCTTTTCATGGTCTTTGTCCCGCTCTCTCTCTTTGTCCTTCTCTTTGTCCTTCTCTTTGTCCTTCTCTTTATCTCGGTCCTTTTCCCGTTCTTTATCTCGGTCTTTATCTTTGTTTTTACCCCGTTCCTTTTCTTTTTCACGTTCCTTTTCCCTGTCTCTTTCCTTTTCCCTTTCCTTTTCTCTATCTTTTTCTTTCACTCTTTCCTTTTCCTTGATTTTTTCTCGGGTATCTTTTCTTTTGTCCCTTTAAAAATAAAAATAAATAAATAAATTCACAACTAAAACAATTCTACTCCCCAAAAAGGACCTCAATTGTTTCCTCAACAATTATCAAAACAACTGATAACAGCTATAAGACATTACATACAAATGTCTACATAATTTCTATGTACATGAAGCTAAATGAAACAATTACCAGGCTGAATTAAGTAGTCTGGAAATCTCATGAGTCATACTAACCATCGGATTCAAATCAATGACAATCGACATTAAATTATTACTTAAACGATCAGAAAAAAGTTCAATTTCTTTCATTAAAATTTTAAACTACAACAGACTTTTAACAAATGAGGTCATGAGAAAACTACCCTTAAATTCAAAAAACTCACCGTGAACGTGAGCGACTCCTTGACTTTCGCCTCTCCCTTGATTTAGAGCGTTTTTTATGAGGGCTCTTAGATCTACGTCTATCTTTTTGTCTTGAACGTGATCTATTGTGGGATCTACTCCTAAAGAAAGATAAATTGTTAGAGTATCAAAACTTAGTCTCAGAATTTCAATTTCAAATGGGAGAATTTTAAAACCAAACTTGACAGTATTTATCAGTATTTTTAAACTCTCTTTACATAACACTTCAGATAACTTATCTGACATAATTTATTGGAAACTTTACCAGTTTATTGCCCAGAATACAAAGACAGAAATAGAGAAAGAATTTAAGCTATTTCTTATGTCAGACTTAAGTTGATGGTTTCAGGTGTGACCTTCCTTTGCTAAGTATTACATGCTTCAATTAGTACAGACAATTTCTCTTGGTCCATATTTTCATATCATGAATTGTCTTTAACTCTTGACTTGCATGTAATATGACTGCTTGTGGTTATAACTTATCTTGACAGGGAGTGGTAGTTGTATGGTTCAATGGTTTCTATCAACAGCCGTGTGCTGTTTGTCATACACATATTAAGAAGAATGTGTGAGAAAACAGTACTAATGATGGTGCTAGTGTGACAGGAGACCAAATGTCTTACTCATGAGTGAAAGCTACATATAATCAAATACTCAATTTGCAAAGGCCCTGATTTTATAATCACATATACAGAAGTATTAAAAGAAACCATTATTACCAGAATTCTTGGAAGAAAAATAACTGTTCTTCCAATTCTAAAATTCTCTAGGCTCTTCTCCCAACTAAACAGCATATATAAGTGACATTTTTCATATTGAGGTATCCTAGGAACTATTTATTAAAATATGACAGAACTGAATGCATACAACAAGCGATGAGACTCACTGGCTTTGGAGACAGTCTGGCTCTGACACTCAAGTTCTGCCACACAACAGCTGAGAGAACTCTGGTTAATCACTTAACCTCTCTAAGCCTGAGTTTCTTCATCTAAAAACTGGACTAAAGTCATACCTACACCTCTTACGACCATCATGAGGATTAAAACAGACGATGTATGGAAAACTGACAACAGTTTCTGGTGCAGAATAAACGGTTAAAACTCCTACTCTCAATATCTACACCATCATCATTAACAATTAACATTAATGGAAAATTATTCCAAGAAGGTAAAATGATCTTCTGTAAGTATGCCTTACATAATTAAAACTCATCTTGATGGTAATATTTTCATGAATTAAGTTAAAACAAGTTTATAAAAGAAATACATATAGTTAAATGCTTGTAGAATGCTATGAAACGATCCCGGGTTCCAGCACCAAAAAAAAAAAAAAAAAAGAATGCTATGAAACCAAAAAAATCTCCAAACAATCCTCAATTAATAATGAAATCTTGTTCATAAAACACATTTTTCAGTTGGTTAAAATTTGTTTTCCAACAGTTAATTTTCAACTGGATCATTCATCTATTACATGGCTTTAAAAACTAAACTTTTATCTTTACGCTATTCAGTCCCTAAATCATGTCCAACTCCTCATGACACAGGAAAGCACGCCAGGCTTCCCTGTCCTTCACTATCTCCTGAAGTTTGCTCAAATTCATGTCAGTTGAGTCAGTGATGCTATCTAACCATCTCATTTATCTTCATATCACATTTTAATCTAAGAAAATAATTATTAGTTTGTTGAAATCTTTATCACTAATAACCTATGAGACACTAGGGTCAAGTAGTAGCTACTAAGGAAAAACTGCAAAACTTAAAACATTTTTAAGTCCATTTACAGACATCCACATAAGGGTAATGTTTTAAAGGGCCTTTGCCTCTAGGTACTTAATATTCCTGTCAACTTTGCTAAAAAAAAAAATAATAATTTTGTTTTCCTCAAATAGTGCTTTCCAGTCTTAATTAAGAAACTCTTTTAATAAAAATTAACCATAGCCCTAACAAATAAAAGTTAATAATAATAAAGCACTCACCAAAAAAACAAACAAAAAAAAAGAAACAAAAACAAAATACAAAAAAGCAATGACCACTTGGCTTCCCACTTTACACTGTGGGTACTCAAGAGTTTGAAACTCACTGCTCAAGAGTAATTATTGTATTTTAATTTTGACAATAAAGATTTCACGTCTATATCACCCACAAGTTGCCTTTAAGTATTCTGCTTAGGAAAGCTAAAAGCTTTAAGTCAAGAGCAAAACTACTCCAATCAAAGATAAAGATGTAAGCCATCATTAGCAGTTCTCATTTTAGCATAAATGTACAAAATTGCACTTACAGGTTAAACTGTAAATAAAGGGCAACTTACCATTATGTTGCATCAAAGCTCATTTGTAAGTCAGTTGCTTCCCATTAAAATATTATAAAATGTCTTACAGTTCCTATGCTGGTCTGTAAAAGTTACTTAACTTTACAATAGAGTACTACCCACCTTTTCTAACCCTGTCCCTATGAAAAAAAAAAAAAAAAACAATAAAAATTTGGACAGAGTGGAAACACATCTTCCCAGTTCCTGCCAAGATAATAACAAATAACTCCTTACTCCCTCCTACAGAGAGAAGGGAGGGAATAGGGAAAAGATCAGGGGAAGGTTCTAGAAGTATCAGAACACTGCTGCTGCTGCTAAGTCACCTCAGTTGTGTCCGACTCTGTGCGACCCCATAGACGGCAGCCCACCAGGCTCCCCCGTCCCTGGGATTCTCCAGGCAAGAATACTGGAGTGGGTTGCCATTGCCTTCTCCAAGGTAGAAAAAGATGGGCCTTTGAGAAAGGGGATCCTGCAACCTCCGCTCTTGGCTAGGTCTTAGTGGGCCAGAGAAAGAGCTGAAGGTGCCCAATCCCACTAGAAGGGGAGGGGAAACCACTAAATATCTACATTTCCTACAGTGGAGAGGAGGAAGGAGGTCCTTAAGTCCAATGTTTTTGGTTGAGGAACCCTTTTTTCAACAAAATTCATCCTCTTTTGCATTTCTTTAAGATTTTATTAAAGGCTTCTTGTGTAAGAACAGTATATGCTGATAAAAAAGACATACAGGCATACCTCGAGAGATATTGTGGGTCAGGTTCCAGACCACAGCAACAAAAGGAACATCACAACAAAGCAAGTCCAAGGAACTTTTTGGCTTCTCAGTGCATATACAAGTTATATTTACTCTACAGTGCAGTGCATTAAGTGTGCAGCAGCACTGTGTTACAAAAAAATAAGTACATACCTTAATTTAAAATGGGTTGGCCAGAAAGTTCATTCAGGTCCTTCCCTAACATCTTACAAAAAACCTGAATGAACTTTTTGGCCAACAAGATTTAATTGTTAAAAAATGCTGATCATCATCTGACAATGCAGGACTGCCACAAACTTTCAATTTGTTAAAAAAAAAAAAAAAACACACACAGTATCTGTGAAAGCATAATAAAACCAAGTAACAAAATGAGGTATGCCTGCATGTGAGCCAGCCAAGAACAATTAATTTCTCACTCTATATCATTAGACAGACCTCCATGAAACTCCCATGAATAAAAATAATTAACAAATTTCTAACCCTCCACTAACCCTTGGAAGGGCAAAATACCCAAATACACTTAAAATGATAAAAGTAAAAACCTTAAAATAGATAAATTATATGTCCCAACAGAGAAAGCTTCACAGAAGTTATCAAGAAAATAATGATATTAAATCATTAAGTTTTGCTTTTTTCCAGGTACAGAATACCACTAACATATTAGATTTGGAGTATGGCTCTATTAACACAAATTAAGAGTCAAGTCACTGGTCTTTTTCTTCCTCAGAAAGTTATTACTCTTTCACTGACTCCTATACTTTCTTGACCTCCTTTACTTTTACCACTCTGTTGACCTACAGAAATATTCATAACCTAGTACCACTGAGGTTCTGCTACACTGCCTCCTTCCTCGTACATGAAACAATTTGCTTCTATTAGACATGAATTTGCCTACTGTACAGCCTTGGATGGAGAGTAAAACCATATTCCAAAAGGAGTTTTGGAATCTAATAGTAATAGGGAAGTATACACCAGTACAGCTAAAAGTATAGTTTACTAGTCTAATTAAGAATATCTGCAATTAGAGATTACCATACTAAATGAGATAAATCAGAAAGAGAAAAACAAATACCATACAATAACACTTACACATGGAATCTAAAATATGATAAAAACAAACGTATCTATGTAAAATGGAAATAAAATCAGGGACAGAGAGAACAGTATGGTGGTTGCCAAGGGGAAGGGGATGGGAGAGGGCAGGAGTGGTAGTTTGGGATTAGCAAATACAAACTGGTATGTCTAGAATGGATAAATAAGATCCTACCATATAGCATAGGAAACTGTATTCAAAATCCTGTGACAAACCATATGAAAAAGAATGTATATATATGTATAACTGAGTCACTTCAGCTGTAGAGAATTAACACAACACTGTAATTCAACTACGTGTCAATAAAAAATAAATTTTAAAAAAGAATATCATATTTTCCTATCTCATTGCCTCTATCTCTTTGATTAGCACAGGAAATTAAGACTAAACTGAGCTTGCTGATGAAGTTCAACAAAGAATATACTGGTCCTTTTTGCCCTCCCCTGAAATCCTCCTTCTCTAATACTCCCAACAAACATGCACACACACTTTTCTCTATCTCTTCTCTTCAGAGAGTATGAATATGTATGTACATATAACATACAATTAGGATCCACTGTATCCATTTTCACATTTCAGTAACAGCTCCCTCCTCATCTTAAAGAAGACAATAAAACTTATCATGTTAGACCTGATTCTTAGGTTACTTTCAATCAAGTTTATATTTTGAGATACCCTTTGTACCACACTCAACGTATTTTTAAAAGAACATTAAAATGACAAAGCCATGCTCAAAAATAAGATAAACAGAATAGAAACAAAGTTTAAGCACAATACAGTAGTTGCCATTAAAACTGCAAGTTACTCCTATGTTTCAGGTCCCAAAGTGGGTGAAGGCAGCTCTTATCACCAAGAGTACAAAGACTTAAAGTACTTCATTTGATGCAGAGTACTGGAGAAAGGCAACTACTTGAAATCTAGATCTGGGGTAGTACTTCCCAGACCTTGAGGGGAACAAAAAAAAAAAATGCAACTTTACCAGTACTTTCAGCACCATATGTTCCCTTTTCCCAACGTGAAGAAAGAAAAATTTCTGCCAATTCTTTATACTAGTTAATTCTTAGAAAAGTCAAGAACAGAACACCTTAAGACAAAAAACCAACTTCTAAAACTAAAATTAGTTGAAAGTATGTATTTACTAGATAAAACTTCATTCTTAAGTACAGTGCTATAATTAAAGCAATATCTAACAGTAACTATACTTTCTGGTGAACACCAGTGAAATTTCTAAACTCTGAAACTTGGACAAAAACTCAAGAAAATCTTAACCACAGTAAATACAAAAACAAAAAACATTCAAAATATGACAGCAGAAATTCTCACCTGTGTTTTGACTGCGACCTTTTCCTTCGAGAACGGGATTTTGAGCTAGACCTGGATTTTGAACGAGTGTGAGAACGAGATCGACCGCCTTTTCTTTCATTGCTCTTTCCAGACTCTGGGAGGAAAAAACCACTTTGCAGTGTAAGCTCAGAACAATTAAAGATCCCAGTTAATAATCAGGCACAAGTGGAATGTACCACATATAGTGCAAGGGGCCTACTCTCTGTACATCCTCCTCCTGTGCAATTATCCTTCAGAAACATCCAAGAAAGTCATTGCATAAACTCGTTGAGTGCAGCCACCCTGCAGCAGTACATATAAACCAGATGATTATAAACAGCTGTTCGTAATATTTTGTTGCTGCCATAATGTACGATTATAACATGTCTGTAATTCCTATGACAGTGATTTTAAATCCTTTTTCATTTTCCTAGAATTGAAGTTTAAGTTCTGAGTGCTAATTTAGAAAATTTGCTCAAATGTAAACCATCTAGACATTTTTAGGTTGGATTTTTATAGTTAGCAACACAAAAGATTGAAGAGATGTTCCTTTACCCTGTTAAAATAGTCTCTATTTTTCCTAAATTGTGGTCTCTGTTGTCTATTTTTAAAATCAAAACTTTGAAGGAAAAATGAAATCTGCTTAATCATAACATTTAAAATATATTTATTCTGTCTTTAGTCTCACAAATAATATTTATACTTTGCTTTAAGCAAATCAGTTCTGTACCCTGATTTTTCTATTAAAATATAAAGAACTGATTTAACTCAAGCTAATGTACCTCAATTCAGTATCATGGAAAAAGACATTTGTGCTAAACAGTTCTTCAACCTTTGGTGCTAGTTAAGTCACTTACACTTTCTTGAGTTTCAGTCTTCTTATTGTAAAATGTAGGGACTGAACAGATAATTTCTAAAATTCCTTTCAGTTCTAAGAGTCTATGATCATCAACTATGGCCTTTATAGCAACGCCGCGGCCTTACCTGGTTCGATAGCTGCTGAGATAAAGGACTGAGCCTCTCGCACTCGCTTCATTACTTCTTCTAACTCCTTAGCTGCAGCCTGAGGTGTCATCTCAGGGGGTTTTACTATTGCATTGTTGGAGTGATTTATTCTAAATTAAAAATATTAGCATATCACAAATACACACCATATTTTACAAAACCTGAAACAATTAACTGCTTATAAGGTACACATATTTACAAATCTGAGGACATCTCAAAAGCACATGAAGAATAATATAGCTAAATACAGAATAACCAAAACCAACCTCAAAACCATGATTCATCTCATTTCCATCTGCCATCATCTCTTGCTAACAAAGGGAAAAGCAAGGGGAAAAATAAAAAGAAAAACTGAACCCTAGCTAACTTCTTTGACAACCTGAACAGACCAGGACAACAGCTTTACCACACAGCTTAGAATTAAATTAAAATGGTAAACCAGTATTAAAATGAGTCATTTCTATTCTTATATTATAAAAAAACTCTCCCTTCATGGCTAAGAGTGGTTTCTCTGAGGCACATAAATGAATTTGGTGTGTCTCACTTTAGCATGGTGAAAAGACATTCACTAAGAACATCATTTCTTATCCTCTAATAGCAGACTCCTGACCAAACTGCATAGTTAAGATCATTATCTACCGAATTCAAATAAAATTGTCGCCTCAATAATCTACATGAAATAGAATTTCTGGTCTTGAGTATCTAAAAGGCTCTATCAATTTTTCAGTTTGTAAACAAGAATGCAAGCAAGCCTTAAAATGTATAAGTTTTAAACATTTCTGAGATTTTGGATTTACCAAAATTCTATTTCTATATCACTGTAAATTCAATTCATATGTTAGACTGCCCATTAGTCTAGCATAATAATGCAAAACTAATCTGACTTGTTAAAGCCTATGGAAAAAGAGCTACAATCAATATGTACAGTAGAAATATGCTAGTATTAAACCAGACCTTATAAACTAGAAAGTAACATGTCTTCAAATGCAACTTTAAAAGCTAAAATGGTAAATATCTCATGTGTTTCATTTATACTTAACACAGTCTTCCTTTCCACAAATTGCCAATTACTATTAAAAAGAAAAAAAAACTTAATTACATAAAAAACACTTAAAAATTTTTCAGAATCATTAAAATTTCTTTGTTTAGTGTTTCTTACTTCAGTGGCCTGTCTCCAAACATAACTCCATTAAAAGCAAGGGCCCTTGGTACAGAATTTTGGTCTGCAAATTCCACAAAAGCAAACCGAGTTGGCTGAGTCTCATCACCTGCCATCCGAACAAACTTCACTTCTCCAACTTGTTTAAAAAATTCAAGTAGCTGATCAGCTGTGGTTGTCTGAAGAAACAAAGTAATAGTTTTAATAAAGTATATTCTTCTTTAAAAAAAAAAATCTGGTAAATATTACTTTACCAACTGATACGATTTTTAAGAAAGGTAAAAAGATAAAAGGTCCCAACACTCAATTTCTTCTTATATTAGTTACCTGGGAATTCAAATTGCCAACATAGACTGTTCTCCTAATTTCATCAATTTTAGAAGGATCCACATTCCCCATCAGTGGTGGCTGTGGTATCTCTCCAAGGGTTGCAATGTTGGGGTCTAGTGCTGCTGCTGGTATAGCTCCCAAACTGCTAAGGGAAACGCCCAGCTATAAAAAATAAACATAGCACGTAAACTGCCGCTCTCAAGAAACCCAAAGAGGGGATATATGTACACATAGAGCTGGTTCATTTTACTGTTCAGTAGAAACACATTACAAAGAAACTACACTCCAATAAAAGTTAATTTAAAAAACAAAACAAGCAAACAAACAAACATTACCAGTCTCTCATCTTGAAGAATACTGATCAATTCAGTAAGACTGGGAAGAGACTAGGGACTCCTAATTTAAGCCAGGTATATATCTGAATTATTCAGAGTAAGGTCACAGTGGTTTTCAATGTAACAAGAAGTACAATGTATTTCTTAACTATCTGGGTATTTTAATTCTAAACTTAACATTAAAAACAAACAGTGAATTCTTACTTTTTTTTCCTATTAAATGGTAGTTTTAGTGATAGAGAATTCTATTCTTTTCTGTTGACCAATCGTGATACAATAATATTAACTGAATAATAGTTACACAGTCACAATAGTAAAAGATCAGTTTTCACAATCATTAGCCAGACAAAAAATAAAAGATAATTACAACTCCAAGCCATAGGGAAGCATGATTAACCTAACAATATAAAACAATTACATAAAACTTGGGGGATTAAGTAGAGTGATGTGCTAAGTGGAAGTGTGTACATGCACATGTTCTTATCTGTCCAGCCAGTCTGTCTTTTGGTTGGTCCATTTAATCCATTTACACGTAACTGTCACTATGTATGATCCTATCTGGCCTTTTACACAGTTCACTACGTATGATCCTACGTGGCCTTTTACACAGTTCATGACGTTATCATGGCAAGTATACTGGGTGGCTTGTCATTCCCTCCCCCATGCTGAAGCTGAAGCTACAGTATTTTGGTCATCTGACGCACACAGACGACTCACTGGAAAAGTCCCTGATGCTGGGAAAGATCAAGGGCAGAAGAAGAGGGCATCAGAGGATGAGGTGGCAGGATGGCATCACCGATGCAATGAACATGAACTTGGGCAAACTCTGGGAGATGGTGAGGGACAGGGAGGCCAGGCGTGCTAAAGTCCACAGGGTCACAAAGAGTCAGACAGGACTGGGCAAGTGAACAACAACAATGATCCTATTACCTTTTTTTTTTTTTTTTTAGCATTTTCTTAACTGTTTTGAATTTATTCTAGTGGGTCTTTTCTTTCTCTTTTGTTTCCTGCCTAGAGAATTTCCTTTAGTATTTATTGTAAAGCTGGTTTGGTGGTGCTGAATTCTCTTTTAACTTCTGCTTGTCTGGAAAGCTTTTCATTTCTCCGTCAAATCTGAACAAGAGTCTTGCTAAGTAAACTATTCTTGGTTATAGGTTCTTCCCTTTCATCACTTTAAATATATCACACCATTCCCTTCTGGCTTATAGAGGTTTCTATTGAGAAATTAGCTGATAACTTAGGGGAGTTCCATTTTATCTTACTTGTCATTTTTCCTTTACTATTTTATCTTCATTTTTAATTTTCATCATTTTGATTACTATGTGTTTCAGTGTGTTCCTCCTTGGGTTTATCCTGCCTGAGACTCTCTCTGCTTCCTGGACTTGGTTGACTCCTTCCTTTCCCATCTTAGGGAACTTTCAGCTATTATTTCTTCAAATATTTTCTCAGGTCCTTTCTCTCTCTTCTTCTGGGACCCCTATGGTGAGAATGTTGGTGTATTTAATGTTGTCCCAGAGGCCTCCTAGGTTGTCCTCATGTATTTTCATTTGTTTTGCTATGTTCTGTTCTGCAGCAGTGATTTCCACTACTCTGCCTTTCGGGTCACTTACCCATTCTTCTGCATCGGTTATCCTATTAATTCCCTCTAGTGTACTGTTCCTCTCGGTGTGTACTTTAGTTCTTCTAGTTTCTTGGGAAACATTTCTTGCATCTTCTCAATCTTTTCTTCCACTCTTTATCCAAGATCCTGGATCATCTTCACTATCATTACTCTGAATTCTTTTTCTGGAAGGCTGCCTTATCTCCACTTCATTAGCTTGTTTTTCTGGAGTTTTACACTGTCCATTCATGTGAGACAAAACCCTCTGTTTTTTCATCCTGGTTAACTTTCTATGGTGCGGTTTTGGTTCTAGCCACTGAGGTATTGTGTTCTTGCTTCTTCTATCTGCCCTCTGGTAGATGAGACTACGAGGCTTGTATAAGCTTCCTGATGGGAAGAACTGGTGGCGGGAAAAACGGGAACTTGCTCTGGTGGGCAGGGTCATGCTCAGTAAAATTTTAATCCAATTACCTGCCAATGGGGGTGTTCTTCCCTGTTTGTTGTTTAGCCTGAGATGACCCAGCCAAACACGGGCTCTATGGTTGGGTTAATTGTGACGTCCAAGAGGACTTACACCGAAGGGCCCTTTCCAGGACTGCTGCTGCCTGTGTCCCCATTCCCACGGCAAGCCACTGCCAATCCACACCACCAGAGCAGACCCTCCAACACTAGCAGGTAGATCTGGTTCAGTCTCCTGTGGGGTCACTGCTCCATCCCACTGGGTCTTGGCATACACAAGATTTTGTTTCTGCTAAGAGTGGAGTCTCTGTTTCCCCCAGTCCTGTGAAGTCCTATAATCCAATACCACTGGCCTTCAAAGTCAGATTCCCTGGGGATTCCTAGTCCCTCTGATGGATCCCTTAGCTGGGAAGCCTGACGTGGGACTCAGAACCTTCACAGCAGTGGGAGAACTTCTTTGCTATTACTGTTTTCCAGTCTGTGGGCTGCCCACCTGGTGGGTATGGGATTTGATTTTATCATCATTGTGCCCCTCCTACCATCTCATTGTGGCTTCCTGTCTTTGGACGTGGAGTATCTATTTTTGGTGGGTTCCAGGGCCACTCCAGTACTCTTGCCTGGAAAATCCCATGGACGGAGAAACCTGGTAGGCTGCAGTCCATGGGGTCGCTAAGAGTCGGGCACAACTGAGCGACTTCACTTTCGCTTTTCACTTCCATGCACTGGAGAAGGAAATGGCAACCCACTCCAGTATTCTTGCCTAGAGAATCCCAGGGACGGGGGAGCGTGGTGGGCTGCCGTCTATGGGGTCGCACAGAGTCGGACACGACTGAGGCGACTTAGCAGCAGCAGCAGGGTCCTCCAGTGGATGGTTGTAGCTAGTTCCAATTTTGGTGCTTTTGCAGATGAGTGCATGTTCTTTTACTCTGCCATCCTGAACTGGAAACCCTGTCAATTATTACCTTTTTGCAGTAGTTTTTAGTTCAAACATTAAGAAATATGCTTTAGTGTGAATTTAAACTTGAAAAGATAGATCTGAGAATCTGAAAATGAAACATTCTGCAGAAGCATGAAAAAACTTTTTAAGAAACAAAAATACTGCTACTTTCATTTTCACCTGTGCAATTTAAGTCAATTAAGTTAACCAACTATATACTGTTATACTGTTGCAAAACTACTAAAATTTTAACAATACTTTCTAAAGGTGAAACTACTAGTTTATGAAATCAGTATCACTTACGCTTGTCATAGCAACCCATGTGTGATCTTTTTAAAACATCAAATCAAGTTTTATCTCTGCTTAAAACTCTTTAGAATAAAATTCAAACTTCTTTCTGTGGCCTAAAGAGCCTTACATAAGCAGTGCCCTTACCTGCCCCTCTAATCTCAAAACAACTACTACCCTACCTCCCTAAACCCCTACCCTGCCAACAAACCATTCTATACCTTGAACACACAAGTTTTTCTCACTTAGGGCTTTTTACCTGGCATTCCATCTACCCTAAAAAGCTCTTCCCTGAGCTTCTGCTGGCTGAATTCTTCAACCATCAGGTCAGTCATCCTCTCCAAGTTTTCCCTGACCTTATGGAGAGCCACATTTCCTCTCTACTGCATCACTGTTTTTTCCTTCATAGTTTTTATTAACATAATCTGTGGTATCTTGCTGCTAACAGACCTTAGCTTTGTTGCTATCATCATTTCAAGTTATCATAACATTGTAGAAAATATCTTTAGTTCAAAACGCATGAATGATTTAGCCTCTTTCCACATGTTGCCGCTAATGACACTCCTTTTTCTCCTATCTCATCTCTGATAGTCTAAACATTCAGATGATTGAGGGTCACACCTTCAATTATTTTCCTACTGTGCAAGAGAATTATTATATACAACTAAGCTAAATCACAGATATGAGTCTTGTTAGTTCTGCATGCATTTTAAACAGACTTTTCCAGGTATTCCTAGCGGTCCACCCTTTGACTTAGAAATTTCTCCACTGGGACGTATAATTATAGATCTGGAATGGGCTTTTCCAAATCATCTAATTCAACCCCTTTGTTTCTCAAATGTAAAGATCATTCAGTCTTTTTTTCTTTAGAAAACTTTTTTTTTTGTCTCTCTCTTCTTTGCACTATACCATTCTTCAACACTTGTGCCATCTGACACAGTAACCACCAATTACATAGGGCTATCTGAATTTTAATTAAAATTCAGTGCCTCAATCACACCAATCAAATTTCAAGTGCTCAATAGCCAGACGCTGGTAATGATTTCTACACTACATAGCAGAGATTCGGACATCTCCATCATAGAAGAAAGATTGACTGGATATAGCTGCTCTGTAACAATACAACTACCCTTCTTGAGATTAGTCTCTATTCTGGCCCTGGTCCAAACAACCTAAATACTGGATTAGCCAAAAAGTTTGTTCAGGTTTTTCCATAAGATGTTATGAAAAACCCACACAAACTATCTGGTCAACCCAATACTTAAGAGAGCCCTTTCGGTCTTTGAGGGGATAAAGATGATCTGGACTCCCAATAAAAAACTTCTGCCTTCTGACATAGAAACCTCAGCCTCCCTGAAGATTACATAGACTTAATCTTAATCTCCCTATTAAGTAGAAACCTTATGAAAGGTTTCATTCACTCTTATCAAAGAATGAATCTTTTTAATGTCTAGAAAAGAATAAATAAATATTTCAAGGCAGAAATATATTTGGTATATCCAAAAAACAAGGTCAATGTGACTGAAGTAGAAGGGAAACAAGTAGGGAAAAAAGGTCAGAGAAGTAGCCAGGAGCCAAATCACAATGGGCCACCTTTCCCGTGTTTTATAACTTCATGAAGTAAGTTATATAATAATAGATATCTACAGCTGAATTAAAAGGAATCATTTCTCATCAAAGCAACAAATTAAATAATAAAGACTTATACTGTTGATAAACAAACCTAAAAATGTTCAAAATAGCAAGACAGTATTTTCTGAGAGGGGGAAAAAAGACAGTGATTCAGGAATTAATCTTAAAAATGCCAAAACATACCCAAACTCAAATTTCTAAAAAGCCCAATTCAAATTGATCAGATTGTTAAAGTAAAAAGCACTTTCCCCTCATGGACCATAACATAGGTCTCCAGTAGAACAATGGCCTGTAAAAATCCTAAAATCTTGCACTTCCAAGTTTCAAAAATCACTTCTAAAACTTGGATAAATTAACTATAATCATAAAGTTTACTGGTTCACTCTTTAATAACCCAGTACCACAAAGCTAAATACAACTTTCAATTAAAGTGAGTTTTGCATTTTGTCTTGGGTTTGTTTTTGCAGAAAAATGACTCTTCTTTTAAAATAAATGACCAGAGTCTTTTATATATACCAAGAACTCAGTAACAGCATGTCTTTTTTTTTAACACCACTTGGAAATCACAGAGGAGGCATTAAATTACACTTAGTTAACAAGAAACTATTTTTACCATGTTACATTTTCTCAGTATCAGACAAAAGCTTCTCTGAGATGTTTTTTTCCCATTACCAAGGTAGTAAATTATTTCATATTTTTCAAATGAATTTAGTCCTCCTGAACTGGGAAATACAGGTACCTAGACTCTCCAATTCCTCATGCTATCTATAATGCTGGGTTCCAGTAACTGATTTACTAATGAATAATAAACTTCAGTTCTCAAATTTAAATGAATCCCCAATTACTTCATAAGCAATTCCAAAATTACTTATTACTTCAATAAGCATTTCAGGTCAGTGACAACATGAGGAAAAAATTAGGTAGACATTTCAATCAAATCCTCACCATTTAAAAAATTGTATTTAAAAAAGAAATAGCGACTTGCCTGGTGGTCCAGTGGTTAAGACTCTGCGCTCCCAATGCAGAGAGTGCAGGTTCTGCCCCTGGTTGGGGAACTAAGACGCCACATGCTGGGTGACGCAACCAAAAAATAAAATAATAAAAATAAAATAGAAATAGTTTTCTAAGCTCTTTACAAAAAAAAAAAAAAGACTTAGCCGATTACACAGTTAAATGTTCACCCCTTTTAGAAGAGGGTGTATCATCTCATACTTACTGTAGTTAAGGGATTTGGAGTCGGTATGGGAAGCAAGCCTGCACCAGGCATCAGACTTGTCATGGTTGGAGCAGGAGCCAATAAAGAGAGAGCTTTTGCTTCCTCTGGGATTTTACCTGCAGAGGCAAGTTCCAAACATTACAGAAAGCAGAAACACCACACAACTTTACACTATGATTTTACAATTACCCTTGCACTTAAAAAATAATAATAATAAATGAATCTATCAGATCCATATAAAGAAATAAATAAGAACTTAAGTCTTTCCTTTTACCCTGCTCTACTAGGAAAAATAAAAGTGAGCAAAATTTCAAAGACTAACAATCTCATTAATGGAATATTATTTTAAAAATTGAATAATGTAGACAATTATTTAACACTTTGAGCTATGGGTCACCTGTACTGGAAACTTAATGTTCATGAACCAAACGATATCAAGCATGGACGCTTTTCCAGGACGGTGTTTTCGCGGTGATCGAAAGTTGTGTTACACATGACAACCGTTCGTGTTGGCTGCATCACTAATAGCACACAGAACATCAGATACAGAAAAGAAGAACATTTTTTAAAGTTTAATCCCCAGAAATGGCAAATAACCAAATTAGTCAAAAAAAAGAAAAAGAAAAAAACAAATATGTGCGAATTGAAATTTATTCCCGAGTGTCCCTATCCTGTTAATTTAAACTATCTACTTGTGATGCAAACAATTTTGATAATCTTCCAATAGGCTCCGTTTAATTTCAAGTAGACAGAAAAAAACAAAAGCTACTGCATGTAACCAGCTTCAATTGAAAAGGAATCCTACACCCATTCAGTTAACAAGGCATCTCACCAACAATGTCAGAGATGACCAAAAGAATCCAGTTCCAAAGAATATATACGCCTTGGGAAACTATCATTTTTGAAAATAACTAAAAAAACTTTCCTGAGTCTCAGGAAACTTCTTAAATTACTGACTTTTAGAACCAATTTACGTATACTTATCTGAAGAGGGGTGGTTAATGCCTAAATGTCTTCCTTATAATAAGCAGCTTAAGTGCCTAATAATAATAACAATAACATTAAAATAATCCTAGACACTAAGAAGAAATTCCTACAAGTAAAAAAATGAAAATTTACTCTGAATTAAGTCCATCAATTTGCCACATTTAATTACTGAATTCTAATCAATCAGTTTTGATAAAGACTATGACTTTCACATTTTTTTCTGCTTTCTCTTAACTCTAAAGAAAATTTCTAAGAAAAAGTGACTATACATAGCAATTTCAGAAGAACTACTCATACATAATTATGTGTTATTTGACCAAACATTTCTATTATGAATTCTTCAAAGTAATTTAAAACACTGTACAAAGTCACATCAAATTGCAACTAGCATATGGAGTAAATTTTCAAGAAAGCACAACACTGGGTTTCAGTGGTAAAATTCTACTTAATACAACCAGATGTGCAGGGATAAATCTCTAAAAAAACTTGTTGAATGCACTTCTAAACGTGGATGGAATTCAAGATGAATTTTTAAATTTGCTTTAAATAGTGGTTATATCTTATTCACAGGAATAGAAAAATTACACTTTCTTAGCTTTAGCAAATGTCTGTCTATTCTAAGTCTATATAACCTTAATTTACTAATTTCAAAAACAAACTCATTTTATTATTTCAGTAAATTCTGCATAAGCACAGATTTTAACATGCATAAAGATTAAAAGGTGGGAGAATCTTACTTGAAGGCATCAAATAATAATTTATTTTGTATTTATTAGTTACTAGCATTAAGACATGTATCTGTATACTCACATATATACTATACTATTTACATTGCTATCAAACCTATTTTATCTGTGAAAAGTTAAGTATTCTTTCTTTTTTAAATATTTGTAAAACCTGAACACATCTTGATAAATCAACTGAGATCCTAAGGTACAAATCCTATGCTTTACTACCCTAATTCATGCACCTAAAAAACAAAGAATTCCAATTTAGTAATGTCTCAATTTAAGATTACCTGTTGATTAAATAAGCAAAACTATACACACAAAACAGTGCAGAAAGACTATACCAACAAAAAAGGGTATTTAACCTAGGCCAAAAGTTGATTGAAGTCATTCATTTTTGGCTTAAAAATAGTTGTCAGTAGGATATCTGACTCTCACTGACTCTCACAACATAATGAACTATTTTAAGTATTAAGTCTAACTAAAATCACAATATTTATTATTCTTATTACCATTAAAGATAATCTAAAAGTCCCATTGCTTAATTTCCAAGATAAAATTCTACCAAATTTATCCTCCAAATACTATCAGAATGTATAAAAGCATAAAGCAAATTAAGTACTTAGCATTTTTCCCAAACTGTACTCATCAAAGACAACTGAGAGGAAAACAGTCTCTCTCATGCATCCTAATCTCAGAATCTATTTAGAAACAAGTAATCTCTGAACATTTTTCAACCAAAAATTCAAGCAAAGAAATACACACGCAAGTAAATATTCAACAGTTTCTCAAGTATTCATTCCCCACATAGGCAACTGAAAGTGTTTTGTTTCTAAATCAATGTTCTTTTCTATAATAAATATCATAAAAGTGAAAAGTCTCTTCTTGTTCTCTACCACCAGAATGTTATAAGAAATTTACTTATTTTCCTTGATGATTATGTATGCCTAAAATTCTAAGGGAGAAGGATGAAAATTCAAAGTTATTAGTTGGTCTTTATGAGAGTTGCAGATGTGGCAGAAAACTGCAAAAATGTTACACTGAGATAAAAAACGTGCTCCTAAATAAGAATCTCACCACTGTTTTAGTGTTTCGGGAACAAAATGTAACCGATCCGTTTATAAACACCAACTGAAACTAGCACTGAGCTTCATGAAACTGTATACTAATTTACTGTGAAAACTTATTTTATGTTGAGGATGAGTTCTACTAATCATCTCCCAATATAATTTGCAATGCAATGTTATGAACTCTTAATGGAATACCATTTACAAAGAACTGGAAAACCAGCTCACAAGTTAAAGTGAAAGAGATTTAACAAAACAAAACAAAACAAAACAAAAAAAAAGGGACAAAATAAAGAAAAAGAAATGAAATTAAAGTAAAACAATAAAAAACAGAGACAGGGCGTCCATCTTCTGCGGTTCAGACTCCGATCTCATTTCCCCAATGAAGGTTTCACTTGACGGCAGGTTTAGTGGCATGGCAAACAATGCCTAACTCAGGCAAGTGTAACAGGTCTGCCTTGGCCAGTCTAGTCATCTAATAATGCACAAATATCACATAGAGAAAACATACAAAACCAAATTAATAGTCAAAATCCATCTACCAGAAAATGTGGACATAAACTTATGACTGATGATTAGGTTGACACCCTATCTTTGACCTTATCTTTTTCTAAGTGTTAACATTTATAAAAAGAAATCTGAGATGCACGCAACAACAAAAAGAGGTCATATCTGGACGAGTATAATGAAAGTAAAACATTTTATTTTGAAGTGGCATGTTTTATTAACAATACCTAATGCTTAGTATGTATGGAACTATTACACATCCAACATTACTTAAACAGCTTAGGATCTTCTCACCATACTACCGTCTGAATTAAAAACAAACAAAAAACAGCAAATTGAAAGAAACTGAAAAAAAAGTCTTACAACTTTTTTCTATGGTTCTTTCACTTCTTTCATAATGCTGTTTCTATAACATCAAGGAAAGAATACAATCAGTGAAGTAAACAAAAGACTGCTTACAGCAAAGCAGTACATCTCCTCTTATAGAACTTACTCCACTGGAACTCCTTCCTTTGATTTATCTCAAATTTACTTCCCTATCTTTTTTAATACAATACATTATTACTTTGCTTGCAGTGCATAATGAGATCTTTTAGTAGCTCACTGTGACATTCTTCAGGTTCTATGAATTCATCTCTGTTGTACTAGTTCAATGAAAAATGTGTATCTGAATGTTTTTCCAATATCAATTTATAGGTTCGTGTTCTAAAATACAACTAAACTAGAATAAAAATATGAATTTTCATGTTCAAAAATAGCAAAATTTTGTCTCAAAATGTTAATACTAAAAATATTCAAGTCATTACAATAAATATGCAGTCAATTCTATCAAATAAAACAGACAAAAAAAGGAACCTCTATATGCCCATAATCTTGAACATTTACAACAAACAATGGTCACTTTTCAAATGTTTGAAAAATCCTATGGGAATACAGCAAGGTTCCAGCAGAGCCACACTAACAAAATTCTTCCTTCCAGTTCAAATAATAAGCTAAAATCACATAAGATCTGTGCTGCTGGTGGCATAATTTTTTGATACACTTAATATTCCCATTAATAAACCTTCTACTTATTTTTTCCCATGCAGTTTACTTGGTATGAAATTGGTATGAACTTGGTATGCAAACTAAACCATTACCAGCTTTTTTCTCACCTTGTTCTCCGATTTTAGGGTCGTTGTACGCTTACAGATTAGTAGATAAGAATAGATTTAAGCAAATAATTAACTTCAGTTCATTTTTATTCTCCCTACCCCACTCTAATCCCCAGGCATGGGAAAAACACTTTCAAATTTATCTGAGAAACTCCAGAAGGTCCTATTCTGGAACTTCAAAAATAACATCACTGTATCTGACTGTAATGTTTTTGACATCCCAGAACAGGCATTCTGAAATATGCAAAAAAACTTGAAAGTGCAGCAAACTGTTTACTATACACTATTTTAATGTTAGCCTGGTTTCTAAAAATGGTTTTAAAACATTACATATAAAAACTCATTAGACTGTTTCAGGTAAAAATTTTATGTTGTAAAACAGTTACCACAAGCCACCAGTGAAAATATATTTTAAAGACATTTAAATTATAATAACCAATTATAAAATCCACGTACATATGCTACAATCAGTGTTCTGAATAAAAGTTAATTACACACCAGAACTTTCAAATTCAGCACAGCCTATTATATGTTAGTGGCTCTGTAAACGTTAAGTTACTAAAAAAAATAAGCATTAATAATAATTAGCTCTTAAAGCAGGTTAAGTCATAAATTAATGAATTACTATAAGGCCTTTGGCCTTGTTACCCCTTCAAACAACTATTTCCTTGATTGATGCTTTGGAAAATTGTTTTCCATTGTTTTTCTTTAATTGCCATCACCACCCCCAACCCTGGCCCCACCCCCCCAACCCACCAGCAAAAGAAGTCAGTAAAATAAATTTCAGTTGCACAGCAAACAATTACAGTGAATAAGAAATAATGGTTTCATTAAAAAAGTAAATTACCTTAAGATGATACTGTAAACCTTAAAATATGAATATTTTTCTTTAACATAATCCACCTAACCCCCACTTAGCAAAATGTGTACACTGTTTTTATTTATAAAATTTCATTAGTATTGTATACACAAGGGCAAAGGATCACTTATTTACACATTTTAAATAATTTCCTCTACCAATTTAATTTCAGAAAGCTTGCTTTAAACTTGCAAATTAAATAGAATAAAACAAAGTAAACCAAAGAAGGCAAGCAATTAAAAAAAATTTTAATGTCTAGCTATAATATCTCAAATATACATAATAAAGTAACCATTTTCATATATTTTATTATTAGGTAAAATCCTTTCCATCTCCATATTTCATTCTTACCCACACATACCATATCTACTTGCCAATTTCTAGGAAAGCCAGTGGTAGTAATGGACAGGACAGAGATTAAAATAACTTAAAAAATCATATGAGATACCAACCTTCTGCACAAGGAACAACTATCAGAGCTCTGTCAATAAAAACCGTGTTAGTTAGATGCTGGGCCACACCAACACTTGATGGATCACGAAACTTAACATAACATACTTTGGAAGAAAAAGCAAGAGGTGCGTTGCTGCAAGATAAAAAGAAAAACAATTGGACTAATAAACATTAGGCTGGTTTTGTCATTTTCATTTACCATTTCTTTTTTAGATCTTTACATAGTCTTACATAATCAAGACAGGAATTTCTGCTGCTAAGGCATGAAATATCAGAACATAGTCTTTTAGATCTTTACATAGTCAACAGGAATTTTTGTTGCTAAGACATGAAATACCAGAACTTAGTCTTTTGATGGTGATTTGCTGCAAAGACTAAAGAGAAATCTAGACAGGCCTATAGCCCTGTTTGTTAAAAAATCTGAAACTTAACACATTCTTAATTTCAGTGAAATGTGAAAATAGCTGACTTAACCCAAGGATGTTTAATTGGGGCATCCACATCAATCAGCAAAATGTCTTTCAGAAAAAAAAGCCCCAATTCTCAAGACTTCAAATTTTGTAACTACTTCCAATCCTCCCTAACATGATTCCTGACATTTAAAATCATTAAAAGCTTCACAAACATCTAAAACAATCAGATAACCTGGAATTAAAATTAAGTTCTTTTGCATATACTAGACTACTTCAGATTAGGCAGCATTGTGGTTTTCCAGACAAACAATTTTTATATATCTTATAGGCAAAAGAGAATAGATTCTTACAAGTCCTACTAGATTTAATCTAGGCAAGACTACATTAAAAAGAAGCCAGACACAGCACAGATGAAAGCAATTTTTCCATAATATGAATCCATCATGTTAGAGTTCAAAATACACTATATCCTCATAAAGAATCATTTTCTCAACCTATCCATGCTGCTGCTGCTGCTAAGTCGCTTCAGTCATGTCCGACTCTGTGCGACCCCATAGACGGCAGCCCACCAGGGTCCCCCGTCCCTGGGATTCTCCAGGCAAGAACACTGGAGTGGGTTGCCATTTCCTTCTCCAATGCATGAAAGTGAAAAGTGAAAGTGAAGTCGCTCAGTCGTGTCCGACTCGTAGCGACCCCATGGACTGCAGCATACCAGGCTCTTCCGTCCATGGGATTTTCCAGGCAAAAGTACTGGAGTGGGGTGCCACTGCCTTCTCCGATAACTGTGTTCAATTAAAATCTGTAATTGTCTTTAGCAAGTGAAAAAAGGCACAACCTAGATATACAGCTAATGTTTAACATAAATGTACAATCCTTGAAAACATTCATTCTGTCACACTAAAAAAGTAAGATCATTCGAAAAATACTAAATATGACTTGGGCAATAACAGTAATTTACTTTAGTTGACAAAACAGGTCAAGGAAGTTGACTACAATCTAGACCTAGTAAAAGGCAAGATGAGATTTAAAGTCTAATTATCTAATTCCAAATCTCATGTAACCTTAATCATTCAGTTAATCAAGAACTTTAAAGCCACTTTAATGTACTATCTAATTTGTAATTCCATAAATATCCACCGATTCTTAAAATTAAAAACTAAACATAGCAAAAAATCCACTTTGATAATGGCTAAATGTAGTTATGATATTAACCAAACACTAAGATAAAATATATCTGCATTTAGAACTTGAAACTATATGTTGATATATTATTATTAACATAACTTAATCAGGCTAATTAAAGCCACTAAAATAAAAATAAAACTCTGCCTCTTTTTCACCCAACTGAATTCAATTCTTTGCTGCCTAAAGCCATCCAATTCAAGCTTCAAGCCAGTCCTTTCCAACCTCCCCCTACTCAGCACATAAGAGAAGCACCGTATGTATTTGTCATGAGATAAACTCATCTGTGGGCTTCCCTGGTGGTGCAGTGGTAAAAAACCTGCCTGCCAAAGCAGGAGATATGGGATGCATCCCTGGGTTGGGAAGATACCTGGAGAAGGGAATGACAACCTACTCCAGTATTTTTGCCTGGGAAATCCCATGGGCAGAGGAACATGCTGGGCTATAGTCCATGAGGTCACAGAAGAGTCAAACGTGACTTAATGACTAAACCGCAACAACAAATACATCTGCATCCAGACTTAACTCACCTCTGTATTACCAAATCACCAATTTAGGCCTAAGAGCTCTAAATTCCTATATCTAAGTGCCTGCTGGAATACTGCATGGTGATGGTCACAGGGCCCACCACTGAACTTATTCTTAAATTCATCATCTTCCTCTATACCAATCCAGCACTTTGTCCTAATTTCATATCTCAGTTAAGGATACTACCACATCACCTAAGTCAGAAATCTGGGAGTGACTAATGTGACCATCATTAGTACTGTTCACCAAATATTTCCAAATTTCCTTCTGGCTACATAATAAAATTCTATTTCTTTTTTTCCTTGAAGTTAGGTATAGCTGTGCAACTTGGTCAATTAAATATGAGCAGAACTGAAATGTATTCCTATTCAGAAGCTTTAAGGGTCATTGCTCTATTCTTTTTTTTTTTTTTTAATTTTTTTTTTTTTTTTAAGTCTTCTCTTGTGTTGTTGGAGGAGGGTGTTTGCTATGATCGCTCTATTCTGTCCCTCTGCCACAGTGACCAACAACATCAAAGAGATGGGTGGCTGATACATCAGCTTCATTACCAACCCCATCAATTTAGTATAAGAAATAATCTTCTGTTTTTATTAAACTGAGATTTATGGGTTGTTTCCATCCTTGATCCTTCTTCCTTCTTTTTCATCCAATTGGTCTTTATATCCTATGAAAATGGCCTCCCAAATATTTGTCACATTAATTCTTAAAACTCAACATTCCAAAAACTACGATCATGGCTTCCAGTCCCATCACTTTCTGGCAAATACATGGGGACACAATGGAAACAGTGACAGACTATTTTCTTGGACTCCAAAATCACTGTGGACAGTGACTGCAGCCATGAAATTAAAAGACTTGCTTCCTGGAAGAAAAGCTATGACAAACCTAGACAGCATATCAAAAAGCAGAGACATCACTTTGCCAACAAATATTCGTCTAGTCAAAACTATGGTTTTTTCCAGTAGTCATGTACGGATGTGAGAGTTGGATCACAAAGAAGGTCGAGCGCCGAAGAATTGATGCTTTCAAACTGTGGTGCTGGAGAAGATGCTTGAGAGTCCCCTGGACAGCAAGGATATCAAACCAGTCAATCCTAAAGGAAATTAACTCTGAATATTCTTTGGAAGGACTGATGCTGAGGTTCCAATACTCTGGCCACCTGATGCGAAGAGCCGACTCTGGAAAAGGCCCCGATGCTGGGAAAGACTGAGGGCAGGAGGTAAAGGGGGGCGACAGAGGGTGAGATGGTTGGATGGCATCACAGACTCAACAGACATGAATCTGAGCAAACTTCAGGAGTAGTCAAGGACAGGGAAGCCTGGTGTGCTGCAGTCCATGGGGCTGCAAAGAGTCAAAATTCTTTCAATACTCTCCTTATCAATGCCTTCATTCAAGTCCTTATCATTTCTCACTGGGATTACTAACCAATCACACTGCCTCTAATCTCAACTCTATTTAACAATCTTCCACAAAAGCTGTTAGAATAATCTTTCTAAACCCTAAATTTCTTCATGTCATGCTTAAATTTCCTCAGAGACACCCTTCTTTTCTTGCCTCATCATTTTAAAAATGCAGGCATAAAAATACTTGCTGTCCCCAAGCACCAACAAAGCTGCCTTTGTGCCTGCTGTTTCACTTGGCTATGATGTGCTCTCACTCCCCTTCCACTTTTCTTCAAGGCTCAAGTTTCGAAGTCTTCTGGAAAGTCATTTTAAAATATCAAAGTAACTAAGTACCCTCTTACATGAGCTACCAAGACATCCTATATATTTTCAGCAGTTCCCTTATGTGAAACCCCAAACAGACCTAGCAAGCTTTAAGACACAACTGATCAGTCACATGGCACAAGGGCCCATTTCACTGGCTAACCCCAAACCTATAATTTGGGAGGCCTGACCAAATGAACTTGAACAGTAACATTCTCTCTCTCGGGCTGGAAAGTTATTTGGAGTGTGGGTCTGGGCCAGCTGCCAGATGAGTGAGTACAGAACAGGTCTGCAGAGTAACTGAGCAGATACACAGAAACAACCAAGCTGACAATAAATCCTGACAGGAATAAGCAGACAGTTGCCTTGGATGCTGATACCTTTCTGGTTCCCATTACCAGTTTCCATGAGGCCTAGTCTGTATTTTACTACTTACGGAAATCATCTTTTTAACAATGTCTCTTTCTGAGCTAGATTAGTAACACCTTCTGTCCTTGGCAGTCCCCCCCTCCAAAAAAAAATCTATGATTACAAGGAGCTGTGAAGGCCCTAGCAATTGCAACAAGTATAATCTCTTTTAGCACTTGAAGAAACTAACAAGCCACCACTGAAACTGTATTTCGTAAATTGACAGATCCTTCTGTTAAAGAATGGAAACCTAAATCATCACTGTTGTCAACTACGAACAATTCCAAATACCCCTACTTGAAACATATCATTTCAAATTTAAAACACCCACAGGAATAAGAAATGTGGGACTGGTTAATAAACCATATGCTATGGACACTTAAGAAGCCCAAAACCTGGTTAAAAGATGCCAGTCTGTTCTGAACAGCATTACCGTAAAAGAATGGATCCTAGTGCTAAAAGCAATTTTCTTCACCATCTCCAATTACCTTCCTTAAATGGAGTAAAATCAACACAGTATCTACTTTATAAAAATGTAAGTGAAAGTGAAGTCGCTCAGTCGTGTCTGACTCTTCCAGACCCCATGGACTGGAGCCTACCAGGCTCCTCCGTCCATGGGATTTTCCAGGCAAGAGTACTGGAGTGGGATACCATCGCAAAAATGTAAACATACAAGCTTTTCAGAAGAAGTAGTAACACTACTTTATTTTGAATATTATAAGCTAAAAAGATACAGCGTGTGTACATGCTCAATCATTTGAGTCATGTCTGACTCTGTGACCCTATGGACCATAGCTCACCAGCCTCCTCTGTCCATGGGATTCTCCAAGCAAGAATACTGGAGGGGGTTGCCATGCACTCCTCCGCGGACCTTCCCAACCCCAGGGAACGAACCTAAGTCTTCTGTGTCACCTGCATTGCAGGCAGATTCTTTACCCACTGAGCCACCTGGGAAGCCAAAAATGATACAGTGGCAAGCCTAAATACAGATATCTCAGCAAACAACTTTGTATTTATATTTATAAATGAATATATTTCCAAACGGAGAAGGCAATGGCACCCCACTCCAGTACTCTTGCCTGGAAAATCCCATGGACGGAGGAGCCTGGTAGGCTGCAGTCCATGGGGTCACGCGAAGAGTGAGACACAACTGAGTGACTTCACTTTCACGCACTGTAGAAGGAAATGGCAACCCACTCCAGTGTTCTTGCCTGGAGAATCCCAGGGACGGTGGAGCCTGGTGGGCTGCCGTCTGTGGGGTCACAGAGTCAGACACGACTGAAGTGACTCAGCAGCAGCAGCAGCAGCTTTCCAAATCTTATATTTAGATCTTTCTCTCTAGTATATCCTATGCTGTTAAGTAAGGTTTACTTTTTTTAAAATTAAATATGATTATCATTTCAAATGTAATCCTGAACTATAGTTTTAATTTTTAAAAGGTCTAAACATATTTCTCTAAAGAAAGTAACAGTACTCAAATATAGCAGATTTTACACTGACCTCATTTGTTAAATCACGTTTTGTTTTTTTAAATAAAAACCTTCTACAATTACTTTTCAAAAAAAAACAATCAGAATTTTTCACTGAGAGTTTAATGCAAAAGTCACAGAACCAACTTTCTGAGCATCAGTTAAATTTCTTGGCCCCTGACTGGTCACCTGGACTCCCAGGTGGCGCAGCGGTAAAAAACCTGCTTGGCAATGCAGGAGCTGCAGGAGACTCAGGTCCAAGCCCTGGGCCAGGAGCCCCTGGAACAGGAAACGGCACACACTCCAGCCTTCTCGCCTGGGAAATTCCATGGACAGAGCTGGGGTGACAGTCCATGGGATGGCAAAGACGCAGACACGACTAAGCATGCACACACAGAACTGGTTATTTAATTTTTCACTAAACATGGTGATAGCACTGTACAATCTTTAAAAAAAAAATGTGTTAACACTATGATTTCCCAACACTTTATTATATTTCTAGATGTCCTCTGAGAATCTATCAAAAAAGATATAATGCAAAGCATGGATAAAGTATGTAGTTTTACGTATGAAAATATTAACTGATACATAACAATTTCTCAACAGGTCTCCAGTGATACTCTGGATGGCACAATTCTCCTTTCTGTAAGATTTCCTATGATTTACTGACACCCACTTAAATGCCAGAGGCCCTCCAATCACTGTGGACCATCAAAAATACACATTTTCAAATACTTCCAGCTAAAACCCAATGAGAGAATTTCAAACACACACATACACACTTGAGACTTTACATATTATTACAATAAATAAAACACAGCAATATGAAAAATGCTTACTATGGGCTGAGTAAAAAAGTTGACAGCAACAGTATATATATATTCTTTTGACTACACTAGATTAAGATAAAGGATTCCCCGATAGCTCAATTGGTAAAGAATCCGCCTGCAATGCAAGAGACCCTGGTTCAATTCCTGGGTCAGGAAGATCTGCTGGAGAAGGGATAGGCTACCCACTCCAGTCTTCCTGGCCTTCCCTGGTGGCTCAGCTGGTAAAGAATCCACCTGCAATGCGGGAAACCTGGGTTGGATCCCTGGGTTGTGAAGATCCCCTGGCGAAGAGAAAGGCTACCCACTCCAGTATTCTGGCCTGGAGAATTCCATGGACTGGGACTCACACAGTCCATGGGGTCACAAAGAGTCAGACAAGACTGAGCGACTTTCACTCAACTCATCATATTAAGATAAATGCATATAAAAGGGACTGAAGGGAAACACATGGAAATGGAGAAAGGCTTTGATAGGGCCCTAGGGTCACTGGCAGTGTTCCATTGTCTCTATTTTTCATAATGTGATTATACAGGTTATACTTTTAGCTATTTGACAGCTTTTACCTTATCAGTGCTTTTGAAGACCAGAGAAGTAAAGAAAACCCACAAGCCAAAAAAAATCAACACGGGGTTGATGATAGAAATGTGGCTAGGTTACCCTATAGGTATTATGCACTTGAGGGGGCATAGGAGAACTTCTAGGGTGCAGAGACTCCTATCCACGTGCTGGATGTGTTCACTTTGTGAAAATTCATCAAGCTGTATACCCTTACCCATGCACTTTTCTACACATTATACCTCTATAAAAAGCTTACTGAAAAAAAGATAAAAATTTCTTAGCATTGTAAATAGGCTTTCAAGATGTATGAGATTCATTTGTACTAAACAGTACTAAATTGTACTAAAGTTAAAAGTCTGCATATTTGTCATCTAGCAGCACAAATAAGAATTTTTAATATTTACAATGAATGTCTACTCCAATTCTTAAATGTTTAAATAGAAATTGAATTACGGCCTCATGCCAAAAAAAGAAAATTTAATTTAAAATCTGAATTTTTGTATTAGCAATTGCATCCTTAAAATGTAAATGAGAAATTATTCACACAGTCTATTAAAGAAATATAGTTCCAAATTTAAAACAAATCAATTTCTACTCAGCTTTCAAAGATTAATCATAAAATACCGTTTCCACAATACTGAAAAAAGAATTCTGTCTTCAAAACACCTACTACTACTGCATATGTATACATTTCAGCCCAAATTTGCAAAAAGAATGTAAGGACCAGCTTATGACAACTTAACTACAGAGCAAACAGAAAACACACCACTAGGAAAGCATGTTAATACTTGTGAAAAACAGGAATAGGAACTGCAAATATAGAATAACTGGTCAAAGACTTTGCCTGGCCTAGATGTATTACATTTATGCTACAATTTTGCAAAATGCATTACAGCTGGTGACACAGTAACTCTGTTTCAATGCACTGTTTAAGTAACCAGCTTTTTTATTCTCTTACACTTTTGAACTCCAAGCAACTAACACCTGATACAAAATAGCCCATTTTACTAAATGGCAGATAACTGGCAGCATATTGCCACAAAAAAGCATTTTTCAACCATGTGAGTGGTGTTATGTTCGCAATGAAGAACATTCTGTGATATATTTCTTCTGCCCATAAGACACATTATCACAACCTTGAAAGCAAGGTTAGCTTACAAAGGTTTTATGTACAGAATACTTTACTATTTGATTCCAATTCGTTCAGAATACAGCAACCCTCCAAACAGTTCTCAATTATTCAGAAATGTTCTGAGTGTTGAAATGAAGAGAAAGCTTAAAGCACTTTCAAAAGTTATATAAGATCGCCAAAGCTATATGCGTGACAAGTCAATAAAGATGTATGTGCACCCACTTATGAACTATTTTTGGCAAAACTGTATTACTGAATCTATCCATGTGGAAACAATTTATATAGCCAAGATGAATCATTTTACAACACAAATTACAAGACAAAATATCAATATCATGAAAAACTTTTAAAAAGATGATTGGGGAAAAAGAGCGGTGTGAGGGGGTAGAGGGGGGAGTAGTCCTAGATTAAAGAAAATAATCAAATGTACTGAGTGACCTCTTGATTATCTCTAAATCAGAAAAAGCAAATGGAGAAAAGGCGTCAGACTAACTGAAAAAATTTAGATGTTATATATTGTCAATGTCAAATTTCTTGGATACATTAACAGTACTGTGGTAAAGTAGGTCATATACATAAGAGATTCTCATTTACTTGCTGAGGAGTGAACAGTCAAGGGATGTGGGTGGGTGTGTGCGTGTATGTATGTAAAAGTGGGTAGTGGGAGACAGAAATCTGTGGCTAACTATAAATACAGATGAAGGGAACATGGGAGTTATTCTTTCAGCATTTCTGTATGCATGAAATACTTTGAAACAAAAATGAGAAGAAAAACTTAAGTAAAATTTAAAAATCCAAACACCAACTTTTATCACTATCTATGCAGTAGCAATGCGGTATAGTTAGAGAAAACTAAAGGAAAACAGATCTACATGCATCCCTATGAAATACCCCCAAAAAAAATCAAAACACAATTTTTTTAATAAGAGAAATCTTAGGCAACTACTATCCCTTTCTTCAAAAGATTTTGACAAAATGAACAAAACACTGAGAAATTTTCATATTCTGGACACTAGTTTTTAAAAGTTTATGCCCGTAAGAAAATAAACAACCCTGAAACCTCTTAGGAATTTTGTGAGCTGGTACTACCGTAGAATGGGAATCTTACGTCAAAGTACACTACCTGGGAAGCGTCTGAGAACAGTGAATGCCATCCCAAATCTGGACTTCTAGAAGTATACAGCAGGAATAATCCCGCACAGATTACTGTTTTTTCTGAAAGGGTTAGGTCAGTGTGACCTTCTAGGAGGAAATTTTAATCCGATGCCAAAACGGTGAACAGACATGAATCTTTTAACATGGATGGGCTCGGTTAGATTAACCTCTGAAGATGCTAAATTTGTGAACACAGGCCTAGGATCAACTATAACCCTAATTCTATTTGTCATGAGCCGCAGGCTTCCCTGTCAGCAACAACGGCCCGACACTGAGGCCCTAAGAATCGGACAGTTCCTCAGGCGCAGTCTCCGCGCTTTTCCATTGCAAAAACCCCATCGGGCGCTTGCCATGAGGACTATTCCGGGCCCACCTGCGGCCATCTTAAGTTAGGGAAAAAAACGGGGGAGGCCCGGCACTGAATTCGAGGACTCGGCGACGACCACTGGCCAGGAGGCACGAAAAGGCAACCCCTCTAAGTCCTTTGTGAGGATTCTGTGCAAAGATTAACCTCCGAAAGTCGACTAACAAGGAAAAGAGAAGCCGGGGGCTGGGGCCGCGGTGCCCCAATCAAACATGGGCACCAAGGGAAACCCGGTGGTCACGTGACGGGGCAGCGCGCCCCCGTCCGCGCTCTCCCCCTCGCCTGGGTTCCCGAGGTCTCGCTCGGGCCCGCGCCCCTCCCCCAGTCGAGCTCGAGGACTTACTCGGGCGGGTAGAGCCGCAGCTCCTCGATTTCTCCTAGGAAGGAAAAAAGCGTCCGCATCTGCTCGCTCGTCACCGCAGAGGACAGATTTGTCACCTGAATCACCGCCGTAGGGGTGAGGCCGAAGCCTAAGCCCAAGCCGAAGCTGCCGGCGCTGTTCATCCTGATCCGCGCTGCCGCTGCCTCCCTCCCCAACGTCTACAACGCGTCAGCGACGGAGCCGGGAAAGCGGAGATCGCGCGGCCGCGAGCGCGCTCCCGCGGGCGAATTCACGGCAACCGGCAGGTCTAGCCGCCCATTTCACAACTCCCCTGCTCTCCGGGCTGCGCGCGCCAGCCGGAAGCGTCGCCCTGGCAACCCGGCGGGTCTCGCGAGGCTGCTGCCTGGGGCGCCCGGGTGTGTAAGGCTGTTGGTCCTGCTGCATTTCTGCCCGCCAAGCTTTTGATTGAGGGTTTCCCCGGTTACGACTCCATCAAATTCTTGTGCTCCTGTAAACACAAGAGACCCACCTCTTTCCAGTCTTTATGGTAGCTAAGACTGGGAAGTCAAGAGGCCTGCTGGTGCAAACCTGTTAAAAAGGGATGACTCTCGAGCATCGCAGTTAACTAACTTGGCTGAACTATAACGTGTCAGTATTATATTCACGCAGCTCCTCCTTCCCGCCAATATAAAAAAAAACAAATTGACCGGCGTCCTAGTCATAAAAAACTTTTTTATGAAAGTTTTACGAAACATGTAAATTTAGACGGAATTAAGGAAGAAGGCAGTATGATGAAGGCTATGCGGTTGTCGTTGGTACCATTTTTTAGCTCATTCCGAGTGTTATGTATCGGACAGCCACGAAAACATTAAGGACAGTTACATAAGATCCACACAGACTTTGCAACCTAACGAGACACAAGTAACAGTAGTATGTGAAAATAGGGCAGCTGTTCCCAAAATGCCATCCGCAAAACCTGGAAGGTCCTCGGGGGCCTTTTCAGTGAATCTGTAAGGTCAAAAGCATTTTCACGATATGAAGACTTTATTTCCTTCACTTAGTTGAGAATTGCGCTGATGGTGTAAAGCCAGCACCTTAGCGAAAATCAAGGCAGTGGTGTCAAACTGCACAACTACAGTGAGTCCCTCTACATATGAGCTTTTGAGTTACAAACTTTGAAAGATGCCAAGTGTCCCTGTATGCCAGCTATACTGGCAGTACTACTACACTTTACAAGGTACTGTATTTTTGTGTGTGTTTATTAGTTTTTTATGTATTATTTGTGCATGAAGTATTATAAACCTCTTACAGTACAGTACTATATAGTCGCATTAGTTGGGTACCTAGGCTAACTTTGCTGGACTTATAAACAAACTGGACTTAAATGCTCTTAGAACGGAACTTTTTCTTTATTGGGGGACTTACTGTAGTGGAATTCAAGGACTTTCCTGTGGCTCAGAGGTTAAAGAATATGCCTACTATGTAGGAGACCCGGGTTCGATCTCTGGATCAGGAATATCCTCTGGAGGAGGAAATGGCAACCCACTCCAATATTCTTGCCTGGAAAACCCCATGGACAGAGGAGTCTGGCGGGTTCCAGTTCATAGGGCCATGAAGAGTCGGACACGACTGAGCGACTAACACTGTAGTGGTATTTTGTATTCACCTCCTTGCACTCATAGCATACACAATATATGATTTTTTAAAATAAGCTAGTTTAAGAATGCCCTTGACAGACTTCCCTGGTGGTCCAGTGGTTAAGAATCCGCCTACCAATGCAGGGGACATGGGTCCCTGGTCGGGGGGAGATTCCACATGCTGTGGGGCAACAAAGCATTAACGTCCAAACTGCTGAGCCTGTGCACCCTAGAGCTCATGCTCTGCAACAAGAAAAGCTGCCACAGTGTGAAACTTGTGCACCCAAACTGCCGAATAGCCCGTTTGCCACAACCTGAGAAAGCCTACGCACAGTAATGACTCTGCACAGCCAAAAATAAATACATAATTGTCCTTGTAAAAAGTAGTAAAAATTATTAATTTTACTAAATCTTCACCCTAGCATACACCTATTTTCTTTTTATAAAACCTTTTTTTTAAAATTTAGTTTTTACTTTTTTTTTTTGGCCTCATTGCGCAGCATGTAGGATCTTAGTTCTTCAACCAGGAATCAGACCCACCTACATCTTCATTGGAAGCCCTGAGTCTTAACCACTGGACCAACAGGGAAGTCCCCCACCTCTTTTTAATATGTGAAGAATTGGGAAGTACTTCTGCTGCATGCCCAAGTAGGATGGACATCTCCAGAAAATGCTCTTGTGTGATTGTTGGAGTTTTCACTCTAAAATGCACATTTTTAAAAATTTATATCCACCATCTGGAGCTTGACAGCTTTCTAGTATTTAAACTTTTCTGCTAAAAACACCAGTGATATTAACAAATGTGTTTTTTCACATTATATAGTAATTATAATTGCCCATTTGAAAATCTCTATAGCTCAATAAAGCAGTTTTCAACAGAACCAATACATGCTATTACAAAATTAAAAAGAGTTATCAAAGTGGAAGATGGACCCATGGATTTTACTGTAGCAAAATACAAAAAGTTAATTGATATGGTTTCAGATTAAATCCACATTGTAATTGCACTCTAGGAAACAATCACATGTCCAGTTTGGGATAGTTATCAATCAAGATATCTCATATCATCTAGAAAGACAATGAAAATAGTTTCCCCTTTTCCAACAACTTATCTGTGTGAGACCAAATTTTCTTCATATGTTCCAACCTAAACATATCACACAGATTGAATGCACAAACAGGTAGGGAAATCCAGCTGTCTTCTATTAAGCCAGACATCAAAGAGCTTTGAAAAATGTAAAGCAATGCCACTCTTAGTTCTTTTTGGAAAATATCACTTTACCATAAAAATGCATAATTTAGCTCCACAGCCATTTGGGAGCAGGCTAAAAAATTTATCATTTATATAAGTACATAATGGGTTTATAATTATTTTTAAATGGGTTTTTGAAATTAAAAGACGTTTACTCCTTGGAAGAAAAGTTATGACCAACCTAGATAGTATATTCAAAAGCAGAGACATTACTTTGCCGACTAAGGTCCATCTAGTCAAGGCTATGGTTTTTCCAGTGGTCATGTATGGATGTGAGAGTTGGACTGTGAAGAAGGCTGAGCACTGAAGAATTGATGCTTTTGAACTGTGGTGTTGGAGAAGACTCTTGAGAGTCCCTTGGACGGCAAGGAGATCCAACCAGTCCATTCTGAAGGAGATCAACCCTGGGATTTCTTTGGAAGGACTGATGCTAAAGCTGAAGCTCCAGTACTTTGGCCACCTCATGCGAAGAGTTGACTCATTGGAAAAGACTCTGATGCTGGGAGGGATTGGGGGCAGGAGGAGAAGGGGACGACCCAGGATGAGATGGCTGGATGGCATCACGGACTCGATGCGTGAGTCTGAGTGAACTCCGGGAGTTGGTGATGGACAGGGAGGCCTGGCGTGCTGCGATTCATGGGGTTGCAAAGAGTTGGACACGACTGAGGGACTGAACTGAACTGAACTGAATTTCTAATGTGATAAATATGTACAGATACCCCCTAAATCTTTTAGGGTCTTCAATACTTTTTAAGAGTATAAAGTGATCCTAACACCAAAATGTTTGAGAATTACTACCAGAGGGATAAGCACAGGGAGAATTGGGAGCAAACACTAAGGCTGCTTAAACTTAGTGCCAATGAAAGGCTTCCCAGAAGAGATGCCGTTTGCACTTAATCTCGAACAAATAGGAATTTGCCAGGCAAGGAGGGAGGGAGGAACAGTGATAGACTTTCTAAACTGAGGTGAAGAATATGCAAAAATAGAAGGATATGAGAGCCAGGTGAGGTCCACAATATTCAAAGTTTAGTATTGCAGTCCAAAGGCTGAAGAATGACTAGGGATACTCATGAAAGAATAAGCCTTCATGAAATATACTGTTTGTCATGCTGAGAGGGTCCTTTATCACTAAGTGTTGGGAGCCACCGAAGATGTCTGAACCAAAGAGTGAATATGCCAGATTCCTAGAGTGATTGCCATCCAAAATGGAGATGTGTTGAAAAGGAGGAAACTAAAGATGAAAGGGACTGGTTCCAAGGGTAAGTGGTGGTAGTAATGAAGGCAAGGAACAGTTCTAAATCGGGGGATCATTGAACCCTTTTAAAAATAAATGAAATAAAAGCCATGGGTTCAGAAAAATATATATGTACATACACTTGGTTTTAGATACAATTACAAGTGCTTTTTCATCTTCCTTAAGCCCAACCATGGATCCCGGTATTAACTACCACTTGTTTAGAACACTGGTCCTCAGACTCTCACGTGCATCAAAATCACCTGAAGGGCATGTTAAAACAGACCCAGACTGATGGGGACTCACCCTGGTGGTCCAGTGGCTAAGACTCTGAGCTGTCAATGTTGGGGCCCTGAGTTTGATCCCTGATTGAGGAACTAGATCCCACATGCCACAACTAAGACCCTGTGCAGCCAAATAAATAAATATTTTTTAAAAAACAGACTGATGGCTCCATCCCCAGATATTCTGACCCCATTTTGAGCACCACTGGTTTAGAAGGTTATAAAACATTATTTAGTAGATTTAGTAATCTACCATTGATGGTAAAGCAGAGGGAGGATTTGTTTCTGGCCTGAGGGACTATGTAATAGTGCCATAGTTTAGGCAGAGCAGATTTGTAGAGAGGAAGGAAAAAAATATTGAAATCCATAATGGACAAGTTCCTGAAATGAAATTTAAGGAAAATGTCTAGAACAAAAATAAAGTGAAAAAGTGAAAGTGAAGTCACCCAGTCGTGTCCGACTCTTTGTGACCCCATGGACTGTAGCCTGCCAGGCTTCTCCATCCATGGAATTTTCCAGGCAAGAATACTGGAATGGGTTGCCATTTCCTTCTACAGGGGATCTTCCTGACCCAAGGATCAAACCTGGGTCTCCCACATTGCAGGCAGACTCATTACCGTCTGAGCTACCAAGTATGTGCTTTAAACTTGAAAGTAGACACAATTAGCCAGGCAAGAGAAATGCATTGAATAACATTAAAAGGACAAATACAACAAACAGCAAAAAACAAAACCAAGCCAGGAGGGAAATTAGAAGGGAAGATAGTCACAAAAGTTAAAGGAGGAAAAAGTTTTAATGGGATAAAATGAAGAGAAGGGATGAAAGAATGATTAAAAAGAGTCAAATTCTGCAGGGATGACAAAATCACGAATACAATGTGCCTATCTGTAGATGTAATGTGACTATTGAGACAAAAACAACATGAACCAGTTTAGAGAAGCAAAGGTCACAGTGTCACTATTACTTCCTCTGATTCATCTATGAATCTCTCAGAAGGGTAGATAGTTAACAGCTGCTCAAGTAGGTATTCAAAAAGGGAAGATACAGTTAAGTCTTTCCCAGTCCCTGCTTCTCAGCCACTTAGTTTCCCTTTCATGGGAGAATAAATTACATTGTTTGCTTAACATTCCTCTTGGTCAGATACTCAGCTAAGTGCCTAATTGTTGTTTAGCTGCCAAGTTGTGTCCGGACTTTTTTGCAACTGTGGATTGCAGCCCACCAGGTTCCTCTGTTCATGGGATTTCCCAGGTCAGGATTCTGGAGTGGGTTGCCCGTTCCTCCCACAGTGATCAAACCCGCGTCTCCTGCACTGACAGGCAGATTCTTCACATCTGAGTCACCAGGGAAGCCGTTAAGTTGCCTAATAGGTCATAACAAAAGAATTTCAAAGTAACTACATCAAGGCTATGTTTTTTTCCAGTAGTCATGTATCGATGTGAGAGTTGGACTATAAAGAAAGCTGAGCAAGGAGGAATTGATGCTTTTAAACTGTGGTGTTGGAGAAGACTCTTGAGAGTCCCTTGGACTGCAAGGACATCCAACCAGTCCATCCTAAAGGAGATCAGTCCTGAGTGTTCATTGAAAGGACTGATGCTGAAGCTGAAACTCCAATACTTTGGCCACCTGATATGAAGAACTGACTCATTTGAAAAGACCCTGGTACTGGGAAAGATTGAGGGCAGGAGGAGAAGGGAACGACAGAGGATGAGATGGTTGGATGGCATCACCGACTCGATGGACATGGATTTGGGTGGACTCTGGGAGTTGGTGATGGACAGGGAGGCCTGGCGTGCTGCAGTCCATGGGGTCACAAAGAGTAAGACACGACTGAGCGACTGAACTGAACTGACATATACACAGAAGACTGTTAAGACCAACATAAAGAGAGGTTTTTTTTTTTTTTTAATTAAAACAATATGTTTATTTCTCAATCATGCTATCTATCCTATGTTCCAGGGAATTCTGCTCCCTGTAGTTGCCACTGTATATTAATAAATCTGACATACAAGACAGTTTCTTAGCCTTTAGTATAGAATGTGGTCTTCTAATGAACCAAATTAAAGAAAAATTTTTTCCTGACCTATTTCAATAAGTTTTGGAAGAAACATCAAAGAAACATTTATTAAAACTTTTAAGGAATAAACATTCTTATAGAGTTTATTCCCACAGGGATTCATAGGAATATTTGCAAATTTTAAGAGCAGCCATGTTATAGTCTTACTCTGTTTGACTATTTAGACCTAGCTGTCCTTCTTAAAAACTTAACAGAATAATAAAAATCGAAGTAGAATTTTCCACTATGAAATGCCCAAAGCTCTTCACTCTGCTGTCAGTAAAGTATTACTAGAAATGGATTTAGTACAAGGAATGCAACATGTTTTTCTTTTGGGTTTTTATGGAGGCTTTGGGGGTTTATTGAGGCTTCATTACATGGTCATGATTGATTGAATTACTGGTCTAGCCCCTGTCTCCTCCCCAGAGGTGAGTGAAGGAGTTGGGGGCGGACACTGACAGTTCCAATCCTCTAATCTTAAGGTTGAGTTGCCTGGCAGCCAGCCCCCATCTTTAGGTTATCTAGATGCTTTCCTCAAAGTCACCACAACAACATAAAAAAAGATACTTTTATGTTTCTCATCACTTAATAAATTCCAATGGTTTTGGAGCTCTTTGCCAGAAAACAAATAAATGTGTCTCATTATAAATCACACTATCACACCTACCCTAACTAAAGATTTGTATATATAACTGGCTTCTGGTCATCTCCCCTTGAATGTCCGAAAAACTGTTCAAACTCAAAATGTCTGAAAGTGATCCATTTGTATTTACTGATGCCTATATCAAACCTGCTGTAATTTTGTACTTTTCAATGTCTTCACTTGTATGTGCATGAGTTAGTCGCTCAGGCATGTCCGACTCTTTGCGACGACCCATGGACTTTAGGTCCCCTCAACACCCCAGGCTCCAGGCAAGAATACTGGTGTGGGTAGCCATTCCCTTCTCCAGGGCATCTTCCTGACCCAGGGACTGAACACTGTGGGCATATTCCTTACTGTCTGAGCCACCTGGGAAGGCCCTTTACTTGTACACATTCCTTCAAACCCTCACCTGCCTTGCATGTTATGCTTTAGTCTTGTTAGGCTACATCTGTTTCCTCCAAGGTATCCCACTGTTATTCACACTTGTGGCAGAATGACAATTGACCCCATAAATGACTTAATGCAATTCACAGATCGTTGTTCCAGACACATTCCAATGAGTCAATGAATGCTTGGCACTTACTGCTGCATGGACACAAAGGAAGAGACTGATGTCCTAAACACTCAGTTGCCCTTTCTCTCACTTCTGAAACCCGGCTAGAAGATTGTGTTCTGACAATTCTTCCTTTAAAAGGGATGCGGCTTCCAGGAGTTAAAATGTTACTTGAGCCTTCTGGACTCTGGGCTCTCAGATCCTAATCTCGTGCTCATCCCAGTGATAACAGGAAGAGTGAAATTGGACCTTAGGGCACCATCCAGCCAAGATTAATACAGTTCTAACTGCAGCCACCCAGCTCCTGCTCATGAACTCTCTTCCCAAAGTTGATACATCAGAAATAGAAAACATCGCTTTCTTGTTCTACACAGGAAATTGGGGGGAAGGGGGTCTCATTAGCAATGGTATAACTACTTTATGTAGGGAGACAATTTTTAATAAACAAAAACTTTCTTCTGATTTATGAGGGCCAGTAAACATTTTCTGACTCATGATATGTTTTAGCAGAAACATACTCCCAGTTTTGCCCCCAAACATTATTACATTCTTAGCTTCTGTTTCTCCAAGAGTAGGAAAACATTTATGAAGAAATAGTCATATTCCGGCTGATGCTTGCTTGCTTGTTTTCCTTCTAAAATGCTGAGTTAGGTAAACAAACAACAGAACTTTAAAAAATATCTTCCACAGCCTATTTGCTTTGCTTTCACAACACTGCTTCCTCAATCAGGAATGCTGTAACAGTTTGATGGGCCTGCTACAACAAAGTACCAGTAGTTTTCCCATTATCTGTGGTTTCAGTTATCCACAGTCGATTGCATTCTGAAATTATTTAATGGAAAATTCCAGGAACAAACAATTCATAAATTTTAAATTGCACATCATTTGGAGTGACGTGATGGTGTCTCACACCAGCCTGCTCCATCCCACCCAGAACGTGAATCATCTCTTTGTCCAGCATACCTCACTCAGTTAGTCACTTAGTAACAGTGTTGGTTATCAGATCAGCTATTATGGAAATGCAGTGCTTGTATTCAAGTAACATTTATTTTCTTTAATAATGGCTCCAAAGTGCAAGATTAGTGATGCTATATATTTGGATAATCTCTTATGATGCTTAATTATAAATCAAACTTTACAATTGGTGTGTATGTGTAGGAAAACCCAGCACATATAGGGTTCATCATTGTCCTCAGTTTTAGGCATCTCCTGCAGATGGACCGTATCCCCCATGGATAAGGGGGGACAACCATATTACAAACTGTGAATAACTGGCTTTAACAATAGCAGTGTATCATCTCACAGTTCTAGGAGCTAGAAGTCTGAGATTAACATGTCAGGCAGCCTAACCTCCCTCTGTAGGCACTAGGGAGGACCTATTTCAAGCATCACCTCTAGACTCTGGTAGTTCCTTGACTTTCGGCAGTCCAAAATCTCCATGATATTCTCCTTGTGTGTGTCTGTGCGTCCAAGTTTTTACTTTTTATAAGCATACCAGTCAGGGCTTCCCTGGTGATCCAGTGGCTAAGACTCCATGCTCTCAAAGCAGGGGCCCCAGTTTCCATCCCTGTTCAGGGAACTAAATCCCACATGCCACAACTGAAGATCCCACACAGCTAACACTCAGCACAGCCAAATAAATCAATTAATTAAAATAAATATTTTTTAAAACTTAAAAAATTTTTTTACAGAATTAAAAAAATATTAAAGAAAAAGAATACCAATCATACTGGATTAGGGGTTTGTCTTCTAGTGTAACTTCATTTTAATTACATCAACAGTGACCCTATTTGCAAATAAGGTCACACCTTGAGGTACTAGAGATGAGGATTTCAACCTATGAATTCAGCAGGCACATGGTTCGACACATAACAAATGCGTTCCCTTGTTTGTTCCCCTGGAAATGCCTGCTCATTTTTCCTGGCTCACAGCACCCTCCGTGAAGCCTTTCCCATCTTCTCTGGGCGCTGTGAACAGTCCCTTCCTTTGAGGCCACACTGGGCCCTGTGCTACCTCTATCACAATAATTTATGCATTTTCTAGACCTTCTTCCCCTATTAGACTATAAGTTGCTTGTGGGCAGGGACCTCTCTTGCTCATTTTTCACCCCTTAGCATCTAGCAGAGTGCTTGGACATAATTAATGTTAAATAAATATTTGCTCTTTGAATGAATGAATTGAGTATGAAAGTGAAAAAAGTGAGTTAGTCCTTCAGTTGTGTCTGACTCTTTGTGACCCCATGGACTGTAGCCTGCCAGGCTCCTCTGTCCATGAGATTTTCCAGGCAAGAATACTATAGTGGGTTGTCATTTCCTTCTCCAGGGGGTCTTCTCGACCCAGGGATTGAACCCAGCTCTCCCACATTGCAGGCAGATTGTTTACCAGCTAAGCTACCAGGGAAGCCCAGGCCAACTTAAATAGGAGAGGCTTGCTCTTGCTTAGTCACTCAGCTGTGTCCTACTCTTTGGGACCTCATGGACTGTAGCTCATGAGGCTCCTATGTCTGTGGGATTTTTTCCAGCAAGAATACTAGAATGGGTTGCCATTTCCTACCCCAGGAGATCTTCCCAACTCAGGGATCAAACCCGAGCCTTCTGTGTCTCCAGCATGGCAGGTGGATTCTTTACTGCTGAGCCATTGGGGAAACCCAAATAGGAGAAGAAAACAAGCTAAATCCTCAGCATCTGTTTCAAAAAACAGAGAAATGAACACAGGAACTTGCCCAGTTGCACTCAGCATTTGAGACAACCCAAATGCTGCTCCTCAACACAAATAAGCTCTCATTGATCTAGACCAATCCAATATCATTACTGCTATTTAAGTGTAAATAAATTAAAATTAAATACATATAAGAGATTCAGCTCACCAGTCACACTAGCCATATTTTAGCGTTCAATAGCCACTTTGTGGCTACCATACTGCCGAGCACAGATATAATATGTGTATAATTTCAGTAAGTCCTGTAGGACAGTCTTGGTCAGTAAACTAATCTCAAGGAGATCATCTTTTTTCAAAGACACAATTTAACAGTATTAATTTATCTTTTTATATGACAGTACTATGTTTGTTGTTAGCAAAAAACAAAAAATGAGTATAATTACTGTGATCCTCATTTCAGTGAATTTTTTAAAAATGTTTTTCCTAAGGAGAAATTTGTTACAAATTTGAAAAACCATCTAAAGCAAGCAAAAATAAGGAGAGCTCAGGAAATGTTTTACCAATGAAATGCTTTTCCACTATTAGTTTATTAAACTGACAACTTAGGTATCTGTGAAATTTATGGTTATCAGGCACACATGCTAAACACTCTGTCAAAGGTGGAATAGATCCCCAATTTGCTTACAAAACGTATCCAAACTGAGATCTCTTAATTCAGTGTTTAAGATGAGTTTAAATACACATTTAGGGAACTTCCTGTCAGTTCAGTGGTCAAGACTTTGTGCTTTCACTGCAGCCACGGGACGCAGCCAAAAAGAAAAAGAAAAATACTCGTTTAGTATTTAGCTGTGTTCTAGAATCTTATGAAGCACAATTAAGCTAAAATAAATTACATTTTTTAAAGTTTAGAAACAACCCCAGGAAAACTTTTACTACAATCGGGTCAGATAGGATCTGGGATCTGGTGAAAGTCTGGAGGAAAACAATTTCCCAGTAACATATGGCAGAGCTCCCTTGGGCTTATAATTAGACCATAATAAAACTGAAGGTCACCTTGTGTGTCACAAAGGGTGCTTGTGAAAACACTCAAGATGATCACACTGAATTTCAAAATGGATATATTTATTAACTTACAGGCAAAGAATATTGGAGAGATTAAGAGAAATCATTGGGTATAGAAAATAACTTTCTTGTATAGGAAATTCAAAACCATAATTATGTTAATATTTCAATCCTTTTCAAAAGAACTGCCTTAAATATCATATTTGGTTTTGAATTATACACAATGCCTGCTTTCATTTTTCCCAGCTTTACTTAGTTACAATTGACATAAAACATTATGTACATTTAAAGTGTACAAAACATTGATTTAATGCACATATATTGTGTAATTTCTCTCCCATAGCATTAGCCCTTCTCTCCATAGTATCACCTAATTATTTTTTCTATTTGTGGTGAGAACATTTAAGATCGACTATCTTTATTATATTTTTTCCTTTTTTTGTTTTCTTTAAATAACCACATGTCCTAAATGTACATTTTTTGTCAAGCTTTGCAACAGTTATTTCATACAGATATTTAATACGTAAGTTACTGTCTGTTTTCCTGGTAAGTATTCAGATTTTCAAGGATTACTTTTTTGTATTATCAAAAAACACATTTGAACTTAGCATTTAAAAAAATTACAACTTTCAAGTATGCAGAACAGTTTTATTAATTAGAATCACCATGCTGTACACTGGTGCACATCACTTTGCCAACAAAGGTCCATGTAGTCGAAGCTATGGTTTTTCCAGTAGTCATGTATGGATGTGAAAGGTGGACCATAAAGAAGGCTGAGTGCTGAAGAACTGAAACTTTGGAAATGTGGTGCTGGAGAAGACTCTTGAGAGGCCCTTGGATAGCAAGGAGATCAAACCAGACAATCCTAAAGGAAATCAACCCTGAGTATTCAGTGGAAGGACTGATGCTGAAGCTGAAACTCCAGTGTTTTGGCCACTTGGGGAAGGAGGACAGCTGACACACTGGAAAAGACCCTGATGATGGGGAAGATTGAGGGCAGGATGGGGTGGTTGGATGGCATCACTGACTCAATGAACATGAATTTGAGCAAACTCTGAGAGATACTGAAGGACAGGGAATCCTGGCATGCTGCAGTCTCAGTTCAGTTCAGTTCAGTCACTCAGTCGTGTCCGACTCTTTGCGACCCCATGAATCATTGCACTCTAGGCCTCCCTGTCCATCACCAGTTCCTGGAGTTCACTCAAACTCATGTCCATTGAATTGGTGATGCCATCCAGCCATCTCATCCTCTGTCGGCCCCTTCTCCTCCTGCCCCCAATCCCTCCCAGCATCAGGGTCTTTTCCAATGAGTCAACTCTTCTCATGAGGTGGCCAAAGTACTGGAGTTTCAGCTTTAGCATCAGTCCTTCCAAAGAAATCCCAGGGCTGATCTCCTTCAGAATGGACTGGTTGGACTTCCTTGCAGTCCAAGGGACTCTTAAGAGTCTTCTCCAGCACTACAGTTCAAAGGCATCAATTCTTCGGCACTTAGCTTTCTTCACCATCCAACTCTCACATCCATACATGACCACTGGAAAAACCATAGCCTTGACCAGAAGGCCCTTTGTTGGCAAAGTAATATCTCTGCTTTTGAATACGCTATCTAGGTTGGTCATAACTTTCCTTCCAAGGAGTAAGCGTCTTTTAATTTCATGGCTGCAATCACCATCTGCAGTGATTTTGGAGCCCAAAAAAATAAAGTCTGACAGTTTCCACTGTTTCCCCATCTATCTGCCATGAAGTGATGGGACTAGATGCCATGATCTTCATTTTCTGAATGTTGAGCTTTAAGCCAACTTTTTCACTCTCCTCTTTCACTTTCATCAAGAGGCTCTTCAGTTCCTCTTCACTTTCTGCCATAAGGGTGGTGTCATCTGCATATCTGAGGTTATTGATATTTCTCCCGGCAATCTTGATTCCAGCTTGTGCTTCTTCCAGACCAGCGTTTCTCATGATGTACTCTGCATATAAGTTAAATAAGCAGGGTGACAATATACAGCCTTGACATACTCCTTTTCCTATTTGGAACCAATTTGTTGTTCCATGTCCAGTTCTAACTGTTGCTTCCTGACCTGCATATAGGTTTCTCAAGAGGCAGGTGAGGTGGTCTGGTATTCCCATCTCTTAAAGAATTTTCCACAGTTTATTGTGATCCACACAGTCAAAGGCTTTGGCATAGTCAATAAAGCAGAAATAGATGTTTTTCTGAAACTCTCTTGCTTTCTCCATGATCCAGTGGATGTTGGCAATTTGATCTCTGGTTCCTCTGCGTTTTCTAAAACCAGCTTAAACATCTGGAAGTTCACGGTTCATGTACTGCTGAAGCCTGGCTTGGAGAATTCTGAGCATTACTTTACTAGCATGTGAGATGAGTACAATTGTGCGGTAGTTTGAGCATTCTTTGGCATTGCCTTTCTTTGGGATTGGATGAAAACGGACCTTTTCCAGTCCTGTGGCCACTGCTGAGTTTTCCAAATTTGCTGGCATATTGAGTGCAGCACTTTCATAGCATCATCTTTCAGGATTTGAAATAGCTCAACTGGAGTTCCATCACCTCCACTAGCTTTGTTTGTAGTGATGCTTTCTAAGGCCCACTTGACTTCACATTCCAGGATGTCTGGCTCTAGGTGAGTGATCACACCATCATGATTATCTTGGTTGTGAAGCTCTTTTTTGTACAGTTCTTCTGTGTATTCTTGCCCCTCTTCTTAATATCTTCTGCTTCTGTTAGGTCCATACCATTTCTGTCCATTATTGTGCCCATCTTTGCATGAAATGTTCCCTTGCTATCTCTAATATTCTTGAAGAGATATCTAGTCTTTCCTATTCCGTTGTTTTCCTCTATTTCTTTGCATTGATCGCTGAAGAAGGCTTTCTTATCTCTCCTTGCTATTCAGTCTATGAGATTACAAAGAGTTGAATATGACTTAGCAACTAAACAACAGCAAAATTGGTGGTGATGGTGTAGTTGCTAAGTCGTGTCCAACTCTTGCAACCCCATGGACTATAGCCTCCTCTGTCCATGAGATTTGCCAGTCAAGAATACTGGAATGAATTGCCATTTCCTTTTCCATGAGATTTTCCTGACCCAGGGATCAAACCTGCATCTTCTGTGTCTCTTGCTTGGCAGGCAAATTCTTTACCACTGAGCCACCTAGGAAGCCCATCCTGAACATTAGATCCCCACAACTTATTTGTCTTATAACTAGAAGTCTGTACCCTTTTACCAGTATCTCCCCATTTCCAGGCAAACTGCCTGGTGGCTTGGCCAGGAAAAAATCCACTTGCAATGTGGAAGACCTACATTCAATCCCTGGGTCAGGAAGATCCCCTGGAGAAGGGAATGGCAACCCGCTCCAGTATTCTTGGAAAGTCCCATGGACAGAGAAGCCTGGCAGGCTATAGTCCATGGGGTCACAAAGAGTCAGACACAACTGAGCGACTTTGACCCCATCTCCTCCACCCACTCAACCCCTGGTAATCACCATTCTGCTGTTTCTGCATGCTCAGCTTTTTAGATTACACATGTAAGTGATATCATACAGTACACACACTATCTCACATCCTTATCCAGTCATCCATTAGCAGACACTTAGGTTATTTCCATATCTTGGTTGTTGTGAATAATGCTTCTATGAACATGGGAGTGCAGGCATTTTCAAGATCCTGATTTCATTTCTCTTGGGTGTATACCCAGAAAAGGGATGGCTGGATCATTTCTAATCTCTTAAGGAATGTCCATACTGTTTTCCATAGTGGCTATGCCAATTCACATTTCCACCACCAACAGCACACAAGAATTCCCTTTTCTTCACATCCTCACCAACACTAATTATCTCTTAGCTTTTTGGTGTAAGGTCATATCCTCTTGTGATTTCAACTTGCATTTCCCTGATGATTACTAATATTAAGCATCTTTTTATGTACCTGTTGGTCATTTGTATGTCTTGTTGGGAAAAAATGTCTATTCTATTCCTCTGCCCATTTTTTAATCTTTTATATATATATAGTAATATAGTATATGTATATAGTAATGGGGTTGTATGAATTCCTTATATATTTTACATTTTCTATCAGATATATGATTTGAAAAGATTTTCTCCCATTCTGTATGTTGTCTTTTCACTTTGTTGATCATTTCTTTTTCTATGCAAAAACTTTCTAGTTTGATGTAGTCTCATATATTTATTTATTTGGTTGCTTATGATCTAGGTTTCATATTTTAAAAATCACTGCCATGACCCATATAAAAAGGTTTTTCCTATATTTTCTCCTTGCGGTTTTATTATTTCAGGTTTTATGTTTAAGTCTTTAATCTACTTTGAGTTAATTTTTGAGTGGTGTAAGATAAGGATCCAACTTCATTCTTATGCAAAAGAGTATCCAGTTTTCCCAAAACTATTTATTGAAGAGATCTTCCTTTCCCTATTGTGTATTCTTGGCTCCCTTGTCAAATATTAAGTGATTGAGTATGTGAGGATTTGTTTCTGGGCTCCTGATGCTGTTCCATTGGTCTGGGTGTCTTTTTTTTTTTTAATGTTTATTTATTTATTTAGCTGTGTCAGGCCTTAGTTGTGGGGTGGAGGCTCAGTAATTGTGACACACGGACCCAGCTGCCCCAAGGCACGAAGGATCTGTTCCCTGACCAGGGATCAAGCCCATGTCCCCTGCATTGCAGGGCAGATTCCCAACAACTGGACCAAGGGGGAAGTGCCCTAGGTGTCTACTTTTGTACCAACATCATACGTTTTATTACAGTAGCTCTGAGTATAGTTTAAAATTAGGAAGTGTGATGGCTCCAACTTTGTTCTTCTTTCTCAGGATTACTTTGGCTATTTGGAATCTTTTGTGATTCAATTCAAATTTTTAGGATTATCCTATTTCTGTCAAAAAATTTCATTAAAATTTTGATAGGGTTTACATTAAATCAATAGATGACTTTGGTATGAACATTTTAACAATATTAATTTTTCTAATATTTAATATTAGAATATTTTAGATATTATTTTAAATATTTATTTAAATTAAAATAATTATTTTTTCTAAAATTTAAAAAAATCTTTCCATTTTTTGTGTGTCTTCCTTTTTTTTCATTAAAGTTCATTATATTTTTCAGTGTGTAGATCTCTCATACCCTTAGTTAAAATTATCCCTAAGTAGTAATATTTTATTGCTTTTGATGATATTGTGAGTGAGCTTGGTCACTTTATTTCTTTTTAAGATGTATGGCTGTTGGTGTACAGAAATGTAACTCATTTCTGTATGTTGATTTTGTATGCTGCAACTATATTGAATTCACTATTTAGTTCCAACAGCTTTTTGGTGGAATCTTTAGAATTTTCCATATTTAAGGTTATTTTGTTTCCATCTGCAAACAAAAATAATTTCACTTCTCCTTTTCTGGTGTGAATACCTTCTATTTCTTTTTCTTGCCTGATTGTGCTAGTTAGAACTTCTAGTCCTGTGCTGAATAGGTGTGGTGAGTTTGGGTACTCATGTCTTGTCTTAGAGGGAAAGCTTTCAACCTTTCATCATTACTCATTATATATGAGTATAATGTTGGCTGTGGGTTTGTCATGCATGATCTTGATTATGTTGCATTTTGTCACATGCTATTTCTACATCAAGATAATCATACGATTTTTATCTTTCATTCTGTAATGTGGTGGGTTTAATTTATGTTTGTTGAACCATCCTTGCATACCAGGAATAATCCCACTTTGATCATAGTATTGGAGACTCTTAATGTGTTGAATTTGGACTGAATTTGGTTTACTGATATTTGGTTGAGAATTTTTGCATCTATGCTCATCAGGGATATTGTTCTGTAATTTTCTTTTCTTATAGTATCCTTGTCTGGTTCTGGTATCAGTATATTGCTGGCCTTACAAAATGAATTTAGGAGTGTTTCCACCTCTTCGATTTTTTGGAAGAGATTGAGAAGGACTGATGTTAATTCATCTTTAAATGTTTGGTAGTACTCTCCAGTGAAACCATCTGGTCTGAGCTTTATGTATTGGGAGGCTTTGAATTACTAAGTCAATCACCTTACTAGTTGTAGGTCTGTTCAGATTTTCTGTTTCTTTGTGATTCAGTCATGGTACTATCTATGTTGCCAGAAGTTTATCTATTTGTTTTAGGTTACCCAATTTGTTGGCATATGATTATTCTTCTCTTTCCTAAGTCAATTCATAGAGACTGGAAGAGGGAACTGGAGTGTCCAGAAAGTCTGGGGGAGTAAGGGGGCTCACCCTGTTCTTTTTTTCCCGGCCTGTTGAGAGGAACTCTTTCTAGGTGGCCAATTCCCTCTTGGTGGTCAGCTGTGCTGGCTTGATGGAGGGAATGATGCAGGCAAAATGAAGCTATCTCTCCTCCCCATTATGGGGGTATTCTCAGGTCTTTTGTTCCACTGTGTTGCCAAAATTTCTGAAGTGAAGTCCAGGGCTCTCCTTGTTCATGCACTCTCTTGCTGAGGGATTGGTGGGGGGAGGCAGGGAGTCTGTGGATAGAGTCTCCTACGTCATCATTTGGGCCTATAATTCCTGCTTTCAACTCCTCTGCTAATTACTGGTGCTCAAATATTTGCTATCACATTTGATAATGACTGACTCGAGACTTTTTCCCTGGAACATTTAGAAAAACAACAATTACCAAAAGTTATGATAATAGGGGAAGGACTTTCTACAAAGCCACATTCTGACCTTTATATAACATTTCTGTAGTGGGCAATCATGGGATACATATAATTTTGTAAGTTGTCTTTGCTACTTAACATGATATTTATCTATGTTGCCTTCCTATTTTTGTATGCTGTTTTCTTGTCTTCCTGATTATCATTTTAATGATTTATGCAATAGACCAAGTACTTGGTTTATTTAGTTATTCTCATATTATGGCCCACTTGGGCTGCTACAGTATTTTGCTTTACGTATAGTACTGCCATGAACTCCAAAAGAACTTTGTAAGGTTCAGTGACATCATGGTTCTCACTTTTGTCTGACAACAACCAGTTAAAAAGCCAAAATGCTACTTTGTAACCTGTCTCTTTTACATTCGGCAGAATTTAAAGCAAATTAGGCAATAAAAGTTTTTGAAAATTGTCTAGAAATAAATAATATCTAGATTATTTCCTATTGTTAAAGAATGCTTCTTTTTCTGGATTTTCAGAATGATGGAAGAATTTAGAATTTTGTTGTTGTTACTAACCAAAATAAAAGATGCCCAGGGAATTTATTAAATACAAATAAACAAACATTTTATTTTTCTAATGTACTAATCCAGTGGAATCTTTCCCTCTTTTTCAATATATATTATGTGTTAGTCGCTCAGATGTGTCCAACTCTTTGTGATCCCATGGACTGTAGCCCACCAGGCTCCTCTGTCCATGGAATTTTCCAGGCAAGAATACTGGAGTGGGTTTCCATTTCCTCCCCCAGGGGATCTTCCTGATCCAGGGTTGTATTTTATAATAAATGCTTGATAAATGAAATTCTTAGCTTCTTAGTAGTATCTTCAAAGTGGTAGCACAAATAATGATACTTAAAAATGGAAGATTACCTACTTCTTTATAACATTCTCTTAACACAGTAGCAAGAAAGTTTTCAAAACTATTGAGGGGGATTTCCTGGTGGTCCAGTGGTTGAGAGACTGCCTTGCAATGCAGGGGACACCGGTTGGATCTTTGGTCCAGGAAGATCACACATGTCTTGGGGCAACTGAGTCTGTTGACCATGACTGTTGGCCTGTGCTTTAGAGCCCAGGAACCCCAGCCACCAAGCCCATGTGCTGCAGCTACTGAGGTCTGCGCACCCTAGAGCCCACGCTCCATGACGAGAGGGAACCCAGTGCAAGAAGGAGCCTGCACACTGCAACCAGAGTAGCTCCCACCCACAACTAGAGAAAGCCTGCTCACAGCAGCAAAGACCTAGCGCAGCCACACACATGCACACACACAAACCTTATTGAGGTAGAAAAGCTGATATTCTGTACCCTAGCATCTGTATCAGCAAATAATACTTGAAAAATTTCATCAGTTAAACCCAATCCATTTTTAAACCATGAATATAGTAGTTAAAGTAGAGAGTCTTTGCCTTTGTTCCTGAAGAAAATGAAACATGCTACTGGGTTGTAAAGAAACTGAGGATAGCGAACAGATGGGATTTTTGGCACAGGGTAGGCAAGTCTGACTGTCAGCAGCAGGAGCTGGCTAATGCTCTAGCATACGGTGCTGATAATACCTCAATCAGTTAAAGAAGTGCCATCCAGGATTTGCCTGTCAGAAGACATCTTAACTACTTTTTCTTAAAGCCAAGAGCAGATTCATTATAACCCTCTCTGGGGCTCAGCAGCCAATTTTGGATTCACTTTTGACAGTTGGCTGATGGCAGTTTTTCCATGAATATATTCTCATGCTTGGAAATGTTGCTAATGTGAAATATTGCAATTTGTATGATACCAAGTCACCATCTGAACAGCACCCGCATAATTTACTCATCATCTACAAATATTTATTGAACTGAAACATGGAGTGCTTTAATATGTACATAACAAAATTTTTGTTTTCAAAGCATGACTGATCATGCTGCAAGTCAACTTGGGGCTTCCAGTGAATGCCCATAGCTCTTTCTCCTACATCTCTCTTCTTTTCATACTCTCTCCCTCAGTAAAAACCAAACTCATCTTTACAATGGCCTAATAGGCCCTACACAAACATCCCATATATATCTGATCTCTTGACCTCTTTTCTCTCTCTTTCTCTCTGACTCTTCTCTTGCATGGATAAAGTGTAAAATCCATTATGGAGCAACAACAGTCTCTTCTACTGTGTAGAAGTAGAAACACAGTACCTGCTGCAATACCCACTGCAATGCCAGAATACCAGAGTGGATATAAAAGATTCTTCCATCAAGGGGTTTCCAATAGTTTTGGAAACAAGACTAAATAATACACACGACAATATGAGAATAAATAAATTGTTACTAAATTATGTGATATAAATTTTAAATACGAAATTCTTGGAAAGGTCAGAGTTCAGATAAGGCACGATGAGGACTGTTTCCTTGTGTCCTGACACCGTGATGACGGTAACAAACTGGAGGCCTCTAACACTCTCTCTCTCCTACTACTTTTCCTGAGTGCCAGGTGGCATTTCCAGATGCTCAAAACTAAGCAAGTGCAAGACAATCTATTATTTCTGGTTTCGGTTAGTGGCTTTACCACCTATCCTCCAACTGCAGTCAGAACTTGTCCTTTGATTTTGCCTTCTAACCACCTCGCCTTCCCATCCACATTTTGTCAACCTGGCCTTGCCTAAGTATGTTGTATATAGAGATCCCCTCCTCTAACTTCCATTTCCAGTACCTTGGCTGGTGCCAATGTTGTCATCTCTGTTTTGGGTTTTACATCAACCACCTATCCCTGTCACTAACTCTAAGCTGCTGCAGCGTGCTAAGTCGCTTCAGTCGTGTCCGGCTCTTCTGTCCATGGAATTTTCCAGACAAGAATACTGGAGTGGGTTGCCATTTCCTTCTCCAGGGGATCTTCCCGACCCAGGAATCGAAACTGCATCTCTTACATCTCTTCCATTGATAGGTGGGTTCTTTACCACTGCTACTACATCGATTTTATATACAGCAAAGTAAACTTTCTAAAGTTCAAATCAAATTATTTATGTCACTTACTATTGTTCTCAAAATAAAACCCTTTGCATAACATCAGTGGTCCTGCTTGTTATATATATCTTTTCCGGGTGATATTCTGGATGCTCTCATGTCTGATGGAAGGGTGCTTTCCCTATCAACACACCTAACAAGGCCTGCCAGAGCTAGTATCAGTCAAGAGGGTCTGATCCAATGGAGTGGGGAGGGGTGGGCGACTTTGCAAATGTGGTTCTAGGCACAAAGTTAAGGCCAGGGCTTAGGCTCTCAAACAGACTCCTCTCCAGCTCTTGGAAAGAAGACGTAGAAACTGAACTATGGCTAGATGTATTAGGTTTCTACCACTGCGACTACAAACTTAGCAGTTTAAAACACCACACGTGTACTATCTCACAGTTCCTATGGGTTAGGAGTCCCACCGGTTGCAGTCAATGCAGCTGGGCTGTCTGCTCATCTGAAGTTTGGTGTACTCTTCAAGCTCATTAAGGTTCCTAGCAGAATGCAGTTCTTTGCAATTGTTGAACTAAGGCATCTGCTCCTAGAGGCTGCCCTTCTCCATAGGCAGTTCACAATGTGGCCACTTCTAGGTCAACAGGAGAGCCTCTCTCTTGATTCATGTCTCTTTTTCAAAGAAGGCCTGGTGTTCACCTGCCTGTCAATCTATCTGTCTGTCTGTCTGTCTCTAACAAATCCCTTGAATTCTGTAACTCTTCCATTTTATTATCTCTTTGTCTCTTATACTAGCTATAAAAATACAGTATGAAAAGAGAATTTTTCTTTCCTTTCTTTCTTTATAACATACTGACTAGATAACATGTCATCCATTAACTACTGCTATTCTTATTTCACAGGCTGGGAAATGAGGTACAGAAATGTTAAAGAATTTCCCTAGGTTCACACAACCAGTGTTGGCTAAATGGTAGCTCTAGAATTCAAGACAGCTGGAGAAGGGACAGTGGGTAACCTATGCCCTACTCACAGTGGCTCTGCAAGAATGCTTGGGAAGAAGTAGCTGGAGACAGAACTTGACTTTCTCCATAGAGGGAGATGTGGAAAGATTAAATTAAATCATATAACCATCTTTAAGTGTACAGTTACGTAGTGTTTACTTGCAGGGTTGCACAACAGGTTTCTAGAAATTTTACTTGTAACATTGAAATGCTATACTCCCTCAGCACTAAATTAGCCCTCTTCCCTTCATGTGGCCCTTGGTAACTATTAATGTATTTTCTGTTTCTTTTTTTTAAATTTTTTTAATTTAAATTTATTTATTCTAATTGGAGGCTAATTACTTTACAATATTGTATTGGTTTTGCCATACATCAACATGAATCTGCCACGAGTGTACACGTGTTCCCAATCCTGAACCCCCCCTCCCACCTCCCTCCCACGTACCATCCCTCTGAGTCATCCCAGTGCACCAGCCCCAAGCATCTGGTATCATGCATTGAACCTGGGCTGGCAATTCGTTTCTTATATGATATTATATATGTTTCAATGCCATTCTCCCAAATCATCCCACCCTCTCCCTCTCCCACAGAGTCCAAAAGACTGTTCTGTACATCTGTGTCTCTTTTGCTGTCTCGCATACAGGGTTATCGTTAGGATCTTCCTGACCCAGGGATCAAACCCAGGTCTCCCACATTGTAGGCAGACGCTTTACCGTCTGAGCCACCAGGGAAGTCTCTAAATTCCATATATATGTGTTAGTATACTGTATTAGTGTTTTTCTTTCTTGCTTACTTCACTCTGTATAATAGGCTCCAGTTTCATCCATCTCGTTAGAACTGATTCAAATGGATTCTTTTTAATAGCTGAGTAATACTCCATTGTGTATATATACCACAGCTTTCTTATCCATTCATCTGCTGATGGACATCTAGGTTGCTTCCATGTCCTAGCTATTGTAAACAGTGCTGCGATGAACATTGGGGTACATGTGTCTCTTTCAATTCTAGTTTCCTTGGTGTGTATGCCCAGCAGTGGGATTGCTGGGTCATAAGGCAGTTCTATTTGCAATTTTTTAAGGAATCTCCACACTGTTCTCCATAGTGGCTGTACTAGTTTGCATTCCCACCAACAATGTAAGAGCGTTCCCTTTTCTCCACACCCTCTTTAGCATTTATTGCTTGCAGACTTTTGGGTCACAGCCATTCTGACTGGTGTGAAATGGTACCTCATTGTGATTTTGATTTGCATTTTTCTGATAATGAGTAATGTTGAGCATCTTTTCATGTGTTTGTTAGCCATCTGTATGTCTTCTTTGGCGAAATGTCTATTTAGTTCTTTGGCCCATTATTTGATTGGATCGTTTATTTTTTGGAATTGAGCTGCAGGAGTTGCTTGTATATTTTTGAGATTAGTTGTTTGTCAGTTGCTTCATTTGCTATTATTTTCTCCCATGCCAAAGGCTGTCTTTTCACTTTGCTTATAGTTTCCTTTGTTGTGCAGAAGCTTTTAATTTTAATTAGGTCCGATTTGTTTATTTTTGCTTTTATTTCCAATATTCTGGGAGGTGGGTCATAGAGGATCCTGCTGTGATTTATGTCGGAGAGTGTTTTGCCTATGTTCTCCTCTAGGAGTTTTAGTTTCTGGTCTTACATTTAGATATTTAATCCATTTTGAGTTTATTTTTGTGTATGGTGTTAGAAAGTTTTCTAGTTTCATTCTTTTACAAGTGGTTGTCCAGTTTTCCCAGCACCACTTGTTAAAGAGATTGTCTTTAATCCATTGTATAGTCTTGCCTCCTTTGTCAAAGATAAGGTGTCCATAGGTGTGTGGATTTATTTCTGGGCTTTCTATTTTGTTCCATTGATCTATATTTCGGTCTTTGTGCCAGTGCCATACTGACTTGATGACTGTGGCTTTGTAGTAGAGCCTGAAGTCAGGCAGGTTGATTCCTCCAGTTCCATTCTTCTTTCTCAAGATTGCTTTGGCTATTCGACGTTTTTTTGTATTTCCATACAAATTGTGAAATTATTTGTTCTAGCTCTGTGAAAAATACCATTGGTAGCTTGATAGGGATTGCATTGAATCTATAGATTGCTTTGGGTAGTATATTCATTTTCACTACATTGATTCTTCCAATCCATGAACATGGTATATTTCTCCATCTATTAGTGTCCTCTTTGATTTCTTTCACCAGTGTTTTATAGTTTTCTATACATAGGTCCTTAGTTTCTTTAGGTAGATATATTCCTAAGTGTTTTATTCTTTTCATTGCAATGGTGAATGGGATTGTTTCCTTAATTTCTCTTTCTATTTTCTCATTATTAGTGTATAGGAATGCAAGGGATTTCTGTGTGTTAATTTTATATCCTGCAACTTTACTATATTCATTGATTAGCTCTAGTGATTTTCTGGTGGAGTCTTTAGGGTTTTCTATGTAGAGGATCATGTCATCTGCAAACAGTGAGAGTTTTACTTCTTCTTTTCCAATCTGGATTCCTTTTATTTCTTTTTCTGCTCTGACTGCTGTGGCTAAAACTTCCAAAACTATGTTGAATAGAAGTGGTGAAAGTGGGCACGCTTGTGTTGTTCCTGACTTTAGGGGAAATGCTTTCAATTTTTCACCACTGAGGACAATGTTTGTGGTGGGTTTGTCATATATAGCTTTTATTATGTTGAGGTATGTTCCTTCTATTCCTGCTTTCTGGAGAGTTTTTATCATAAATGGATGTTGAAGTTTGTCAAAGGCTTTCTCTGCATCTATTGAGATAGTCATATGGCTTTTATTTTTCAATTTGTTAATGTGGTGTATTACATTGATTGATTTGCAGATATTGAAGAATCCTTGCATCCCTGGGATAAAGCCCACTTGGTCATGGTGTATGATCTTTTTAATGTGTTGTTGGATTCTGATTGCTAGAATTTTGTTAAGGATTTTTGCATCTATGTTCATCAGTGATATTGGCCTGTAGTTTTCTTTTTTTGTGACATCTTTGTCAGGTTTTGGTATTAGGGTGATGGTGGCCTCATAGAATGAGTTTGGAAGTTTACCTTCCTCTGCAATTTTCTGGAAGAGTTTGAGTAGGATAGGTGTTAGCTCTTCTCTAAATTTTTGGTAAAATTCAGCTGTGAAGCCATCTGGACCTGGGCTTTTGTTTGCTGGAAGATTTCTGATTACAGTTTCAATTTCCATGCTTGTGATGGGTCTATTTTCTATTTCTTCCTGGTTCAGTTTTGGAAAGTTGTACTTTTCTAAGAATTTGTCCATTTCTTCCACATTGTCCATTTTATTAGCATATAATTGCTGATGGTAGTCTCTTATGATCCTTTGTATTTCTGTGTTGTCTGTTGTGATTTCTCCATTTTCATTTCTAATTTTATTGATTTGATTTTTCTCCCTTTGTTTCTTGATGAGTCTGGCTAATGGTTTGTCAATTTTATTTGTCCTTTCAAAGAACCAGCTTTTGGCTTTGTTGATTTTTGCTATAGTCTCTTCTGCTTCTTTTGCATTTATTTCTGCCCTAATTTTTAAGAATTCTTTCCTTCTATTAACCCTGGGATTCTTCATTTCTTCCTTTTCTAGTTGCTTTAGGTGTAGAGTTAGGTTATTTCTTTGACTTTTTTCTTGTTTCTTGCGGTATGCTTGTATTGCTTTGAACTTTCCCCTTAGCACTGCTTTTACAGTGTCCCATGGGTTTTGGGTTGTTGTGTTTTCATTTTCATTTGTTTCTATGCATATTTTTATTTCTTTTTTGATTTCTTCTGTGATTTGTTGGTTATTCAGCAGTGTGTTGTTCAGCCTCCATATGTTGGAATTTTTAATAGTTTTTCTCCTATAATTGAGATCTAATATTACTGCGTTGTGGTCAGAAAAGATGCTTGGAATGATTTCAATTTTTTTGAATTTATCAAGGCTAGATTTATGGCCCAGGATGTGATCTATCCTGGAGAAGGTTCCATGTGCGCTTCAGACAAAGGTGAAATTCATTGTTTTGGGGTGAAATGTCCTATTAGATATCAATTAGGTCTAACTGGTCTATCGTATCATTTAAAGCTTGTGTTTCTTTCTTAATTTTCTGTTTAGTTGACCTATCCATAGGTGTGAGTCAGGTATTAAAGTCTCCCACTATTATTGTGTTATTGTTAATTTCCCCTTTCATACTTGTTAGCATTTGTCTTACATATTGCGGTGCTCCTATGTTGGGTGCATATATATTTATAATTGTTATATCTTCTTCTTGGATTGATCCTTTGATCATTATGTAGCATCCTTCTTTGTCTCTTTTCACAGCCTTTGTTTTAAAGTCTATTTTATCTGATATGTGTATTGCTACTCCTGCTTTCTTTTGATCTCTATTTGCATGGAATATCTTTTTCCAGCCCTTCACTTTCAGTCTGTTTGTGTCTCTTGTTTTGAGGTGGGTCTCTTGTAGACAACATATATAGGGGTCTTGTTTTTGTATCCATTCAGCCAGACTTTGTCTTTTGGTTGGGGCATTCAACCCATTTATGTTTAAGGTAATTATTGATAAGTATGATCCTGTTGCCATTTACTTTATTGTTTTGGGTTCGAATTTATACACTGTTTTTGTGTTTTCATATCCTTTAGCATTTGTTGGAGAGCTGGTTTGGTGGTGCTGAATTCTCTCAGCTTTTGTTTGTCTGTAAAGCTTTTGATTTCTCCTTCATATTTGAATGAGATCCTTGCTGGGTACAGTAATCTTGGCTGTAGGTTATTTTCTTTCATCACTTTAAGTATGTCTTGCCATTCCCTCCTGGCCTGAAGAGTTTCTATTGAAAGATCAGCTGTTATCTTTATGGGAATCCCCTTGTGTGTTATTTGTTGTTTTTCCCTTGCTTCTTTTAATATTTGTTCTTTGTGTTTGATCTTCGTTAATTTGATTAATATGTGTCTTGGGGTGTTTCACCTTGGATTTATCCTGTTTGGGACTCTATGGGTTTCTTGGACTTGGGAGATTATTTCCTTCCCCATTTTAAGGAAGTTTTCAACTATTATCTCAAGTATTTTCTCATGGTCTTTCTTTTTCTCTTCTTCTTCTGGGACTCCTATAAGTCGAATGTTGGGGCATTTAATATTGTCCTGGAGGTCTCTGAGATTGTCCTCATTTCTTTTACTTCCTTTTTCTTTTTTCTCTCTGATTCATTTATTTCTATCATTCTATCTTCTACTTCATTAATCCTATCTTCTGCCTCCATTATTCTACTGTTTATTGCCTCCAGAGTGTTTCTGATCTCATTTATTGCATTATTCATTATTGATTGACTCTTTTTTATTTCTTCTAGATCCTTGTTAAACCTTTCTCGAATCTTCTCAGTCCTTGTCTCCAGGCTATTTATCTGTCATTCCATTTTGATTTCAAAATTTTGGATAATTTTCACTATCATTATTCAGAATTATTATCAGGTAGATTCCCTATCTCTTCCTCTTTTGTTTGGTGTGGTGGGCATTTATCCTGTTCCTTTACCTGCTGGGTATTCCTCTGTCTCTTCATCTTGTTTATATTGCTGACTTTGGGGTGGCCTTTCTGTATTCTGGCAGTTTGTGGAGTTCTCTTTATTATGGAGTTTCCTCACTGTGGGTGGGGTTGTATGGGTGGCTTGTCAAGGTTTCTTGGTTAGGGAAGCTTGTGTCGGTGTTCTGGTGGGTGGAGCTGGATTGCTTCTCTCTGGAGTGCAATGAAGTGTCCAGTAATGAGTTATGAGATGTCTATGGTTTTGGAGTAACTTTGGGCAGCCTGTATATTGAAGTTCAGGGCTGTGTTCCTGTGTTGCTGGAGAATTTGCATGGTATGTCTTGCTCTGAAACTTGTTGGCCCTTGGATGGTGCTTGGTTTCAGTGTAGGTATGGAGGTGTTTGATGAGCTCCTATTGATTAATGTTCCCTGGAGTCAGGAGTTCTCTGGTGTTATCAGGATTTGGACTTAAGCCTTCTGCTTCTGGTTTTCAGTCTTATTTTTACAGTAGTCTCAAGACTTCTCCTTCTATACAGCACCATTGATAAAACATCTAGGTTAAAGATGAAAAGTTTCTCCACAGTGAGGGACACCCAGAGAGGTTCACAGAGTTACATGGAGAAGAGAAGAGGGAGGAGGGAGTTAGAGGTGACCTGAATGAGAAGAGGTGGAATCAAAAGAGGAGAGAGCAAAGTAGCCAGTAATCACTTCCTTATGTGTGCTCCACAGTCTGGACCACTCAGAGATGTTCACGGAGTTATACAGGGAAGAGGAGAGGGAGGAATGAGACAGAGGTGGCCAGGAGGATAAAAGGGGGGGAATCAAAATGAGAGAGACAAATCCAACCAGTAATCAGTTCCCTAAGTGTTCTCCACCGTATGGAACACACAGAGATTCACAGAGATGGGTAGAGAAGAGAAGGGGGAGGGAGGAGACAGAGGCAACCTGGTGGAGAAAAAGGAGAGTCCAAGGGGGAGAGAGCAGTCAAGCCAGTAATCTCGCTCCCAAGTAAAAATGGGTACTCAAGATTGGGTTCTTAAAGGTACAAAATTGATAACAAATACCAAAATACAAAGATTAAAAATCTAGAGTAGAGGTTGGATTTTAAAAAACACAATATTAAAGAAAAGAAGAAGAAAAAAAGTTACAAAAATTATAAAAAGTATATATATATATGAAGTTTGCTTTAAAAAATAGGGTCTTTTTTTGAAAAGTAATAGGGTATAAAAATGAAAATTAAAGGAGTAATCGAGGACTTAAAAATTAAAAAAAAAAAAAGAATGATTGTAAAAATAGTAAAAAATATATCTAGGACTTTCTCTGGTGTTGTTGTGGGCAGTGTGAGGTCAGTTCACTTTCGGATAGTTCCTTGGTCCAGCTTTTACTTCTCAAGGTCTATAGGCCCCTTCCTATGTAGTCAGTACTAATGACAGGGTTTTAATCTATTGCACCTGTCACTTCCAAGGCGGTTCCCTCTGTTTTAGCTTCTTCTGTTTGCTGGTCTCTTCAGTGTCTGATTTCCGCCCTGACACAAGGTGGGCTGTGGTGGACACTTTTTTTAGGCTCACTTGTTCAGTCGCGCTGTGGGGGAAGGGGGGGGTAGGGAGGGACGCTGCAAACGAATAACACTGGCGTGTGCTTGCAGTGTCTCAGTAACACTGGGCCTGCCCCCACTCACGGCGTGTGTGCCCTCCCTGCCCACACTGCTCTGGCTCTAGGTTGCTCCGCCAGGAACCGTCTGAGGCCGGCCCTGGGTTGTATGCACTTCCCAGGTCTAAGCCATTCAGGTTCAGGCACTCAGGTAGTCCTCAGGGGCGCAGACTTGGTTGGGCCTGTGTTTTGTGCCCTTCCCAGGTCTGAGCAGCTCAGGAGATGAGGTGTTTGGCTAGCGCAGTTCTGTGACTTATCACCTTCCCGGTCCCTGCCGCTCGGTTTTCTGGGTGTACAACCAGCGCACCTTCTCAGGCAGATGTTGATTATCTGGAACCCCAAGAAGTCTTAGTTAGCAAAGAAGCCTGCTTGCAGTTTGGTAGATAATGTCTCGCTGGGGCTGCGATTGCCCCTTTCCGGCTCTGGCTGCCTGTCACCAGAGGGGGGTGGTCTGCAGCCAGCTAGTTCTGTTCAGTCCTTTGTTCTACAAGCGGTCCTGGTGGTGTCTTAGGTTAGGGCTTTTCATGTGTTAGCTATCCCACAGTCTGGTTTGCTAGCCCAAGTTAGTTCACTCTGATTGCCCTCGGGGGCCAGATCCTTACTCTAAGCAATTTAGCCCGCACCTCCCTGCCCAGCCCCCGCTTGCTAGTGGCGGATGCAGGTGTCTGCGCTGCTTCTCCACTGGGGGGTTACCGTTGGGCTCATAATCTGTGGGTTTTAATTATTTATTTATTCTTCCTCCCTGTTATGTTGCCCTCTGTGCCTCCAAGGCTCGCCACAGACTCGGCAGTGAGAGTATTTCCTGGTGTTTGGAAACTTCTCTCTTTTTAAGACTCCCTTCCCAGGACGGAGCTCCTCTTTTGTCTCTTTTTTGGTCTTTTATATTTTTTCCTACCTCCTTTCAAAGACAATGGCTGCTTTTCAGGGTGCCTAATGTCCTCTACGGGCATTCAGAAGTTGTTTTGTGGAATTTACTCAGCGTTTAAATGTTCTTTTGATGAATTTGTCGGGGAAAAAGTGGTCTCCCATCCTATTCCTCTGCCATCTTAGGACCGCCCCTGTTTTCTGTTTCTATGATTTGAATGAATTGACTACTTTAGAAACTTCATAAGAGTGGGATTATACAGTATTAGTCCTTTTGTGACTGGCTTATTCCTCTCAGCTGAATGTCCTCAAAACTAATCCAGGGTATTAGAGGGTTTCTTTCCTTTTAAAGGTGGCATCATATTCCATTGTTGTTTATGCCATATTTCTTATCCATTCATTTGTCTACAGAGATTTTGGTTCTTTCCACATTTTGGCTACAGTGAATAATGATGCGATGAGCATGAGTGTGCAAATATCTCTTGGAAATCCTGTTTTGAGTTCCTTAGGATATATATACAGGGATATATATATACACACACACATACACACACACATGCATGTATATATATATATGTATATCTCCCCCAGATTGCAGGATCATATGATAATTCTATTTTAATTTTTCAGAAACTTCCATACTGTTTTCCATAATGGCCCCTCAATTTTACATTACCACCAACAGATAAACAGAATTCCAACTTCTCCACATCCTCTTCAACACTTGTTATTTTTTGTTCTTTTGACAGTGACCACTGGATGGTTATTAGGCATATTTCATTGTGTTTTTGTTTTGAATTTCCATAATGATTAGTAACATTGAACATCTTTTCATGTTCTCATTGACCATTGTTACGACTTTGTTTAATCAACATTTTTAAAGTGGATCACGAATGCTGAGCCAAGGTTCAGCAAGAGAAATTGAAACAGAAAAGTCTATTACAGATTTTGGGGGAAGTACACTGCATGCCCCCAGAGATCACAGAGGGAGGTCAAAGGCGTGTGCAGGGAGGCAGAACTTGGAGCACATGCCTCTATTAAGAACTGGGTAAAGTGGAATCAAGATTGCTGGGAGAAATATCAATAACCTCAGATATGCAAATGACACCACCCTTATGGCAGAAAGTGAAGAGGAACTAAAAAGCCTCTTGATGACAGTGTAAGAGGAGACTGAAAAAGTTGGCTTAGAGCTCAACATTCAGAAAACTAAGATCATGGCATCTGGTCCCATCACTTCATGGGAAATAGATGGGGAAACAGTGTCAGACTTTATTTTGGAGGGCTCCAAAATCACTGCAGATGGTGACTGCAGTCATGAAATTATAAGACGCTTACTCCTGGGAAGAAAAGTTATGACCTATCTAGATAGCATATTAAAAAACAGAGATATTACTTTGCCAACAAAGGTCCATCTAGTCAAGGCTATGGTTTTTCCTGTGGTCATGTATGGATGTGAGAGTTGGACTGTGACGAAAGCTGAGTGCTGAAGAATTGATGCTTTTGAACTGTGGTGTTGGAGAAGACTCTTAAGAGTCCCTTGGACTGCAAGGAGATCCTACCAGTCCATCCTAAAGGAGACCAGTCCTGGGTGTTCATTGGAAGGACTGATGCTGAGGCTGAAACTCCAATACTTTAGCCACCTCATGCGAAGAGTTGACTCACGGGAAAAGACTTTGATGCTGGGAGGGATTGGGGGTGGGAGGAGAAGGGGCCGACAGAGGATGAGATGGCTGGATGGCATCACCAACTCGATGCACATGAGTTTGGGTGAACTCCAGGAGTTAATGATGGATAAGGAGGCCTGGCGTGCTGTGATTCATGGGGTCGCAAAGAGTCAGACACGATTGAGCGACTGAACTGAAGTGAACTGAAAGTGCTTGGGTTTCTTTGTCTAAGAATGGATTGATTAATTCAAACCAAAGAAATGCAGTTTTTATAAGCCTTTCAGGGGCTGTATGTAAGGGGCACATAAAGCATACAGACGCTGGGATGCAGAGCAGACCTAATCATAGGTCGTTGGGGAAATCATATTAGGACTTGTATTTGCTTGTGACTTTGTGGTCACAATCTAGGGCATGGGCTTGCATGCATAGGCAAGCAGAATTTATGGTCTCTGAAGGCCACTTAACTAAACAAAACAGATGCTGAGGCAGCAATATCATGGAGTGGCTCAGCTAAGTACTCACTATCCATCTGCATATCTTCATTGGAGAATGTTTATTCAAGCCCTTTGTCCATTTTTTCATTGGGTTATTTGTTTTTGTTGCTGTTGAGTTTGTAGAAGTTCCTTATATGTTTTGGATATTAACCTCTTGTCAGATTCATGATTTGCAATTATTTTCTTCCCTTCCATATGATACCTTTTCATTCTGCTGATTGTTTCCTCTAACGTAAAGAAGTTTTTAAGTTTGATGAGGTCTTATTTGTCAATTTTTTATTTTGTTGACTGTGCTTTTGGAGTCATATCAAAGAAATCATTGCCAAATCTAATACCCTGAAGCTGTCCCTTATTTTCTTCTAGCAGTTTTATAGTTTTAGGTGTTATATTTGGGTCTTTACTTCAAGTTAATTTTTATATGGTATAAGGTAAACCATCTAACTTCATTTCTTTTGTGTCTGAATATCCACTTTTTCCTTAACTGTTTGTTGTCCTTTCCCTGTGTGTAGTCTTCGTATCTTTGTCAGATATTATTTAACCACATATGCATTTTTTTTTCTGGGCTTTCTGCCCTCCTCCATTGGTTTTTATATCTATCTTTATGTTGGTTCACAGTCTTTTAATTACTAATGCTTTGTATTATGTTTTGAAATCAGAATGTCTGAGATCTCCAACTTTTTTCTTCTTTTCTAAGATTGTTTTGACTATTCAGGTCTTTTTAGATTGCATATGAATTTTAGGATGGTTTTTCCTATTTTTGTGAAAAATTCTATTGGGATTTTGATAAGGATTGCACTGCAGTGGCACCCCACTCCAGTACTTTTGCCTGGAAAATCACATGGACGGAGGAGCCTGGTAGGCTTCAGTCCATGGGGTTGCTAAGAGTCGGACATGACTGAGTGACTTCACTTTTACTTTTCACTTTCATGCATTGGAGAAGGAAATGGCAACCCACTCCAGTGTTCTTGCCTGGAGAATCCCAGGGACGGAGGAGCCTGGTGGGCTGCCGTCTATGGGGTGGCACAGAGTCGGACATGACTGAAGCGACTTAGCAGCAGCAGCAGCAGCAGCACTGAGTCTGTAGATTTTTTGGGGGTAGTATGAATATTTTAACAATATTACACTTTAAAAGATGCTTGCTCCCTGGAAGAAAAGCTATGACAAACCTAGATAGCACATTAAAAAGCAGAGACATCACTTTACTGATAAGGTCCATATAGTCAAAGCTATGGTTTTTCCAGGAGTTGGTGATGGACAGGTCTGGCGTGCTGCAGTCCACAGGGTCACAAAGAGTCAGACATGACTGAGCGACTGAACAGAACTGAACAGTTTTTCCAGTAGTCATGTATGGAGGTGAGTTGGACCATAAAGGAAGCATAGCACCAAAAGAAATCGGTGTATTTTATACTTTTCAGTGAATGAGTCTTTCACTTCCTTAGTTAAATTTATTCCTATTTTATCCTTTGATACTTTAGTAAATGTGATTGAATTTTGGATTCCGCAACTTTACTGAAATTGTTAGTTGTGATTGTGTGTGTGTGTGATTTTTAGAGATTTTGATATGTAAAATTATGCCATTTGCAAATGGAGGTAATTCTCTTTTATAATTTGGATGACTTTTATATATTTTGATTGTCTAATTTTTCTGGCTAGAACTTCTATTGCTATGTTGATTAGTCATAGTGAGAATGGGCATCCTTGTCTTATTCCTGATCTTAGATGAAAAGCTTTGAGTCATTGAGTATGATGTTAGCTGTGGGCTTTTCATATATGGCTTTTATTATATTGAGGTAGTTTCCTTTATTTGTAGTTTGTTGAATTTTTTTTATTACAAAAGTGTTGAGTTTTGTTAAATACTCTTTTTTGCATTTATCATGATGATCAAATGGTTCTGATCTGTTTTATAAAATTACATGTGTATTACAATGATTATTTTCATATGTTCAAACATCCTTCACTCCAGGTATAATCCCACTTAGTCATGGTATATAAAACTTATAAATGTTGTTGAATTTTGTTTGCTACTATTTTTTTAAGATTTTTTGTGTCAATATTCACAGGGAGATTGGTCTGTAGTTTTCTTTTCTTCTAGTATCTTTAATTTTGGTATAAGGATAATTCTGGCCTCATAGAATGAGTTTGGGTGTGTGCTCTCCTCTTCAATTCTTTGGGAGAGTTTGAGAAGAATTGGTGTTAATTTTTCTTTGAATGTTTGTTAGAATTCACCAGTAAAATCATCTGGTTCTGGGCTTTACTTTCCTGGGAGGTTTTTATTACTAATTCAGTCTTACTCTCTTTACTGTTTATAGCTCCATTCAGATTTTGCTTCTTCATGACTCAATCTTGATCAATTGTATATTTCTAGGAATTTATCTATTTCTTCTAGGTTATTGAATTTGTTGGTGTATAATTGTTCATAGTTATCTTACATGTGTGCATACTCACTCAGTCATGTCCAACTCTTTGCAACCCCATGGGCTGCAGCCCACCAGGCTCCTCTGTCCATGGAATTTTCCAGGCAAGAATATTGGAATGGGTTGCCATTTCCTCCTCCAGGGGTTCCTCCTGATCCAGGGATAGAACCTGTGTCCCCTGCACTGGCAGGCAGATTCTTTACCATTGCACCACCTGGGAAGCCCCTATAAATTATCTTATGATCCTTTTTATTTCATGGCATTAGTTGCAATGTCTCCTCTTACATTTTTAATTTAAGTCACTTGAATCTTCTTTTTCTTTTTCCTTAGTCAAGGTTTGCTATTTTCATTGATCTTAAAAGAAAAAAAAAAAAACCAACTCATGGTTTCATTGACTTTTTCCTTAATTCCTTTTTTCTGTTCTCTATTTCATTTGTCTCTGCTCTAATCTTTACTCTAATTTGCTTCCATCTGCTAACTTTGAGTTTGTTCTTTTTCTAGATCCTTGAAGTGTAAGATTAGGTTGTTGATTTGACAGTTTTCTTCTTTTTTCATGTAAGCATTAACTGTTATAAACTTCCATTTTAGTACTGATTTTACTGTAAGTTTTCATATGTTGTGTTTTTCTTTTCATTTGACTTCAGATATTTTCTAAATTTTTTTCATGCTTTCTTCTTTGACTCATTGGTTGTTTAAATGTGTGTTGTTTAATTTCCACATTTTTGTGGATTTTCCTGTTTTTCTTCTGCTGTTGATTTCTAGCTTGATTCCATTGTGGTCAGGGAAGGTACTTATCTGAATTCTGAATGTTTCTTCTCAGATTTAAGATTTGTTTTTATCATTTAACTTGTATTCTATTTTGAAGGCTATTCCAAACACACTTGAGAAGAATGTGTATTCTGTTGTTGTTAGGCGCATTTTTCTGTCTGCATCTGTTTAGTTCTGATGGTTCCATACTGATGGTTTTCATCTCTTCTGTTTCCTTATTGATCTTGTTCTATCTATAAATGAAAGCAGAGTATTGAGGTCTACTCCAATTATTATTTTGCTATTTCTCCTTTCAATGTTTGGGAGCTTGAATAACAAGCATATCTATTTATAATTGTTACAGTAGCTTCCTAGTGAATTGACCCTTTTATGGTTATATAAAGTTCTTCCTTGTCTCTCATGACTTTTTTTGTCATCAAGTCTATTTTGTCTGATAAAGGTATTGCCACTCCTGTTTTTGTTTTTTGGGTTTTTTTTTTTTTTTTGCCTTTTCATTCTGTAAAAAAAAAAAAAAAATTCTCATGCTTTCTTTCTTCTTTGAAACCAGTCAGTCCTAAAGGAAATCAGTCCTGAATATTCATTTGAAGGAGTGATGCTGAAACTGAAACTCCAATATTTTGGCCACCTGATTCCACCTGATGTGAAGAACTGACTCATTGGAAAAGATACTGATGCTGGGAAAGATTGAAGACAGGAGGAGAATAGGATGACAGAGGATGAGATGGTCGGATGGCATCACTGACTTAATGGACATGAGTTTGAGCAAGCTCTGGGAGTTGGTGATGGACAGGGAAGCCTGGTGTGCCTGAGTCCATGGGTCACAAACAGCTGGACACAACTGAGTGACTGAACTGAACTGACTCCTGTTCTTAGGTTCCCATTTGAATGGAATATCTTTTTGTACCCTTTCACTTCCAGCCTATGTGTGTTGTCCTTAAATAAAGTGGAAATAGCATGCAGTTGTATCTTTTTTATCCATTAAGCCCATCTACGTCTTTTAATTGGTGCATGTATTGCTGAAAGTTTTACTTTTATGTTCGAAGGATTCATCAACAAACCACTTGTTACACACATAGACAATTTCAATTTTTATAGAAAATTATTTGGTTTAATCTGGACTCCCAATTGAGAAAGAGTCCTGGGCGGTACATAAACTCAAATTGCAGCTTTGGGAGCTCCTTCTTAAAATCCCAGGTTGTAGAATGATATTACCAGCTTGTAAGCAAAAATGCAGCTCTGGTTTTATTTTAACCCTTTTTACAATGTTGTTTCTTTCACCTTGTGAGTCAGGATTTTGTTAGACCCCAGGGGCTTGACCAGACCTCTTGGGGCTCAAGAATTCCAAGAACCACTCCCTTTCTTATCTAAAGTGTTGATTGACTTATTGTGCGTGCAGGCAGGCATGGAATATGGGCAGTGTCTGGGCAGATGAGCCGGTCAGAGGCCCACTCTCCTGCTTCTGAAGCCTGAACAAGACTTTCTCCTTTTTAATTCCCCTAACAGTGCATTTTATCCATTTACATTCAAAGTAACTACTTGCAGAAGACTTACTATTGCCATTTTGTTAATGGTTTCCCATATATCCTATAGCTTCTTTATTCCTCCTTTCTCTCCTTGCTACCTTTTCTATTTCATTGATTTTAATTTTTTATAGTGATTTTAATTTTTTATGTGTTGATCCCCTTCTCATTTCTCTGTATGTATACTATTTACTTTCCTTGTGATCACCATTGTAATAAAATAAAATATAAAAGTCTTAACAATCAATTTTAAACTGATAACACCATGTTGAAAATTTATTCATTCATTCATTTATTATTTGGCTGTGTTTAGTCTTAGTTGCAGCATGTGGGTGCTTTTGTTGCGATGCATGGGCTTCTCTTTAGTTGTGGCACATGGGCCTAGTTCCTCTAGGCATGTGGGACCTTAATTCTCCAGCCAGGGATCTAGCCCACGTCCCTTGCATTGGAAGGCAGATTCTTAACCACTGGACCACCAGGGAAGTCCCTAAACTGATAACACCTTTAACTGTATATAAAAACTTGGGCTTCCCAAGTGGCACAGTGATAAAAAATCCACCTGCCAATGCAGGAGATGCAAGAGACACGGGTTTGATTCCTGGGTCAGGAAGATGCCCAGGAGTAGGAACTGGCAACCCATTCCAGTATTCTTGCCCGAAAAATTCCATAGACAGAGGAGCCTGGAGGGCTACAGTCCATGGGGGTCACAGAGTCATATACCAATGAGCACACACACACACAGTCCTGTATATTTCTGTCACCCTTCTTAATATTATTGATGACAAAATTAGCTTCTTTAAAATACTATGCATCCATTAACAGGGATTTATAATGACTATTTTTTTAAAAGTATTTTCCAGATAGTAAAGTTATTTACACATCTACATTAAATATTACAAGATTCTGTATTTGTCTATGTATTTTCCTTTACCAGGAGTTTTATATTATCATATGGTTTTGTGGTGCTGCTTATCAATTCTTTCACTTCAACTTAAAGGACTCATTTAAGCATTTTCTGGGCTTCCCTAGTGGCTCAGCTGGTAAAGAATCCTCCTGCAATGTGGGGGACCTGGGTTCGATCCCTGGATTAGGAAGATCCCCTGGGCAAGGGAACGGCTACAATTCCAGAATTCTGGCCTGGAGAATTCCATGGACAGAGGAACCTGGTGGGCTACAGTCCATGGCGTCACAAAGAGTCGGAAACAACTGAGCAACTTTCACTTCACTTAAAGCATTTTCTATAAGGTCAGTCTAATAGCCATGAACTCCCTCAGTTTTTGGTTATCTGGGAAAGTCTTAATTTCTCCATTGGTTTTAAAGGACAGTACTTGGTTGCAGATTTTTTTCTTTCAGTACTTTTGAATATATTATCTCACTCCCTTCTAGCCTGCAAGTTTTGTGTTAGGAAATCTGCTTATAATCTAAAGGAATTGTATGTGATGAATCATATTTTTGTGCTGCTTTCAGATTCTTTGTCAGTGTCCTATGACAGTTTATGATGTGTCTTGGTAAGTCTTCAGACTTATCCTAATTGGGTTCTTTGAGGTTCTTGAATCTGTATATCCATCCCTATGTCAGATTTGGGAATTTAGGAGCCATTATATCTTAAAATAGATTCTCTGCTCTTCTTCTCCTTCTGGCACTCCAATAATGCATATGTTTTTCTGCTTGATGGTATTTCATAAGTCTGCCAGGCTCTCTTCATTTTTCTTCATTATTGTTTCTTTTTTTTCCTGCTCTGCCACAATAATTTCAATATCCTATCTATGAATTTGCTGATTCTTTCTTTTGCCTGGTCAAAGTTGCTGCTGAGTCCCTCTAGTGAATTTTCTAATTCAGTTATCATATGTTAGTTTCAGAATTTTTGTCTTCATTGTTTCTTTTGGTCAGTATTCTCATTTTGTTAATGAATCATTTTTCTTTTCTTTAGCTGTCTCCCTGTGCTCTCTTTTAATTCACTGAGCACCCCTATAATGATAGTTTTGAGTTGTCTGGTAATTCGTATGTCTCCATTTCTTTAAGGTCACATTGTGAAGACTTCACTTGTTCCACTAAATAAATGTGCCACGTTTCCTTGTTTCTCTGCATGTTTCTTGTTGGGATTTCGGCATTTGACAAATCAACAGTCTCTTTTAGACTTGAGGATTTTCTCTACTCAAACTGATTAGAGGTTCTGGAGACCTCTCAAGCCTTTTCTGTGGATGCATTCTCTCTGGGCTTATCTATGTAATCTCCTAAATGAGGAGTTAGCTGGTTTCTACTCAGGAGTACTCTTGCGTCTGTCCTCACTAGGGACTCTCTAGTGCGATAGTAAGCGGTGATATCATTGCTTATTGCAGTTCCACACATCTGTCTGTGGTACTGCACTCTGGTGTATACTGACTGTTCTCTAAGACTCACAGGCTTGCACCTTGTTCCTGCCTGTGCTTAGTAATCAGTCCCTCATACAGCACCCACTAAAAGTCAGAATGTTAGGGACTTCCCTGGTGATCCAATGGCTAAAACTCCAAGCTCCCAATGCAGGGGGCCCAGGTTTGGTCCCTGGTCAGGGAACTAGATCCCACATGCTGCAACTAAGATTTCACATGCCACAGCTAAAGATCCCACATGCAGCAACTAAGAACTAGCACAGCCAAATAAATATTTTAAAAAGTTAATAAAAGTCAGAATGTTAGATGTATGTTCTATTCTTTTCTCTCCCCAGGCAGTAAATGGGATCTGAGGGTTTTCTCCAGATCACACTGCACAGCATAAAGGGCTCTGGCAAATTCAGTTGGATTCAATTCAGTCACTTAGTCGTGTCCAACTCTTTGCAAGCCCATGGACTGCGGCATGCCAGGCTTCCCTCTCCATCACCAACTCCCGGAGCTTGCTCAAACTCAGGTCCATCGAGTCATTGATGCCATCTAACCATCTCATCCTCTGTTGCCCCCTTCTTCTCCTGACTTCGATCTTTCCCAGCATCAGGGTCTTTTCCAGTGAGTCAGTTCTTCATATCAGGTGGCCAAAGTATTGTAGTTTCAGCTTCAGCATCAGTTCTTCCAATGAATATTCAGGACTGATTTCCTTTAGGATTGACTAGTTGGATCTCCTCGCAGTCCAAGGGACTCTCAAGAGTCTTCTCCAACACCACAGTTCAAAAGTATCAATTCTTCGGTGCTCAGCTTTCTTTATAGTCCAACTTTTACATCCATACATGACCAGTGGAAGAACCATAGCTTTGACTAGACAGACCTTTATTGGCAAAGTAATGTCTCTGCTTTTTAATGTGCTGTCTAGGTTGGTCACAGACGCTTCCAAGGAGTAAGTGTCTTTTAATTTCATGGCTGCAGTCACCATCTGCAGTGATTTTTGAGCCCAAGAAAATAAAGTCTCTGTTTCCATTGTTTCCCCATCTATTTGTCATGAAGTGATGGCACCAGATGCCATGATCTTAATTTTTGAATGCTGAGTGTTAAGCCAACTTTTTCACTCTCCTCTTTCACTTTCATTAAGAGGCTTTAGTTCTTTTATTTCTGCCATAAGTGTCCCAGATTTTCATACCAGGGTTTGATATGGTTATTTTTGCACCTTGCCTGGGGTGCAGGAGCCTTTTAACTTGTTTTCTGCTCTCTCATGTAAGTATTTGGTCTGTGTACTGTTGTGCATCCACAAAAGGATGAGAGTACAGGGCTTCCTATTCCACCACCTTACTGATATTATTCTGGTTTTGTATGTGTGCGTGCTCAATCATGTCTGACTCTGAGCGACCTCACCAGGCTCCCCTGTCCATGGGATTTTCCAGGCAAGAATACTGGAGTGGGTTGCCATTTCCTCCTCCAGGGGATCGTCCTGACCCAGGGATTGAAGAAGCCATGTCTCTGGTATCTCCTGCATTGGCAGACGGATTCTTTACCACTGGGTCACCTAGGAAGCCCATTACTTCTGAGCTTGACCCTCTTTTAAAGTTCTCATCTGATTAGGCTGGGTCCATAAAGGATAATCTCCCTTTTGATTCGTTTAAAGGAACCTGATTAGGTATTTTAATTTCATCCTCAAAACCTTTACAATTTGCTATATTCAATTAATTAGAAGCCAAATCACAAGTTCTACCCATATTCAGGGGGAAGGAATTACACAAAGATACATACGTCAGGGATCAGAATCATGGATACTTTGTGAGAATTCTGCCTACCACACCAGTCATATCTTATGTTGGTGATGTGGGTACTTCCAGAGATGCTGGAGTCTAACCTCAAGTGCTTCCAGGACCTATAGTAAATCTTGGCATACAAATGTTCTCTGACACCTCTTAAAGGTAAAAATGGAACACTTGTTCTAATGCCAGTCTCTTCTCTCATTAGCTAAGGATGTAACAAAGGCTAAGAGTACACGAGGCAGGCTCTTACCAAAGATTTTATTTTTGAGTAAATGACTACATTTAAATTTTCTGGTGTTTCACACCCAATAGCTTCACTCCATTGTTCCCTGAATGTCCCACATCTCTGAGCCTTTGTTTGGAAAGTTTTATGTATCACTGAGTTGTACAAAACAGAAACCTACTCAAGTGAGCTTCAGAAAACATTAGAGGATTTTTAGTGTGGATCTAGAGGAAACTCCCAGAATCCAAGGATACTAATTGGGTTTTATCAGGGACTGAAACTAATATAGATATATATAGTTTTAGTTAATAAAGAAATGTAGTACATAAAATACATAAAATCTAATATAGAAAAATGTTAGTGGAAAAATCTAGATGATGTATGTTCCTTAAAAGCTTTTACACTTGCTGGGGGAAAAAAAAAGTGTAGGTATAAGAAGAGAAAAACAGACCAAAAGAATACTATAGAGAGCTTGGAAAGTCTGTGTATGCAGATACATCTGATATATAATAACGACTGCAACACAGATCAATAGGAAGACATAAGCTTGTTTAGTAAATGATGTAAACAAGGAGGCTGATCCCAACATTAGATCATATACCATGATGGATTTCAAAGGATTAAAATCTGAATATTAATAATAAATAGCTAACTAGTAGAAGTAAATGTGAGAAAATAGCTTTTTGATACAGCAACAGGGAAGATTAAGAATAAAGCATGCTAATTTGTCTTCATCTATGTTAAACTTTTTTTTTTTCTAAAACACACCATTAACAAAGTTAAACAAACTAGACTGGGAATAGATATTTGCAATGCCTAAAATGAAAGGAGAATAATATTTAGAATAGACAAGGACCTACTACAAATCAGCCTTGTAAACATCAGAAAAATGGGCACGGGAATAGGATAATTATATAATGGTAAACCTTAATGGCTAACAAGTCTATGTACTTGTCAAACTCACAAGTAATTAAAGGAACGAAATTTAAACCAATGTCAAACAGAATGTTATATTCATCAAACATGCAAAAGTTAGAAAGTCACATAATACTATTTGCAAATATGTGGGGAGATGAGATCCATATTTAGCTAGTGAGAGTATCAACTGATGCAGACTTTGTGGAAGATGGTTTTAGTGGTATTCTGTGAAATTAATAGTATCTATGACTAAGCAATTGTACTCCTAGGTATATATTCTAGACAAATTTTCAGTTTCAAAAGAATGAAATGAATGCAGATACTCACCACTGTGGTGTTTATGGCAGCAGGGAGGTGATGTGGAGGCATCAGAAGTGTCCTTCACTATAAAAATGGATAAGCCAAAGGTAGTGGAGTCAAACTGTATATATACACATCATGTGTGACAGAAAAGATCAAGAGCTTGTTGCATTTACTTGTGTAAATAGAAAACACAAACACGCATAATACTAAAAGTCTATTCTTTGTGTTATCACTATTCACCACATGAATTCCAACTTAGAATCTTCTATTTCATACCCACATTATTATCAGTACTGCTGCTGCTGCTGCTAAGTCACTTCAGTACTAAGTACACTTATCTCTGCTCTATGACAGAGGTTTTGGTTCTATTATTTCTTGGATCCCAATCTACTTTTCAGATTAAATTTTCACTTTATTCCAATATATTCCCTAGTACATCTTTTTTGTTTACATTAAAAAAATTTTGTTTGTCTGTACCATGTACATGTGGGATCTTAGTTCCCTGACCAGAGATCAAACCCATGCTCCCTGCAGAAGCAGCACAGTCCTAACCACGAGACCACCAGGAAGCCCAATCTTCTGGTACACCTTTTGGAAAGGTTATATGGGAGGTAAACTTTGAAACTTTGGATTTCTAAAACGGTATTTTGTCTCAGGCCAGAACAACTTAAAAGTTTTGGATATATGCTGATGAAAAATTTTTAAGTCAATCTGATTTTGTTCAATTTGCAAGTAACTTCCTTCACATTTTGGAACTTTGCATGGTGTCCTTTATCTGCTCTGAATGTCATAAAGATGAATTTAGAAGTGTGTGCAAGTTACAGTTTTTGTTGAGTTATGAATGGACCAAATTTGATCTGCAGACCTATGTTGTGCTTCAGAACTTGGAAATAATTTCAAATGAGAGTGATTCCTCATTCTGAATCTATCGCCTCTCTTTCCTATTGGATCCAAGTTGGAACATGAAGACTTCTTATCTCACATCACACTATTTAATTATTTTCCCTTCTATTCTATGGGACCCAAATCTAGATGGGGTGATTTGCTCTTTAGATGTCTACTTCCTACTTCTCAGCACAACTGTTGAATTTGTGGCAAGTTCTACTTTATATTATAAAGATATTTAAATGTTCCTAAGCTTGTTACGTAAATTCAACATTCTCACTTATCCATCAGAAGACACTGCTTTCAAATACTGATTTCTTTGCTGACTTTCTTTACGCTGTTGTTTTTCAATTGTTTGCTAACTATTGTTGTCATCATAGTATCTGATTGCAATAAGTGAATAACCTTCTCAAAATACCTGCACTGATGGTGGATGAAGGGGACATTAAACAGCCACTTCAAAATGACCGCACTCGTTTCTTTCTAATCTATGCATCCACACTCACTGCTGCTGTCCTGAGTCAGACATCTCCTACACACTGCTTGGCAAAAAAGTGGTCATTATCCTAAACAGTCTCATGATACAGCACCCAATCATTACAAGAACTCCTTCATTGTCCCTCCCTACTTTTGAGGTTTCCTTGAAGTCAAATTCACCTTCCGTGGTAGTCTTCTGTCCCTATCTGTCCTAGGTCTTCCAACAACTCTTCAAAGATTATCTGTCCACCGCACTCGTTTCCCCAAACTTTGGAAATTTAAATACTTTCACCTATCAGAGTATTAATGTTTGTGATTTCCGGGGGTGTGGATGGGAGGGGAAGCAGAAGCATGAACCAATATGCAACCTTGAACAATTTCCTTTGGGAGATAAACCTGCACATGGTTCTAGGGAAAACCAACACTCTTTTGAAGGATGATCCTAATATGACAGAAATGTTTTACTATCCATTCCAGGATGACATTAGTTCTGAGCATTAGGTTTTGCCCTTCATGAATAAGAGGAGCCCTACAATCATCCATCCTAAAAACTCAGGCTCCACATACTAATTTTTCTTTGACTTTATTTGATTTCTTCATTTTTAGTTTATTTTTCTTAGTGTTCTGTCAAGGAAATTAGTTGGGAAGAACACATAAAAAGATCCTTTAAAGCTCTGCCTTGGAGGAACAAAATTGGTTTGATTAGATTTAAGGAAGGTAGTTAGTGGAAAACTATTTGTCAGCAATCTTCTTCACAGAAAATAAAAATAGCTCTATTAAATCACAAGGTGGTAGGGAAAAGAGCGTAATTTTATAGCTTATACTTTTTAATTCACCAGTGATATATGAGCTTCTCATACTTCATCCTGAAATTATATTGAGGAGTGTTTTAGAAGTTATATTGGCCAGATGAAATCCCATGAGACATTGTATTTGTCCCTCGTTATATTTGAAGTGGGAATGGTATCAGTAATATCGTTTTTCAGCCTCTTTCTTAATACTCCCACAGAAAGGTTCAGGAGTACCTTAATCGTTCTCTAAAATAAAACCTGAGTAGCTTCTACTGAGGTATTTTTCCCAAATAAACTTTTAGAGTTTAGAATTCTGCTTAAATTTTAGGACTGTACCTTTTTGAAAGTGAAAGCATTAGTCACTCAGTCCTGTCTGACTCTTTGTGACGCTATGGACTGTAGCATGTTAGGCTCCTCTGTCCATGGAATTCTCCAGGCAAGAATACTGGAGTGCGTAGCCATTCCCGTCTCCAGGGGATCGTCCCAACCCAGAGACCAAACGCAGGTCTCCCATGTTGCAGGCAGATTCTTTACCATCTGAGCCACCAGTGAACATTTTTGGGGACTATAATTTTTAATTTTGCAAACTGCTTCACAAAGAGAATGCGAAGTACTAAAAAGAAGATAGCATTCTCTTACACATTTTCTAAAGCTATAAATGACTGTGCTTGCTATTCCCTGCGCTTGAAAGTTCTGCAGAGGTAAAGAAACTATAGCTTTAGATGTTAAGATGGTCAACCTTGTCTAAATTCTCTTTTAGAAACAAAGGGATTACCTAAAGGTTTGAGCTGGCTGTTTATATAATCCAGTGTATCTTTTAAAAGTAGTTTCTTGTTCTCTGTACATCATCAACTATGTGTATTTATTAATGCTTTTGACAAAAGAAAATTAATTTTAACTTTAATGTCTTTCGTAAGAAATCTATTTATTATACATTAGATAAGATGGACAGCTAATAAGAACTTCAAATAATGAAAAAAGTATCTTTTCAAAAAGATATGACTGATCACCAATCTTGAACTAAGTAAAAAACATTTCCATCTCCACTTATGGCTTCCTTCGGAAGTAAAAAACAGTAAGGTAAACCTGTATTTCCTTCATACCCAGCAATACAAGGGACTAAATGGTTAAAGAAAACAGCCGTCTTTTTATGACAATTTTTCTCACCTTGAATTTCTAAATCACACTTTAAATAGCATTAGTTTATTTATCTACTCACTGTGCTATTTCTAACAATCTAGATGTATAACAAAAGTTTAGAATGTTTTACAGATGCTAATAGGATTTTCTTTTAAGCACAGCAAATACCTAAAACTTTACTTCTGTTCATGGTGATGTTTGTGTTTGAAGAATTTTTCAAGTTATATATACAACTTTAAGTCCAAAGAGATCAGAAAAATATTTACAAAGTAAGTATGTAGGGAATTTTAGAATTTCATAGACCCAGAGGAACCAATGATTCTTTAATGAGTCAGCATAAAACTGTAGTTTGTGTAAACAATTCTATTCTGGACATATAATTTTTAATTGTTTAAAATTTTAGGGTGGTCAATTTTAAACACGCTTATTAAAAGTAAGATAGTTTTGGTTTTAATGACTTGCTACATAATACTTATTAAAAATAAGTGTTAATTATGGGCATGGGCATTAACTACAAATTACTTATCAAATTTCTCTTCAGAAGATTTAAATTATTACTTTTATTCAAATATTGAAATTTTGTCACTATCAAAACAAAAATTCTAATGAAGCGTTATTATTTAATTCTAAGTTTCCAGTAGTTTAGAAAAAACCTTTGGCTATCCATTTAAGTACAAAACTATTTTTAGTTTATATGTCCTGTTATTTATTTTGGTAACAAACTTTCTTACTTGACTTTGTGTTATGAGAGCATTAAAAAAAATTTTTAAATTAACTAGAATACTAGTGCATATAATACTTGTTGCATTTGTAATATTTAAATATAATATGCAGACAACTAACAAGTTTGATCACTGATAAATCAATTGTTCTTTGTGGTCTATTTCCCTTTCCAAAATCATAGCTTGTGTATCTGATTCAAGCTAAAGAAGTAAAATATGTCATAATTATACTTATTTTTATGAAAAGCGAAAGTAGCTCAGTTGGGTCCAACTCTTTGCGGCTCCATGGACAATACAGTCCATGGAATTCTCCAGGCCAGAATACTGGAGTGGGTAGCCAGTCCCTTCTCCAGGGGATCTTTCCAATCCAAGGACTGAACCCAGGTCTACCAAATTGCTGGCGGATTCTTTACCAGCTGAGCCACCAGGAAAGTCCAAGAATACTAGAGTGGGTAGCCTTTCCCTTCTCCAGTGGATCTTCCCAACCCAGGAATTAAACTGGGGTCTCTTGCATTGCAGGCAGATTCTTTACCAGCTGAGTTACCAGGAAACAGAATATGACTGTGAAAAATCGACTGAAACCAATACAAGATAGGAATAATTTAGAATGCCAAAATTAGTATTTTTAAATAAACTATGAATAAAGGGGACACCGAGGCTTGTCTTAAGGAAGCTGTTTGTCATTTTTTTAGAGATTACAACACACATACAATAAATGAATTTTATCAAAATACAGCACATTTTTCTACTATATTCATAAAAATCAATTCCTATGCAAATAGTACTGAAAATCAACTAAAATGAGTTAAAATTTACAAAGAGTTGTTAAAGGGTTTCAATCAATATTATTAAAACTATACAGTACAATAATCAATTGATAACATCTTGAAAGAAGTGCAGTATTGGAGTTCACATCTTTTAAAAAGTACGCCTATTTACGATGACTAGCAAGAAACAAATGAGTTCAACTCACTTTTGCAAAAATAATGTAGATTACTATTTTTGCTAGTCCTATAAAAGACTTTACCTTCAAACAAGGTTGAAGAACAAAGCATAACAGATTAAAAATACCAAAATTATATTCTTAGTAATTAAAAATGAATTGTAATAACTGAATATTGCTCTAAAGAAAGGCTCCAGACTAGCCTCAACTAAAAACAGTTCTTGGTCTTCTATGGCACTTTTTTCTGGTCCAAATAACTATGCATTAATTCTCACCATTGCATGTTATTCAAATTTTATTTGATTACATAGAACAAAAAGAAATAAAAGTAATGGTCTGAACAAAATTCATTAACTCTATCAAACATTTGTTACACTAACGAGGAACAAAGGCAGTTGGTGGTAAAACACGATCACACATACACTTAGAAACCCTTTAAAGACTCTGGAGTGCCGAGTTCACACTTCCTGTTGCCTGCAGGAACAGCCCTTCCTTGAACGCAGTCTCACACGGGCAGGCTCAGGGCCCGCCCCTTTGCTCTCGATTCTCCACAGCAGTCCTCTATCGCTATGCCAGTTTCACAGACTCGCTTTGGTTTCCTAGCTCCATGCGCACTGTTTTCCTTCTACTTTACCAAGGCAACGTGAGGCCAAACAACACCAAGAGGCCTTCCAAAATCTTCTTACATTTTCTGTTACAGCAACACTATCTCAAAACTGGCCATTGTAGTTTCATTTGTTGCTTAAAGTAAAAATTATAAATTAAGTTTAAAATGGAGTACTAATTATAAAACAGATTGCAAGTACCACCATTTGCAAAAAAAAAAAAAAAAAAAATCAAGGGATTTCTGCAACACAGAAAATGCATGGACCGAAAAATAAAGAAAGAGAATCCATGGACATTCATCTACAGTAGAGTTAAAAATTTCCTTTGACTAAAAAATTGAAAATTGATTCACTAGTAGCAACTGTATAGTCAAAGGCTATGACAAGAACAAATCCTATAGAGCTCATAAAACACAATTTATTGTCTTTTTTATTTCTTCAAAAAGACATCACATTTTATTGCATTATTCTATTAATAAGAACACATTAACAACTGTTTTTTCATTCTTTGCTTCCAGATTGTTATAGAAAATAACTGTTTTAATCTGGCCTTGGAAAGGGAACCCACCTGTGCCACCTTCACCTACTCACTCTTCAGTTCAATATGCACATAGCAAAAGCCAACACTTCAAATCTCTTGCCCACATTAAAAGAAAAGTTTCAGCAGAAAAACATTAATACAAGTTGAATAAAAATAAGGGCATAAAAGCTATGAGATAGACAGCTCTGCCATCTGTCTCTGGGCTACAATCAAGGCTAACTAGAGCCTTGCACAGAGTTCAATCATGAGTATGAAATCCAAAAATAAACCTACACTCTATACAAAAACAACATACATCTGTTTTTGTAGCCTTGATTGCTATGTTTAAAAACCTAACGAGAAGTTTTATATGGTATGAATTCAATAGTCTCCCCCATATACTGTACAGTGGTTCTTTCCCTCTAATCACAAGTTCCATTATTTCATTAATGTACAAATTTTAACATAATTTTTTTGAGTTCTTCTTTATATATAAAAATAGTCAAAATATTAATTTCCCCGCAAGTATCTTCCAATAAATCTTGCTGTCTCTCTGTTTTTTTAGTCCACGACTTTTATGAGGAAACCTCTCTTAAGATGATGAGTTCTACTGTGTTCTGGAAAGTTTTTAGCAAGGACACTGCTTGTCCATGTTCAATATTGATAAAACTGTAGCCGTTAGCCTAGAAGAGAGAAGAAAAAGACTTAAATATTTTTTTTCATAATAATTTGTGTTTGCACATTTAAATTTCTGCCAGGTAGTCCACAAATCTGGCAGAAAATAAGAATCATTTTGGCAATTTAAAACAACATCTACACTCCTGGGCTCTACCCCATCTCTATGGAAATAAAAGCTCTAAAGGTAGGACCGAGGAACCTGGATCTCGTCCACTTTTTCAGATGATTCTTATGTAGCAATCCTGGTATTAGGAAGCACTTGTCTAAGACATAGTGTCAGACATGGCATTGAGTATATACACACTACGGTGAAGCTGAGGTTGCCAAGTTACAAGGGTGGTAGAAGAGGCACAATAAAGGACAGAAATGGCATGGATCGAATAGAAGCAGAAGATATTAAGAAGAGGTGGCAAGAATACACAGAAGAACTATACAAAAAAGATCTTCACGACCAAGATAATCACGATGGTGTGATCACCAACCTAGAGCCTGACATTCTGTAATGTGAAGTCAAGTGGGCCTGAGGAAGCATCACTGAACAAAGCTAGTGGAGGTGATGGAATTCCAGTTGAGCTATTTCAAATTCTAAAAGATGATGCTGTGAAAGAGTTGCACTCAAAATGCCAGCAAATTTGGAAAACTCAGGAGTGGCCACAGGACTGAAAATAGGTATTTTTATTCCAATCCCAAAGAAAGGTAATGCCAAAGAATGCTCAAACGACCACACAATTGCACTCATCTCACACACTAGTGAAGTAATGCTCAGAATTCTCCAAGCCAGGTTTCAACAGTATGTGAACCATGAACTTCCAGATGTTCAAGCTGGATTTAGAAAAGGCGGAGGAATCAGAGATCAAATTGCCAACATCCGCTGGATCATTGAAAAAGCAAGAGAGTTACAGGACAATATCTACTTTTGCTTCACTGACTATGCCATGGATTGTGTGGACCACAACAAACTATGGAAAAATCGTCAAGAGATGGGAATACCAGGCCACCTGACCTGCCTCTTGAGAAATCTGTATGCAGGTCAGGAAGCAACAGTTAGAACTAGACATGGAACAAGAGACTGGTTCCAAATAGGGAAAGGAGTATGTTAAGGCTGTATACTGTCACCCTGCTTATTTAACTTCTATGCAGAGTACATCATGAGAAACGCTGGGCTGGATGAAGCACAAGCTGGAATCAGGATTGTGGGAGAAATATCAATAACCTCAGACATGCAGATGACACCACCCTTATGGCAAAACACGAAGACGAACTAAAGAGCCTCTTGATGAAAGTGAAAGAGGAGAGTGAAAAAGCTGGCTTAAAACTCAACATTCACCAGATGGTCAGCACCGAAATCAGAATGATTATATTCTTTGCAGCCAAAGATGGAGCAGCTCTATACAGTCAGCAAAAACAACACCTGGAGCTGACTGTGGCTCAGATCATGAACTCCTTATTGCCAAATTCAGATTTAAAGAAAGTAGGGGAAACCACTAGACCATTCAGGTATGACCTAAATCAGATCTCTTATGATTATACAGTGGAAGTGAGAAATAGATTTAAGGGACTAGATCTGACAAGAGTGTCTGATGAACTATGGATGGAGGTTCACGATATTGTACAGGAGGCAGTGATCAAGATCATCCTCAAGAAAAAGAAAGGCAAAAAGGCAAAATGGTTGTCTGAGGAGGCCTTACAAAGAACTGGGAAAAGAAGAGAAATGAAAGGCAAAGAAGAAAAGGAAAGATATATCCATTTGAATGCAGAGTTCCAAAGAATAGCAAGGAGAGATAAGAAAGCCTTCATCAGTGATCAGTGCAAAGAAACAGAGGAAAACAATAGAATGGGAAAGACTAGAGATCTCTTCAAGAAAATTAGAGATACCAAGGGAACATTTCATGCAAAGATGGGCTCAATAAAGCACAGAAATGGTATGGATCTAATAGAAGTAGAAGATACTAAGAAGTGGCAAGAATACACAGACTGTACAAAAAAGATCTTCATGTCACAGATAATCACGATGGTGTGATCACTCACCTAGACAGACATCCTGAAATGTGAAGTCAAGTGGGCCTTAGAAAGCATCACTACAAACAAAGCTAGTGGAGGTGATGGAATTCCAGTTGAGTTATTTCAAATCCTAAAAGATGATGCTGTGAAAGTGCTGCATTCAATATGCCAGCAAATTTGGAAAACACACCAGTGGCCATAGGACTGGAAAAGGTCCGTTTTTATTCCAATCCCAAAGAAAGGTAATGCCAAAGAATGCTCAAACTACTGCACAATTGCATTCATCTCAAATGCTAGTAAAGTAATGTTCAAAATTCTCCAAGCCAAGCTTCAGAAATACATGAACTGTGAACTTCCAGATGTTCAAACTGGATTTAAAAAAGGCAGAGGAACCAGAGAACAAATTGCCAACATCCACTGGATCATGGAAAAAGCAAGAGAATTTCAGAAAAACATCTATTTCTGCTTTATTGACTATGCCAAAGCCTTTGACTGTGTGGACCACAATAAACTGTGGAAAATTCTTCAAGAGATGGGAATACCAGACCACCTGATCTGCCTCTTGAGAAATCTTTATGCAGGTCAGGAAGAAACAGAACTGGACATGGAACAACAGACTGGTTCCAAATAGGAAAAGGAGTATGTCAAGGCTGTATACGGTCACCCTGCTTATTTAACTTCTATGCGGAGTACATCATGAGAACGCTGGGCTGGATGAAGCACAAGCTGGAATCAAGATTGCTGGGAGAAATATCAATAACCTTAGATATGCAGATGACACCACCCTTATGGCAGAAAGCGAAGAACTGAAGTGCCTCTTGATGAAAGTCAAAGAAGAGAGTGAAAAAGTTGGCTTAAAGCTCAACATTCAGAAAACTAAGATCATGGCATCCGGTCCCATCACTTCACAGCAAATAGATGGAGATACAGTGGAAACACTGGCAGACTTTATTTTTTTGGGTCCCAGATGGTAGAGATGCAGCCATCACTGCAGATGGTGAGTGCAGCCATGAAATTAAAAGATACTTACTCCTTGGAAGGAATGTTATGACCAACCTAGACAGCATATTAAAAAGCAGAGACACTACTTTGCCAACAAAGGTCCATCTAGTCAAGGCCTTGGTTTTTCCAGTAGTTATGTATGGATGTGAGAGTTGGACTATTAAGAAAGCTGAACACCAAAGAATTTATGCTTTTGAACTGTGGTGTTGGAGAAGACTCTTGAGAGTCCCTTGGACTGCAAGGACATCCAACCAGTCCATCCTAAAGGAGATCAGTCCTGAGTGTTCATTGGAAGGACTGATGTTGAAGCTGAAACTCCAATACTTTGGCCACCTGATGTGAAGAATTGACTCATTCAAAAAGACCCTGATGTTGGGAAATGTTGAAGGCCGGAGGATAAGGGGACAACAGTGAATGAGATGGTTGGATGGCATCACGGACTCAATGGACATGAGTTTGAGTAAACTCCGGGAGTTGGTAATGGACAGGGAGGCTTGACATGCTGCAGTTCATGGGGTTGCAGAGTCAGACACGACTGAGCGACTGAACTGAACAGAAGATCATGACATCTGGTTCCATCACTTCATGGCAAACAGATGGGGAAACAGTGGAAACAGTGACAGACTTTATTTTCTTGGGCTCCAAAATACTGCAGATGGTGACTGCAGCTTGAAATTCAAAGACACTTACTCCTTCGAAGAAAAGTTATGACCAACCTAGACAGTATTAAAAAACAGAGACATTACTTTGCCAACAGAGGTCCATCTAGTCAAAGCTATGGTTTTTCCAGTAGTCATGTATGGATGTGAGAGTTGGACTACAGAGAAAGCTGAACACCAAAGAATTGATGCTTTCGAACTGTGGTGTTGGAGAAGACTCTTGAGAGTCCCTTGGACTCAAAGAGATCCAACCAGTCCATCCTAAAGGAAATCAGTCCTAAATACTCTTTGGAAGGACTGATGCTGAAGCTAAAACCCAATACTTTGGCCACCTGGTTTGAAGGACTGACACATTTGAAAAGACCCTGGTGCTGGGAAAGGTTGAAGGCAGGAGGAGAAGGGGATGACAGAGGATGAGATGTCTGGATGGCATCACTGATCAATGGACATGAGTTTGAGTAAACTCCAGGAGTTAGTGATTGACAGAAAGGCCTGGTGTGCTGCAGTCCATGGGACTGCAAAGAGTCAGACACGACTGAATGACTGAACTGAGAAGAGGTTGAGGTCCAGTCTTCCCACTTGCCCAGGAGCCATCAGAGCAAGAACACTATACTTCTTGTGATAGGTTAAACATTTAATGAGATCTTACTGTATACCAGATACACAGTTCTAAATGCCTCTCAGTGCTTCTTAAATTAAATCTTTTAATTCTCATAACACACAAAAGGGATTCTTTCTCATCTTATTTTAGAACAAGCTAACATTCATAACTTACACAACTTGTTCTTGCCATTAATGGTTGGATGGCATCACTGACTCATGCACATGAGTGTAAGCAAGCTCCAGGAGATGGTGAAGGACAGAGAAGCCTGGTGTGCTGCAGCCCATGGGCTCCCAAAGAGTTGGACATGACTGAACAACAACATTCATAAACTTAATCAAAAGGCTAGGATATATTTCGAAACTGCTAAGGTGTATTTAAAATTATTAGTATGATTTTTCAAGGTATAAGGCGGAAGTATTTTAAGCTATGAAAGCACTAGAGAGTAGCCTATAAGAAATGCCTCTGTTCAATCACAAATATCTAAAGATAACTTCATAAAATGCTTACTTTCTAATCTGGCATTTGATGAGTTCAGATAGTATTAAAAAAAAAAAGAAAAGATAAGAAGATAATGAAAGATGTATCTTAAGTTACCTGAATAATTTTATCACCTGGCTGCAATAATTTTGATGCTGGTCCTTCAGGCTGTACCCTTGTTACAAATATACCCTTTAATAACAACAAAAAAAGATAATTATTTATTGGAAAGAAGTATGCATAAGAAGAAGAGTACCAAGGAGCAATCTTTTTAATAGTATGCAAATATTTGAATTGTTGTACAAGTTTTCTCCCTGTCTTCTCCAATACTGTGATAATGCTGTTATTTGTGCTTCTGGTGATTCTACAGTAGTATAGTGATTTTTTGTTAAAGTGATAAAAAAGTACATATATAGATGTGTAGAAAAGTATTAACAATTAAAATGTCACTTCACAATATAAAGAACATTAATATTTTGGAGTTAAATTTGTATTCCTCAAACAATTAATTTGTAGCGATCACATTTCAAAACTAAAAGCTGAACAGGGAAATCATAAGGTGACGTCTATCTAGATTTAAATAAATATGTTAGATTTTTACTTATGCAGAAAAGGCATTAATTTAGTGAATAAAAATTAATGGGCATTTCTAAGGATATATAAACAAAACTCACCTCGTCATCAGGTCTGAATGGGTTTCCTCTTCCCCCAACCCCTCCTGATATGCTAAATCCAAGTTCTGGATCCTTTTCAACTCTTACTCGAATCTGAGTTAACACAAAAATAAACTTATTGCTGTATCAGGAAAAGTTACAATGATATTCATATGGTAAATTAAGCTCAAGAAAACATAAATACATAAGAATTCACCAAAAATAAATACTTGGGCAGATGAAATGAAACTACAATGTGAAATAATATGTTAATGAGTTAGTGAGTTAAAGGCACAGCTAAGATTATAAAGCATAGCTCCTAAATCAATCTATTGTTATCTTATGAGGATTATGCAACCAATTAATGTTGACTTTATATATTTTGGACATCACAGACTCTAATAACATAGAGCATACACACAAAACATGTATTTTATCATCAATTTCCATTTGCAAACATCTAAATTACATAGTATTTCTGACTATAATATGTTTCATAAGACATATAAAAGATCCCTGGGTGGTTGTTAGGAGGCTAACTTCTTTCCTTAATCTGTTTATACCCTTTAAAGGAGCTAGGATTGATGATCAATTGGTATTTTTACAATCAAGCTATAGAAAAAGAGGCAAGAGCTAAATTTTGTTGTAAAACACTTTCTCCAGAAACTAAAACAAAATGAATGATACATTTCTCTAAGTTTCTAATAATATTATTTTATTAATAAACTATCAAAATACATGAATATATGACTGTTGACTTTGAAAGTAGTTTCTAAGATTTAATTCTCAAAGCTCTTTGGGGACTATAGTCCAGTTTCAGAAACCAAGTATCAAATAACAATTAGCAGATATAATACACCCTTGAAGTTTAAAGGTCTACTATTTATATTCCTGAAGAACATTTGATTCTTGGAACATCATCAACCAGTCTGGAAAAACAACCACCTTAGGGAAAATAAATCATGCCCTCAACGCTATATATCCTATGTCAATTTATCAGAATGGGCGGGGGAATCATACAGTCAAGTTAAACCACAAAGTTTAATACCTTATAAACTACATGAAAACCAAACTATTAAAATGGTAAAAACTATGTTAAAATTCTATATGGATTTATTGCTATAATTAAATAACCTATAAAATACATTAAAAGCTTAGTCTCATATTCCAAATAGTCTTGATCATTCTTACCTCTTGCCTTGCCAGTTCATGGCCTTGTCTAGGAGAACAATGGGGCTGTGTGTATGGAGGCTGGTGGGCCACTTTCAGCATCAAGTAATCAATTAGTTGTTCTCTAGAGGGATGCCTTGCCACAGATGCCTGAGGAAGGGGGTGATGTATTTGACTATAATTTGCCTGAGGCCTGAGAGGCTGGCCCATCTGTCCATTACTCAAAGGCATCTAAGAAAAACATGAAGTGTCTTAAAATGACCAATAATAATGTCTTATAACAAATATTTGGATTTTCTTCTTGGAGCATTACAAAAGCACTTGAATTTAACATTCTAAATCACATTATCACGCCATGTATGCCATTTTTTTTTCTGATTTTACACTTTTAAAAGGAAAATAAAAACCCTGATAATGTCTTAATTCTAAGTCTGCCTGATGCTTGCTGATAAGATTCACTCTTTTAAAGCTTCAAATTAATCACATCTACATTTAAAATTGTTTGCTTTTCTGTAACCGTAACCCAGTGTTAAAATGATAAACAGTATGCCAAAATTTTAGAATTTAAGTAAGCCATTAAAAGGGAATCTTTTCCTATACTTAGTCTCTCACATATACTCAAAAGATGCATTTGCTGTTTTTTTGTGGTAGAATTTTTTCATAATCTGAGTATTTTCTTCTACCTCTGTTCTTTCCTTTCCAGAATTAAAAAGCCAATCCAGCAATGTAATAGAAAACTGATTCATTCCTTTCGTGTGTGTGTGTGTGTCTCAAGCTATAAAATTTTAAACTCTCTAAATACTAATTCTATAAAACGTGAGCCACCAAAGTTAAACCTTGACATTTACTTTTGACAGACTAAACAATAAAGTCCAGATTATTCTGTTGCTGTTAAAGAATTATCTTTGTTTTAAAGACTCTTGTCTTTTAGACTTAAAAATAACCTTTGTGGAAATGTGATAATAGCTTATTCTGTTAGTGTGAGGAATCTATCTGAAAAAAAAAAAAGGGTTATATTTACATTACAAATATATGCATATAAAGAGATTTTTGCATAGAAGAGGAAATAAATATATTTAAGCTATTCAATCATTTAAAACTTCACCGTTAACTATTAACTCACAAAGAAATTACAGAAAAACTGTGAGGGAAATTATTTGAGTCCCATTTCCCTAAAATTACCCAAAGTAGAAAAGTTTGGGAAAAGATTATGACAACAATTTCAGAACTATTTATTTATTTATGTGCATCATGCTGAGGAATACGAAGTATAGTTTTGGTGAAGAATATTTTTACTTAAACAGAAAGTTCTCTTTTTCACTGTATTATACTTAAGAACTTAGTAAAATATGAAGTCTGAGTATTTTATGACAAGGCACAAAGATAACCCTCTATCACAAATCTTATATTGGTTAGAGAAGAGAAAGAGGTCCTGTATTCTCTGTTTTTTTAAACTGTGGTTGTTTACCACTTGGTCACTAGACTTGAAGCAATTAATCTGTCCAGGAGCACTTAAATACTGTGTGTGTGTGTTCAGTTGTTTTTGCCTCTTTGCAACCTCACGTACTATAGCCCTCGAGGCTCCTCTGTCCATGAGATTGCAGCTATTTTTTTATGCACACTCTAGATAGCATTTGCTTTGGGCAGATTCAATACCTTTCTCCTAGGAAGAATACTCTAGACAATAACTACTTCTGACCCATTCTTAAGACTCCCTGACACATAGAACTTAGGCATACTTGACATTCTACATCAGTGTTAAACATAGCCATGGAATATACTAAACTATGATTAGCAGATAACTCAGGAGAATAAAACAGATAAGACAAACTCGGTAACCAAAACTACAAAATGGATATTAAAAAGAAACTGGATAGGAGAGCTCAATTACAAGAAAAGTAGCCAAAAAAGGGTATAATAAATAAATATGTGCAAACTTAAATGGGTGGGTTCCTACTCTCAAGGACAATGCAAAAGTTTATATAATATATAACTGTGCTTCACAATTATATCTGGTTATACTAGGGATACAGGCTTAGTTAAGATAAAAGAACAACTGTGGAAAATACTAAAGAAAAGAATTATGTATCCAGCACTGGAGACAAAAAAGTACTCTCTAAATGAGTGATGCTTTAGTTTAAAAGTAATAAGACTATAACCATCATCTATTTTATCATATATAAAAGTCTTTCAAGGTGATTTCCAGTTACATTAGAAGTATTATCTGTTAAAATGCCTTCATCATCCAATGACGAACTTAAGACAGGTTCATTTTTAACTCTCCAAATAGTTTACTATCAGGAATGCCCAAAAGCCTTTGATTCAAAAGACAAGATGATACTACAGAAATCCAAAATTAACAAAATGATTCTTCAGTGTGGACAAAATCATGGAATAAACTAAGAAACAGCAGAGTGAAATTTTATATCTTATTTCTCAATTATTAAAAAAAAACTTACTAATCAAGTGGGAAAGGTCCTCGCAAAAGCATTTTCAGTGTTAAAACATATTTCTAGTTGAAAAGCTGTAAAACACAGTAAGCTCACAGATACTACTTCATTCCCTGAGCACCTACTTTCATCAGGCTGTCTGGAAGAACATCTTTGTGACTAAGTGTAGCTGATGGGTAGTTCTGCTGTCCTGAAATGAATATATCATCTTGACAAGGATCTCCTGGACAAGATGTCTGGGGATGCTTCAAATGAGGGGGAAATAAAAAATAAACAAATAATGATCTTTAAGATGTGAAACCAAAACAGTGATGACACTTACGAGATACTGCTAGACAATGGAAAGATGAAGAACTAATCAAACATTACCATCATAACTGCATCTTTCTAAGGGCTGTTAACTAGATTTATTGTGGTAATCTCTGTACAATACATACATGCATCAAACCATCATGATGTATACCTTGAACTAAAACAAGGTTATATGTCAGTTATATCTCTAAAACTGGAAAAAAATTAGTACTTTTAACAGTCTTTCAAAGTTATGTGGCAAAATGTTTATTCTTATAATGTGTAAAAAGTATATCTGAATATATAGTTAAGATATTCCTTTATGATGTTTTTATGATTTTATTTACAGTAATACCTAGCTTTTAACACTTGCAGCAATAAGTTTAGTTATTAATCCAAATTAAGAGGCCCAAATTTTAAGAGCAGCTAAAATATATGTACTCCTGTTGAGTACAGCAAAAAGTTTCAGTTGAAAAGAAAAAAATTAACTGCTGTTCTTTTAACAGCATAGTATCATCCAGGATTTACTTCTTAATGATGAGCAATATCAATAAATATACAGTCTTATGGGCCTATTTTTCACCTTAATTTAGTTCTAAACACACCAAGCTTTGTTTTAGAAAACTAAACAGATTCTGATAAATAGCAGTATTGTTACCTTCAAAAAAGTGTTATGGCTGGCAACACAGATATGCAAACTACTACAAAAGGCATTATGTAAAAACCCAAACAAACTTTCTGCCCAACTCAATGTATCAGCATGTTGAAAAATAATGTGAAATCTACTTCATTATTATATGCCACAGGATACATACAAATCTAAGTGTTTGTAATTTAGTCTTAGGAACCATATCTGCGACAAAGCTATCATGTGCTGTCTGTTACTAGTTCAAATTATGGCTTAGTAGGTTTCTGTTTGTTTTTTTGTTGTTTGTTTTTCTTTTGGCTGTGCTGTACAGCATGTGGATCTTAGTTCCCTGGAGTCTTAACCACAGGACCACCAGGGAAGTCCTGGCTCAGTATTTTTAGATGTACTTTGATCTGATTTTGTGTATTTATACAGTGAATACTTTATTTGCCTTTTCTATTTTTGAGATGTGTTTTCAGAAATGTGTAATCATCAACTTAACTCACAGCTTGAAGTTTAAACTCAAGTGTGAATGTACAACTATATCTTTAAGTGAACAAGTACGTTACAGATGAAAAAGTTAAAAGTGAAACAGACTCAAAGACTCTGAATTTAATAATAACAAGCAAAAGATATTACTGATCAAGAATTTGTAAAAAAACAATTGCTCTAGATGACTATAAAGATTATCCCTGAGTCAATAACCCCATGGCTTCAGCTAGAAAGAGCACCAGAAAAGCAGGGCTTACTAGCCATCATCTCCTCTCTCCCTGTTTCAAACTGCCAAGTTACAAAATGATTGCTGCCACTAACGTGTAACACAGAAACCGAGTGGCAGCAGGTGACAGAGGACAGCAAGATGAGTGAGGTCCAGGCAGAGCAAAGTGAACCCAGGATACTGCTTCTACCCAAGAAAACAGACTGAAGCCAGGAGTGTATGAAAAAGCAGTAGGGGACTGGGGGTGGTGAGAAAGGGGACGCTCAAGTCAAAAGCAAAGGACCCAGAAGCAGGGTCAGTATGGAAATACAACTGTGTGGGAGAGAATAAGCTCTACAAAGGGAGAAAGGTCTTTTCAGGATGGAAGGGCAGAGGAAATATTTACTTAGAGGTCATGCTACCACCTCAAGTTGTTATGCAAAGACAAATTTTATAACAGCCAGAGTTGTTCTGTTCTTTCTCCTTTTCTGTCCTTCTTATCTCCTACCCTTAACTTTCATGAAGAATAAACCTTCCTTCTTCCCACAAATGATTAGGTGGGTGTTAATGGATTTGGGTTTTGCCTTTTCACTGGTACTTATTGCAATTTCTCCTGCCTCACATTTAATCATATTCTGCAAATTATGATTAAACTTAGTTCCAAGTATTTATTTGCCAACTCTCAGTCACTAAAGTGAAAATTATTCTTTTTTTTTTAAATTTAAATTTATTTATTTTAACTGGAGGCTAATTCCTACAACCCCTCTATGTATTATGCACGGCACAGCATTAAAACTCTGAGTTAGGGAAAGCAAGCTAATTTTGAGAGAGCACTGCAGAGAAGAAGAATTTTTAAAAAACCTCTTCAACTCCTATTGCTCACCACTTTTTACATAAATAAGAGCTGACTACACCTTTAGTTATGACCACTGAAACTTAAAGAGGTAAAGCCTAAATCAGCTTTGCAGAGCTTTACAACTAAGCCATGGAAGAACTGGGAGGTAATCAAGGTATTTAACCCATAGTACAGACCCAGGGATTTTTGCAGAAACTAATGCCTGTGGCAGGTGATTTGTTACGTAAGTGGATATTCAAACACTCTGGTCAATAACACTTGGGTAACATGAAATGTGGGCTTCTTTCTCATTTATGTACTGAAGTACTGATCTACTGCAGGTACTCACTCGAAAAGTGTGCCCACCAGAACCTCTTCCGTCTGCAACACTCAAGGCGAGACTGCCCTGGCTGCCATGCAGATCCCTAGAGCTGCCACAGTGAAAGTTGCTTACAGCAGTAAAATTGGAATTAAAGGACCTTGACAGCATGCTCTGAATAAAGAGGGGATAGATTTAACAGAGATTAGTGTAGCATGCAAAATTCACAAGACACGTTATACACATAGACATATATACAAGTAACCCCCAGATCACACAGGAATACCATGCAACATTGAATTTTCAGAGACACTGAAAGAAATTGGCACCATTTACCATATATTTACATGAAAACATATATGTATACACACATAAATTATATGTAAACCCAACCATTTACATGTTTAAACACCAAAAAAGAAAGTGCAAACATACAGCTGCTCTTAGGCTATTATGTTTTACTCCTAACCTATCTTATTAGAAGTTCATCAGAAAATAGGAATTGATGTCACATCCAGATGTATTTGTATGTATATGGTTACACACAGAATACAAACTAATTTCTTTGTAAAGACAAACTTTACCAGCACTCAGTTATTTCTAACTCAAAATGGTTTTATAGAGAGAATGTTTCATTCTACAGAAATTGTCTTATTAAGTAAATGGAGAGTTTAAACATACATAATACAGCACAAAATGTATTTGCAAAAAAATACTTGGCTCTTGTAATTTCTAATAAAAATTACCTTCCACACTTAAAAAATATCTTAAAGAAAAGTTTAACACACACACAGACTTTTAGGGTATAATATTTAAAAGGCTCCTAATGCTCTGCAATTATCAGGAAAAAAATTCCAATAAATCTAGAAAATGAGCATGCAAAACTCTTTTCCCATTCAAATAGATATTAAAGGTGATTGTATTTTTCGAAGTCAGTAGTGGCTCTGCTGTTTAACCTTGAAGAAGCCTTCAAGTTTCACTGATAGACGCCTTCCATGACTGAGTTTACATAAATGCCTAATCGCCAATCCCAGAGTTGCCTGAACAATGTACTTCAATAAAAGCACTGCCTGATTCTTCCTGTTCTTGCTTGGTTATTCCCGGAGTTCACTATTGTCCTTTCACATGTGGATGCTTTTAGTCATGTCCCTAAACACTGAAGGTCTGATGGTCAAACCAAGAGAAATCTCATTTTGAACATGGCTTCTTAGTAAGAAATACACAAATGCTTGTTATGGCCATAATAAGCATTTCTGTATTACTCTTAGGAAGAATTTACTTTCTCCAGATTATGAAGTTGATCTCTTATACAAAGGAACAATATGACATTTCAGAATGAAAAGAATCTATAAAACTACAATGAACAAATTTAGGTATTTTGTGAGTTCTAAAGTAAAGACCAGAAAAAGCTGAATAGACCAGGCTCGTACATTCTCAAAGCATTTCACAAAGAATAAGGATTTGGCAGAGGCAATTCATAGGTTCCCCAAACATCTGATTAAAAAGTAAAAATAAATTATACACATAATCACACAGAAACATGTAAAAAACACATGTCCATGCATTGTAACACAGTTCTACATGTTAACTTGAGTGGTCTGATTGACTCTTTTTAATACTATGTTAATCTTGGAACAAAGACTTTGCTGTCATCTTTGAACATATATGAGATTTTCATAAATATTTCACTGAGTTAGAAGGCTACAAGTTAGGAATAGGTCTGACTTTGAATTTAGGTCTGTACAGAGACATCCACATAAAACTGCACCCTATTCAAACACATCAACACACTGTGCAAAGTTCAATTAAGTGCTGAACACATGTCCTGGACACTGTTTACTACATGCTAATAGTTGTATAACAGCAAGTAAAAATGGAAATCATCATGTGGTATTAATCATATGGAGTGCTTATAATAAGGAATACTGGCAAATGTTGACATTAGGAATAATTTTACACATTTTTATTCCTTTGCAATATCTGTTGATATGTTTAATTCAGTCAGTCTTGAGATTTCTGAGGTAAGATCTATTTTCTATGTTTGTGTTCCAGGTACAGTTTTGGGGGAAGTTGGGAAGGAGGGGTTACTACTTAAAAAAGCCAAGTAAGCTTCAATAACTAATTGCTTTCTGTTTTACTATTAAACTCCCAGCTGGGCAGAGCAGCTCCTTTTCCTCTAGGGGTAGGGCAGACATTGTGAAATCCCCTGAGGAAAATTTTCAAATGCCCATCATGCCATTAGAATTATGTTTAAGGAAGAGAGGGGGAGATGCAGAGGAACAGAGATCTCCCGTAACCCTCCATCATTTTCAGCTGATGCTTTCAAGTCTGGGGTCTAAATTATGTTGCCCTGTGTCCTCTAAAGCTTTTTCCTAATTTCAATGAGTTAATTCTCATCTCTAAATTACCAGTGGACACCACTGGGAAACTACTGTCATGTATTCTCCAAACAATCATACAGTAAATTCTAAACATAAAAAGCAGGAAAGTACAAGAAACAATGAGATGGCTAATCCTTGCAACCTAATTACTAAAGTCCAGACAAATCTCTGACAGACAGGAAAGTAGCGGAGAATAGCCATCTGAGATGTCAACTAATAACATTAAGATAACCAAACTCGTCTAGTCCTCCAAATCTACTATTCCTCATCAATATCTAGTTAATGGCATTCCCCAAAAAATAATTATTCAAGGTACCAATCTCAAGTTTAATCCATTTTCCTCGATGATTACAGGAATATTCCCATCAGAGTAAACCCTTATAAAGTCTATCTCAGAACTGCCTCTTGAATTTATTTTTTTGTCTCAATTCCACTGATACATTTCTCCTTCTACTTATTCTCAGGGCTGTCAGACAGTCTCATAACTCAATCAACTTAACTATAACTATGGCTATAGCTTCTTCCTCCTCAAATCCAGTTCCACACCATCACCAGAAGTTTATTTATAAAACAGCTATGTTACTCCTTTACTTAAGAAAGTTCCAAATTCCTCAGATAAAGTACACAAATTCAAGAGCCTCAACAGAATGTACAGAATTACAGCTGAAACAAAATGGATATATGACAATGAAGTTGCCTAATGCTATAGATGCTCAGTTATTTAAAGCTACAGAATTTAAAAGAACTAATTATTACAAACAAAGGTTCAATGTGAATTGATATAAGGTATCAATCCTTATTTTAGGCATTGATTTCCAAACATTTTGACTTAAAGAATTTACTGAAGTTCTATACACTTAGCTCCTTTTAAAAATATCTTATATCAATAAACAAAGCTGAAATAATTCTTGGGTAAAATCTGCTGAGAGACATGAAGCTGAATCTTGCAGAATGAATATGCCTTATATATTTGGGCCACAGGACTGTCCTAATATATCAGTTTTAAGGTTAATTTTTTTTTAAAACATTTCTCTCTTTTCAAAAAAGTAATATCTAAAGTTATAAAAGCTCATCTGCATGAACTTAAGTTACTTAACAATCTCCTAACTATATTAGAGCCACAGACACCTGAGTTCAAATAGGCCAGAAATGCAATATAGGAAAGTCAATAGTAAATGCCATGCCAGAAGCCATCTGAGTCAGTGACAGTGTTAGTTATACAACATGAACTGGGAAAAAAATCCTAGGGGAAAGATATACATTTACAATACATTTCTCGTTATTCTGTTAACTATATATAGTGAACTGCTGTTTTTATACACATATTTACATAATTAATTATTAATAGATCAGCAGGAAGTCAGGAAATACTGAACAGAGGTAAACATGTATATACATGTATTATTTGTAGTATGTGTGGTGCAATCTAAGATACACAAAAGAGTGTAAGCCCATTAGAAAACATTAAGGAGTAACAGGAAAGAAGTTCCTATCACTCTCACAACTATTTTGAGTCTGGGTAACTCTCAACTTGGACCTCTAATCTCACTACCAAGGAAAAACTTTTAGAATATAATAAGTATGTATTCAATAACTCAGAGTATCTTATTTAATCTTGTTTAAAAAACAAAGTATCCCAAAAATTTTAAAGGAAAATTAGTAAATTCATAAAGAGGCAAATGAAAAACTCATGTTTAATTACCTTTTCTAATTTTTTGGCCTCAATGTGTCGTAGTACTTGTTCTCGCCAATCATGAGGAACTTTACTTTTTCCTGGAGGATCTAGTAACGAATGCTCAGAACCAACCCTTGTATTTGGTCTTTTTGAAGGACTAGTCCGTGAGTAACTGAAGTCACTAACTGACATAGTTCTCTCTGGTATCTCACTAACAGAGGGTCGAGCACTCTGAGGCCTTGAGGCATTTGGACCATCAACGCTGTAGGTTCGTGCAGAAAGAGGTCTCTGTGATCCCGACATCATTGGAGGAGTTCGTCCCACTGAATGTAACTCTCTGTATGACAAATAATCTCCTTCAGGAACTTGGGTCCGCCTCGTGGAACCTGGCTCACCAAGATTTACAGAGGCTGTTGAGGACACACTACTCTGTCGCTGAATTGTAGTTCGAGTTGCTCCAGGAATGAGCCGGTCATTTGGTGAGATGGCCCACATGTCCCCATGTCTTCCTGGACCAAGTCTCTGGTGTAAATGATACCCAGTATTAGCTCGAACATTGTTATGATTAGAGAAATTCATATTGGCAGAATGTTTAGCATAACTGTGACCTTCTGTACTCTCTGATCTAGGAAAGCGCTGTGAGGGAAAACTGACAGGATCTACTTGGGGATTTTGTTTGGAGTGCCACAGAGTGTCCTTGACCGCACCACTGCTACTGTACTGAATGTTATACTGCGGAGGACCATACATCTGAGGCATAGACTGTGGGCCGCTTGTTGTGGGACCTCTTATATCTGGTTCTTCAGGATTATGATTTGAATCAAATTTGAAAATTGCCTTTGCACCTGATATTAAATCAGAAGATGAAGAAGAACCAGTAAATACTTGCAATGGTTGATCATATAAAAGTGTAGCTGACTTGCTCCTGACTATATTTTTTCCATCAATAGTAGATGGTACTTTAGCTGTGGCACTTGGCTGCTGAGGTCCATTCTCACTCAGAATGTCATAGATTTTTAGCCCTCCAGTTTCCATATTAGTTATGCTATGAGATTTCACAACAGATCCAACTGGCCCGCTCTTCTGAGGGGAGAGATCTTCAGTGCTTTTGGAATGACCCACATCAACAGAAGAATCAGTGTCACGTGGCTCGGCCCTCCTAGGAGCCTGGGGAGTTTCCTCAGAATGTCCATTTACCTTATTTGTGCATTCAACGTTAGGACACTTGTTTCCGTTTTCCAAGTGCTCAGCTTCTCCTTTAGCATTATTGCTTAAAAAGCCCATTCCAAGCGCTGTATCTTGTGTCTTTGATCTTTCTACTATCTCTGGTTGAAATGTATCATTAGTTATAAGTTTATTTAGATTCATATTGATATGGTCTAATTTTTGAGATTCATCAGATGTGGCTGTTGAGTCAACACCTTTTTCAATAAGAACTAACCTCTCTTCAATATTCAGATCATACTCGGGTAAGTTAAAATCTTTTTTATCAGGAACCTTGATTTTTTCCTCTGTTGAATGATTTAAAATATCTCCATTTTGTAAAAGGCTGTTAAAATTTTCATCTTCTTGCCTAAAAGAAAGATAATTTTATCACAAACATCATAAAGCCCAGTTTTTAGTCATTGGGAACATTAACAACTAGCTACTATGTAGATACACAGAGATAAGAGTGTTGATGGGAGTCACAGATAAAAGACATTTAGTATCAAGCATGTAACTTTAAAATATTACTGTAACAGGCAAATAATAGAGATTTATATTAAATAGAGACAAGTAAAACATACTAATCAAAATGCACAGATAAGATTAATTATTGCCACTATCATAATTGCCGTATCACAATATAGTTTAATAGAGCTAAACAATGAAGAAAAATGTGCATATTTTATAATGAAATAATTCTCTTCTACTGCTGTACCTTTTCATGAATGTTCTAAAATATGAAATGCTTGAAAGATAGGCACATACATGGAGATAAGGTCAATAAGTTGAACAGATGAGTAAGAGCACAGAATATTTTTATGAATAATTCAAAACCTCACAGTATTGATCAATTAAGTATGTATTATTAGATCCAAATATATATAAGGAAATTATACAAAGAACTAAACAATCACTCAAAGATCTACAAAATATGAAGATCAAACGAGAAACTAAATCTAATTACTCTCTTAAGTGACTACACTGTGTTTGGCAAATATTTATAAAACATGCCATTCCAAAATTATAGAAGATATTTTATTTCTATTTGATAATATGAAAACATATTTGTGTTCTTTTGTGTAAATATGCAAGTTACATTTCAACAAATATTTTTTTAATACTGATCTTCTGATTAGATAATAGAAAATATTATTAGAAATACAACCAAAGAAGGTATGGCTATATCCCTTTCTTAGCCTTTATTTCATTACAAAACACATGATTTAGAAAATACTGAACTACTTGCCAACTATATCAAATTTTACTTTTCAACAAATTAACCATTATTTTAACATCCAAGAGGTTATAAAAGTAATATTTTACCACACTAGATTTGAGCCTCAAATTCAGAAGAAGGGTATAAGTGATTAATCTTAAATACAACTACAATAAGAGTTAAAACTCAATGTGAGACATAAAATTCATCTTCCTTTTAAAGTAATGCAAATCAATATATAGAAAAATCTGACTCAAATATACCCAGAATTTAAGTACTATATAACTCTAAAAATCAGTTAACAATATCCATACAGTAAGTTTTGGGTTCAGCAGTAATCCAAATCCTTCTATCAAGCATAACCCTTTAACTTGAATTATTCTAAACAGGCTATATTAAAAAACATTATAAAACTGTTCAACCTTTTAATGAAGAGAATTAGAATATATTTTAAGTCTTTTCATTTAAAAGACTAAGATGAAACTGTATGTGCTGTGCTGTGCTTAGTCACTCAGTTTTGTCCGACTCTTTGCAACCTCATGGACTGTAGCCTGCCAGGCTCCTCCATTCATGGGCAATCTCCAGGCAAGTATACTGAAGTGGGTTGTCATGCCCTCCGCCAGCCAATCTTCCCAATCCAGGGAAATGTATAAAAGCTAAGTAATTATAATTAGTAAAAAAACTGGGGAAGAAATTATATACTGTCTGAACCACTTCTATAATATTAATTTGCAAAGTCTTTTATGTTTTAATAATATATATTTAATAATATAATATAAATAGTATATATTTATTTGCCTTGCCATCTCTATGTATTGTACAAATAAATTATCTCGTTAAGATGGTCACAAACCTGATTTTGGAATTAATACCCATGTGAGTTTGTTTCACTGGAGAGCAGAGTGAGGTATCTTGACTGCTATCAGTATTAAGAGAAACTGAATCAGACATCCGAGATGGAGAAGAACAGTTGCTGTTATTCTGATTGCTATTGTGTGTAACTTCATCTGATAAAGAATCTGTATCCTTTGTATCATCTGTAAGAAAAAAAATTAAGCTACTGATAAAGCCACATAGAATTTCCAGTAATGACAAATGGCATTTATATTGTCTTGGTTCAATATATAAGATAAGGAATTATATGGATAGAAGATAACCAGAGGCTCACCTCAGAAAATTCAGTCCTAATACATACAAAGATTCAAGAATTTAAAAGTAGTGATACCTTCAGTTAGTTTTTAGCGACACCTATAGATTTTTTTTTTAAATATGAACAACGATAGAGTTACCCAGAATCTGATTTAAATTGACACAAATGTTATCACATAATATTTTTAAGGCCATTTTAGTGAATATTGTTTTCCATAAATTTAGTTTTAAAAAGTTGTAACAGTAAGAAATATATACTATAGTTCATAACCTCAATAAACTTACTATCTGGGGTATAAATGATTTCATACATGTATGGAATTGTTTTCACCTATTCTGATAATAAAAATGAGCAGCATAGTTAACCAAAAAAGAAACACCACACAAATCCAGAAATGTTCCCAAGGTCAGCTTTCCCCTTTCTAATATCATTTCAAAGAACTATATATGAATAGTAAACTCTCAATACGTGAGATGGTTTTGCAACAACTATATAAACAAATGCTAAAGCTGAAACTCCAGTACTTTGGCCACCTCATGCGAAGAGTCGACTCATTGGAAAAGACTCTGATGCTGGGAGGAATTGGGGGCAGGAGGAGAAGGGGACGACAGAGGATGGCATCACCGACTCGATGGACATGAGTTTGAGTGAACTCCGGGAGTTGGTGATGGACAGGGAGGCCTGGCGCGCTGCAATTCATGGGGTCACAAAGAGTTGGACAAGACTGAGTGACTGAACTGAACTGCTAACAAACAGATAATATTCATAGTCCACTATAGGCAGGTAGTAATAAAAAGTACCATTTTTTAAAAGTAGTGATAAAAAGATAATAACTTAGTATGTTTACAACCCTACAGGCATGGTAGCACATGGGGCTCTGTAACTTTTGCTTTAAGGTGCTTGGGTCTGAGAATCTGAATTTTTAAGATACTGTTAAACTACATGGCACTTAAGTTCTCTCCTATTTATATTCTCCTGCTTCCTTCTCATGGGGTAACTGTGACAATTAGATAATAATATGGAAACTATTTAGCACAGTAAGTAACAATTAGTAACAAATATCAGTACCATTATTATGAAAACCCAAGCTATCCTGTAAAGGGGCACGTTGCCAGTAAGTTTCATCAATGACATAAAGGTACAGACTGGATAAATAATGTGGACGTAATTTATCCAGTGGAGATAATGTAGACATTTTCAGATATTTGGTGGAGAAGAGTAAGGGAAGGATAAAAGTAAGGGATAGCTACTCTCCGAGTTGTCTTTCATTTCTAAGAGTCTGAGATTCTATTAGGTGGGGGTGAGGTGGTATGTTAAAAAAAAAAAGTTCCTTAACAGATAAAATAACAACAAGCATCTGTTATACATAAGGTACTTTGCTAGATCTGAGTACACTAACTCAATATATCTGAAATTCTCAAAATCTTTCATTAGCTTCATTGTATGTCTAGTTAGATGTATGCGTGCTAAATCACTTCAGTCATGTCTGACTCTTTGCAGCCCAATGGACTTGTAGCCCACCAGACTCCTCTGTCCATGGGATTCCCCAGACAAAACTACTGGAGTGGGTTGCTGTGTCCTCCTCTAGAGGATCTTCCTGACTCAGGGATCAGATCCACATCTCTTATGTCTCCTGCATTGGCAGGTGGGTTCTTAACCACTAGTACCATCTGGGAAGCCCAGTTAGATGTATAAACATGGACAAAATTAAGGAGCTTAAAGATCATATAGCAAACAAGTGGTAGAGATGGAATCATAATCTAGGCTTATCTGCCTAAAAAATCCATGTCATTTAAGTAAATTTGCATGAACGAAGGAAGAGTTCATCAAGATTTTTCTTTAAAAATGAGAGACAAGGAATAGACCCTTTACAAAGACATGTTTTAAAAATTGCTTCTGAAAAGTATTTTAAATAACATAGTAACATTTAGTGAAATTTATTTAGATTTATTTAGAAAAAATCATAGATTTTATTTAGTCCATTTCTGTTTTTAGTGAGCTTTCTTTTGACATCTAACCTTTTTTGTTACTACTAAGTGCTACCACTTTGGGCTGGTTAATAGAGGTTTCAATTAATGGTGGTCGCATCTCTGCCATTTTCATCTCTTCGTCAGAAGAAAGTTCTTCAGATTCCTAATTTAAAGAAAAAAGAGAAAAATATTCACAAAAATAAATTTTGGTTTCTTTAAATGAATAAATATTAAGTTGTATGAACTTCAAAGAGAAAATACTTGACACAGGCATAAACCCTTTTTACGGTAACTGAATAAAACTAGTATGTGACTTAAATTTGTCAAGACATGGCAATAAAACTATGCAAATTATTAACACTACACCAAAGTGTCTCAGGTATAATTTTCTGTGTGGTCCTTAATTCAACTGTATTAATGATTAGTATGTACCTGGTACTATATCAAGTGCCAGAGAAACAAAAATGAGTAAAACACAATCCCTGCAGGTGAAAAACTCAGTTTAGTGAAGATGCTCTAACAAAAAGTGTATTCCTAGTTCTTAAATTTATTCCTTCAAGGATCACCAGGTTCCAAGGAATCAGAAAGACAGATGCTCTTCCACCAAGATAAATTAATGGCAATTTCTGCCCAATTTGAAGACAGAATCTTTTATTACTCTCCACGATTTTTTTCTCTGATATTTGGCAACTGTCCCATGCAATTTACCATTGAGTGCTATTAGCACACAGAGACTCTGCTGTCAACAAGTATTAATAGAAAGATTTAACATTGTATATAACAGACATAAAATCAGATCATCTGCAGTTTATTTTTAACTAATATAATGAAAATAAATAAAAGGTCTTAAAACAGTATTCTATTAAAAATACTAAGATTTCTAAGTGCTTTAAGTGTCATAATAAAATATGAACTGAAATCAGAAAACTATTTCAATAAAAAAGCCAGACGGTAAATATTTTATACTTTGCAAGCCACACATTCTGTTTCAACCAAGCAATCCTGCTGCTGTGGCATAAAAGTAGCCACAGACAATATGTAAGCAAATTACCACGGCTGTGTGCCAGTGAAACTAAATGTCGTCTAATTTTTCATATTTCACAAAATATGCTTTTTCTTTTGACCTTTATTCAATGTTCAATAATGTAAAGCTGTTCTTAGCTTGCAAGCCATATAAAAATAGGCAGTGGGCCAGCTTGGGGCAACAGGCCATAGTCTGCCAACCCTGTTCCAGACTGTACTACAGTGGAGTTAGAATGTTAAGTAGTTAAGGGAGAGAAATGTAAATTGGGTTTAGTCTTCAAGGGTAAGTTAAGAAGTAAATAATATTCTGAGTAGAGGAAAACATGTATGGCAAGTCAGCTCCATGAAGCTGAAATTTAGGAAAAGGGACAGGAGAGACAGAAAAGGCAGACTGGATTGCATAGTAAAAGGTTATGCTCTGAGTACGAACTCAATTAAGTACATGCTGGTCATCACTGAAAGTTGCCAAGCTAGAAACTCACAAGGCAGATTATCTCTTAAAATAGTAACTCTGGTATTAAAAGTTTATGGAAAGAGAGACTGGCAGAAAGAAAACTGGGTATAGTAATAGTCCTGAACAAAAAAGACTACATCTGTCCTGCAATGGCAGTAATAGCTAGTACAGAAAAAAAAAAAAAAAAGAACTGGGGAGAAATTTTATTACCATTAACAGAACTTGACTGGTACAATGAATACGAAGAGTGAGGTAACAGGACAATGAGGTTTGTCTCAGCCTTTTGGTATCTGCAGCATCTAAAGTGCTGACCAGACCCTCTTCATCATGAGACTGTATTATACCTGGGCTTCTGCGAACTCTAGTCTTGCAAATCTCCCACCACCTTTCTGTTTCCTTTGCTCATGTCAATTAATCTTCCTGCAGTTTGCTCATATTCTTTCCTTTCTTATTCTTTCCCCCAGCTACTGCATTTTTTCCCCAATGACTATGTTTATTTTCTTAATTAAAACTTTTTATTTATTTATTTTGACCATGCCCCACAGCATGTGGGATCTTAGTTCCCCAACCAATAAGCAAACCTGTGTCCCTTGAATTGGAAGCATGGAGTCTTAACCACTAGGCCACCAGGGAAGTTACAATGATTATGTTTAATGTAGATAATTCCACTAAAAAATGTTCAGTGGCTCCCCAAAGACTATAGTATAGAACATTAAGTCCAGACTTCTCAGCATAGCTATCAGGAAACAATCTACTCTACTAACTTTATTTCATTAACTATACCCCCTGATATATTTGGTCAGATGGTCTGACCAATGCTCTTTCCTCCAGTTTCTAAAGGCGGTTCTTTTGCTCTCACTATTCTTTTCACATTTCATTCAACTTTCCTATTTCTGTTAACTGAAATACTTCAAAATACAAGTTAAACGCTTCCTTCACCTTAAAGCATCTGTGGTTCTTTATAGCCAGAAAATACCTCTTTCTAAATTTCTATAAAACTTAATACCTCCAGCAGTGTATGAGGGGAATGTAGAATGGTGCAATCACTTTTGGAAAACTGGCAGTTTCTCAAACAGTTAAACATAGAGTTATCATACAATCTAGCAATTCAACTCTAGAGGAAAGAGGATGTATTTTCTTTGGGTATAATCTATACCTAAGAGGAAAGAAAATATATATCCACACAAAAACTTGTATACAGATATTCAAAGGAACCTCACTCATCATTAGAGACAAAATGTGGGAATAACTCAAATGTTCATAATGGACGATGACAATGAAATACCAGACATTTAAAAAAAATGGATGAAATACTGATATGTGCTACAATATGAATAATCTTGATGATATTATGTTAAATGAAAGAAACAGTTACAAAGATCACATACTGTATGATTACATTTATACGAAATGCCAACAACAGCCAAATCTAGACGCCAAAGACTACTAGGTGCTCAGGCTGGGGAGGAGGATATATAGAAGCTGTAGGGAGACAACTAAGAAGCACGGGCTTCCTTTTAGGGTAATAAAAATGTTCTCAAAGTATTTGTGGTGAGGGTTGCACAACTTTCACCACACGAAAAGCCACTGAACTGCACCCTTTATTTAAATGAGTGAGTTGTATAGTATATGAGTTATACCTCAATAAAGCTGCTTTAAAAAAGAAAAAAATCTTGTATTGATCCAAAGGAAAAATCTCTTTAAAAGGCTCAGATATTCAAGAAAAAAAAAAATACAATCAATGATAAATGCCTAAATAAGTCAAATTATTATTTGGTAAACCAACAGCAACTTTTTCATTTTTAAGTTACTGAGATTAAATCAATTGCTATTATAAATTTTACAGAATTAGAACTGCCACAATCTAATTTAAATAGTAAAAATTTTTATAACCTCTGTACTCCAATGTTGAAGCTTAAGTGATAAATGAGTGCTAAAACAAATATGAAATTTATCAGTGGCAAATTGTATTAGCATATTTTCTGCTACTGGTATCAGGTTTCCCCTACCTTTAGTTAGCAACAATGAAATGTTAAATTCTTATCATTTAACATTACTCCAGAATAATCATAAAGCCATACCTCAAAAACATCATCATGATTAACAATATGCTTCAAGTTCTCAGAGGCTTTCACATTTGCAGTCACTGGCAGACTTCCAGAACTGACCTCAGCTTCAGGTTCATTGGTCTTCTGTATAGAGTTTCCTATCATAAACTTTTCTCTTTCATCAGCTTTGCTTCTTACTGGAGTGGTACTTTCAGAAGTCTAAGCAAAAGAAAAGATAGAAGAACTCACATTCTTTACACCTATTACTGTATTAAAGTTCAAATGAAAATTTAAAAGTATCTTCCTATTACGGGTAAATTGAAGAAGTTTTAAACACGGAAATCTGTAGCACCGAGAGAGAAAACGCTCATTGAGGGAACAGGCAGTCACAAAGGTCCATGAGCCACATTAAACTTTATAATTTAGCTAAGGTTCCGTTTCATCCTAGAAGGTGCAAAGCTGGTATTTTTGAGTGAGTCACTTGGCAATGTGCAAACTCAGGAAGACTCCATTTTTTCCTGCTCTTTGTGGAATGAAGAGAAACTTCAGTGACAGAATAAAACTTCTGTTTCTGTGATACAGATGGAGAGGGGAAAGTTCATTAAAGGAACACACAATTTAGGGATTTGTGTAGGTTTCGGAAATATCCTAGGGAAACGTCAATGATCTGTCATAGTAATTACATTTAAAATGAAAACTGGGTAGAATAGATCAATATTACCAGAGGAAAAAGTATTTCTATAACCATGAACTTTCTGACATTCGTTTTCTTATTCTCTGTTCAGGCAATGTTAGTTCAAAAGCTATGCTGACACTCTCCTTCCCACCTGGACAGTCTATAACCACAACTGAAGTGGTATAATAGCATTTCAGTTTGCTCACTATGACAGCTTTTAGTTCAGGTATCTGAGAACTCTGGTCACTGATATGAAGATCCGACTCACTGGAAAAGATCCTGATGCCGGGAAAGATTGAAGGTAGGAGGAGAAAGGGGCAGCAGAGGATGAGATGATTAGATGGCATCACTGACTCAATGGACATGAGTCTGAGCAAACTCTGGGAGATAGTGAAGGACACGGAAGCCTAGAGTGCTGCCATCCATGGGGTTGCAAAGAGTCGGAGATGACCGAACAACAACAACAATCTGAGAATACTCCCCAAGTCTGGGAGTGTATTTTAGTGTATACAAAAAGGATCATTTTATCACTTATCATTTAAAAATTTTAAAGAACTGGAATAGACTTTAGCCAATGTTTTTAAATTGAGCTTTCTAACCTTCACACCCACATCATTATTTGCAACTTGCTGATCTTCATGTGGTTTCAAATCTTTTCCAGAGTCTTCATTAGTCTCTTCATCTTTTAATCTATGTACAATGGTTTGAACAGTTTTGACCATATTCTTAAGCTCATCCGGGTATGGTGTTGGATATCTCTTCAAATTTCCCTCCTAGAGAAATAAAATAAGAGATAATTTTAAATTATCTCACAATTCAAAGTCCAGGTATTTCTTTTTTAAAAAATTTTTATTGGAGTATAGTTGATTTACAGTGTTGTGTTATTTTCTGTTGTAGAGCTAACTGAATCAGCTACACCTATACATAGATGTACTCTTTTTTAGATTTCCCATATAGGCCATTACAGAGTATTGAGTAGAGGTCCCTCTGCTATACAGAAGGTTCTTATTAGTTATCTACAGATAAATATTTCTAACATCAATCTCAAAATTTAATCTATAGTCCATCTTAATTATACTATATACCTAGCTCATAAGGTAACTGTGAAGACAGATGATAGGCTTTTGAAAGCATTTTAGATCAATAAATGTATGGTTTTATTGACATAAAAAAATTCACAACAGATTTCACTGTTTTTAAAGCTTTTTTTAGTAGACTTAAATATATTCTATTTGGAGATATATGGTATGGATATTGCCAACACTGTCACTTGGCTTTGAAACAGATACATGTTTTCCAGCTAGATAATTATGCAAACAGACATAAAATTCCAACATGATGATGACTTATGTGCCAGAAACCAAACACATCTAAGATCAGCCTAATCATCATTTTCTAGAATTCAGCCAGCTTTATTATACAAGGGAAAAATAATCTTATCCATAACTAACTTGGAAATATGTATTTGCTACTTCTATTACTATAACACAGTCTCATAAAGAAACAAAATGTTCACCTCAAAGAGTTTTTCATCCCTTTAATATATAAATAAATCATTGAAGAAAGGAAAGGGGGAAACAATAATCTGTTTTGCTCTTATATTTATGTACACTATGAAATTTGGTTTTTATTCACACAATTTTATATTATTCTCAAATACTTTCACATCATAAATGTACTGGATCAATAAAATTTCAAGCACTTTGAGGGTAAGGAACGTAACAAATACTTCTTTGTATCCCTGAAAATAGCACAGATGAGCTATATAGCACCTAATAAATGCAGGCTTCGCAGGTGGTGCTAGTGGTAAAGAACCCGCCTGCCAATGCCGGAGACAGTAGGAGACAGAGGGTTGAGAGGATCCCCTGGAGGAGGGGTCCCCTGGAGGAGGGATCCCCTGGAGGTGGGATCTCCTGGAGGTGGGGTTCCCTGGAGGTGGGATCCCCTGGCAACCCACTCCAGGATTCTTGCCGGGAGGATCCCATGGACAGAGGAGCCTGGCGGGCTTATGGTCCATGGGGTCACAAAGAGTCAGACACGACTAAAATGATTTAGCATACATGCACCCAATAAATATCAGGAGACTTGTTTAAAATTTGAAGGAAAAAAGAATAGACTCACTCTGGGAGGTGCCTCCCTTTCATCTTTGTCTTCATCACATTCAAATGCCACTTGAGCTCGCTGTTTTCTCTGTTCCTCCCACAATGAAGGATTAAAACTTTCATTATCTGATATAAACATAACTAGAGGAAAACAGAAACAAACAAAACCCCACTATATTTTACTATAATTATGAAAAACTATTACTTGCTCATAATTTTATGAGATGTCCATCACAATAAATCAAAACCAGTCACTGTCAGCAGCTACAAATGCTACACTAACAACCAGGCTGTGTTCCTAACACTTCTTCACAACAGCCATTCACACATCTTTTCTTTCTTAAAGCTGATTTGTCTTGTTTTTTTATGAAAAAGATTCCTGAAGAGAATACAACATAATTAACACACTATAGATATGTAATAGTGTGTAGTACACAAATCATTTCATCCAAGTTTTGGCATTCAGAAATCTTAATTCCAATATTGTTTATTATGTACTAGAGGAGGGGCGTTAACACAGAAAAAAGGAAATATTTTGGTAAAAAATGACTACCCTGATGGCCCCTACTTGCATTAAACATTATACATAGTTTGACTATGTAAACAAAGTGACTGCAAGATATTCTTTATATCAAAACTAAGGAAAATTTTAAATTTAACACACTCAACACTTACATATCCTGCTATCTGATACAATATTAAAGACTTAACACCTGTCAAAGTTTTTTGCTTCCTATTAGGCAACCAAAACAAAAGGTAAGGCTTAAAAAATTAATCCATTTGACTAATATATATCCCCTTATAGAAGTTTGTGCAATAAAAAGAAAAAAATCACAACTTATTTTCTGACCGTTAAAAGAAAACAAGAGAGATTTAAAAGCACCTTTTTAGCTAATAGAAAAACGGAAAACCCAAATACAGTTTGATTATTTCCACAAAACCGGCATAATTATCATTTATTTTTAGTCCTTCTTTTGGGCTTCTTACCCTTCTTTAAGCTCATATCCACAGGAAGAATACCATGAAACTAAATACTAACAACAGGAATAAAGCTTTATTTACCTTTTTCTTTGTTTTAATTACTCAGTTCAAAAAGTTTTACTTGCTTTGTGTTGTTGCTTAATATTAAATGAATTACAGTGTTTGTTTGTTTGTGCAACGAAGTTCAAATTCCTGGGAAGCCTTCCTGACGTACTTTTTGTGGTATACTGGGAAAGGCAAGCAGAGCCAAGCAGTTTCCAACAAAGTCTACTTCCAGGATTGAGAAAAAGGATTTCCCCTCCCATCTTAGGATTGTTTTGTTACCAGAAGGATTCTTGAAGAGAATCTAATAAAACACTACAGATGTGTGACTTTGTGCAATTTCCTACAAGAAGTAACATGGTAATTATATAAATATTTCATTCAAGGTTTGGCACTCAGAACTAGTCTTCCTAATTCCAATACTGTTCATTATGTACTAGAGGTGGGGATGAGGGTTAAGACTCCCAATCATCAGCCTAGCCCAAAGATCTCTAAGAGTTTTAGATTATATCAAAGCAATTTTACACCAGAATTTTTTCAGAACCCCAAGGAAAGTAACTTTTACCATTCCTCTCACTCCTGTCAACTTCTGGTCACCTATACTTTCTACCCTTTAGTATAAATCTCACATCTTTTGAGATTCAGGGCATCAGGTAGTAACATTACTTTTTCTGCATTTTAGAGGCCACTAGATCTGATCACAATGGCATATTCATTCAGGATTCTAGCGTTTGCATAGCATGTTTCTCTCTACGTATATGTCATAAGTGAAAGTCGCTCAGTTGTGTCCGACTCTTTGCGATCCCATGGACTATACACAGTCCATGGAATTCTCTAGGCCAGAATAATTGGAGTGGGTAGCCTTTCCCTTCTCCAGGGGATCTTCCCAACCCAGGGATTGAACCCAGGTTTCCCACACTGCAGGCAAATTCTTTACCAAATAAGGCACCAGGGAAGCCCAAGAATACTGGAGTGGGTAGCCTATCCCTTCTTCAGCGATTTTCCTGACCGAGGAATCGATCCGGGGTCTCCTGCATTGCAGGCAGATTCTTTACCAACTGAGCTATCAGGGAAGCCCTGTCTACCTAAGACCTGCCAAAATTCTGAATGATGACAAACGCGTGATGACCCCAACAATACAATACAATTTCGTAATTTCTTGATGTCCTCAATTTCAATGTCCATCTGCATCTCATCCATGTGATTCAAAATCATGATGGTACTCAAGACCTTAGCTTGTGTAATACCTGACCACTCTACTTGTCCTTCTAAATCATTCACTTATTGTTGCTGGTAAGTGTTGAGTTCCTTAACCTCATTTCCTTTTCTTCCTGTAAAAGCATTCTTTTACTCCCTTCTCTATTCACCTTAGATTTCATGACATATTATTTCTACCACTCTCATCTTTTTCCCCCCTTTCCTTAAGTCATACCTACCCAGTAAATCCTGTAACATGGTATTTCAATCACCTACCTTCTGTGCCCTGGAATTCAACCAGAGAAAAATGATATAATCTTGTGGTTTAGAACCGCTACAAATTTATGGTATTCCTTACTCTTTGTTCTATCAACACTGCTCAGGAATTCATTCCAAGTCAGCCTGCTCTCCCACACAAAATCACCACCACTTACCTCAAATGCCCTCCCCTCAACCTTTACAGGCAATTTTCTCTTTGACATCACTGAGAAAGTAAATATAATAAAAAAACCCTCAGACCGATACTGCTCCTCAATATCCTGTTAGTCATAAATTTATTGTTATATGGATCCATTCTTTCCCTCTTTCCTGTTGAAGACTGATTCCTCTAACTAAGCTCAAGATACCACACCTTCTCTTTCAAATTTATCCATCATTATCCCCCTTTCACATCATGAGCTTCTTGAAAGTAAGTATTAAAGATTTAAAGACTTAGATCTGGGACTTCCCTGGCGACCCAGTCCTTAAAAGACACTCTGCTTGCAATGCACGGGACATGGGTTCAATACCTGTTTGGGGAACAAACACCCCACATGCCTCAAGAAGCAGCCAGGGGTGGGGCAAAGATCTTAAATACTTAGATCTAACACAATGCCTGGCACATGTGTGGTAATAAAAAGAGAATGAATTAAATGTGAAGTGTCTACTCTCAAAGTATGAAAAATTCCACCTTAAGCACATTACGTTTTCTGACTCATTTATTTCTCAGACACTGTGATAAAGGAAAATGCTTCTCTTTCAGTTAAAAAGAAATTCAGCTGCCTGACCATACAAAATGTAGTTTCTGATTCAGTACTGTGAGTATACTAGTTATAGTGCTCTCATAATACCCATAGTGAAACACTTTACATATGAACTCTACAAGGACTCAGAATATTATAAACTTATACTTTTCTGTTGAAGTCTCCCCACACTGAAATGCATCTAACAAAATCAAAGGAATCACTCAAGGAAATATGGTATAGACATACCTCTAAATTCAACTATATGTAACTCTGAGATGCTGCCTTATTTTCCTGTTTTCAGAGAGCTTCATTAACCAATTCTCTAAATTTTCTTCAAGCTAGTAAAACTCTCTGAGACTTAAAATTCAATTCACATCTCTGTTCTACTTTATCAGTTATTAGTTTTTTTTTTAAAGATATTAGTTTTTTTTAAAAGAAAAGAGATTCTTAAATTCCTACCATCCTCAGTTCTTGGCTGCTGAGGGAACATGTAGTTAGTAAGCACCATTTTCTGGGTCTCTGAATCAGTCTCTTTTTGAAGAGGTATCAGGGGTTTGGACTAGGGAAAGAAAATAAATATTTAATTTTCAATAATCCTATAGCAAATACATATTGAGAAATACTTCTGAGTAAGTACTCACCATTTTTTCTATTAAGTATTAATGTGTAGGTTACCAAAAATTTTAATATACATAATACAACTTTAAACATTGATTTGAAACCTTGTACAAAACTAAAAAATAAAATTTAGCTTTTAATACAAAGCAAACTCATACTGTATTGCAATTATCACTATCAATAGTTTTAAAAGTTCTCATATATTAAGTACGTTACATATATCCACAGTCCAATAATTACTTATTACAGTGATTTTAATAACACCAAAGACTAAGCCTCTTCATTTTATGTTATTTTGCCCCTACTAGCATTCCCCTTTGAGAAGATGCTTTTGCAGAAACGAGTTAAGAGGTTTAGTCTAGTTATTTGCAGGTTTATTTTAGCTGAAAACAGAGTACAAACAGTAGGCTGTAATCTTTTCTCTTCTCTAGTATCCCCTGTGTCTCCTTTCTCCATTAATGCAACACCAAGTTACTCACTGGCAGAGCTGGAAACTCCAATTATTTCAGATCTCATTTTTCCTTAAGACTTTTTCCCTAACTAGTTATTAAGTATTCTCAATTTACTTCTTAAAATAACTAATACTTTTGCCAGCCTATTGACCTAACATTCTACCAATCTAAGCCTTGGCTAACTCCAGACAAGCAGGAACAATCCAATTCTCCCCTCAACCTGCCACTCCATCAATTAAGTCTTTGGACTTACTCTTGTGGAAACTGTGCCGCTAGCTAATGTCATCCTATAATCTTACTCCCATTCAGACATTTCCTCTGTGCCCCTGTCCTTGTTCCACAGTAAAGATACTGCCCTGTGTCTCAAACATCATCAGCAAGAACTTTCTTGGCCTCCTCAGATAATAGCAATGGTAGACGTACTCCCTTCCCAAAGACAGCACTGCCCTGAAGCCTTTTTAGATACAAGTTGCTTCTTCTCCCACACTGCATAAATCCTAGTTCAATAGGTGGAGATAGTTTACAAATGGTACAAGATCATTACTCCTCTTTCAAGTATAAACACCCCTTCTTTTGAGAAAGATTAAGACCTGCTTCACTCAAGCTCCTTTCCTAATATGTCTCTCAATGACCTTCTAGTAGTATCCAACTACTTCTGACTCTTTTATGCCAAATCCTTCAATAGTAATGGGTAATTCTATACATATAAAAATGACAGCCATATTGTTAGCCCAGTGATTTCTCAGTAGATGAGGAGTGGGTTGGAAGAAGCAAAGAAGTTTACTTAGGTAGACATATCAAAATTATCTGGGAAGGACTTCCCTGGTGGCCATGTAGTTAGGATGTTGGGCTTTCACTGCTATGGTTCAATCCCAGGTTGAGAACTGAGATCATTCAAGCTGTGTGGCATGGGGGAAAAAAAAAAAAAAAAAGAACACAACTAAATTTAACTACACAGGTAGTTACATAAAAGACAAAGTTAAAAAAAATTATCTGGGAGGGGGAATTTTCCAGCAATCCATTGGTCAGGGTTTGGGTTTAATCCTTGGTTGGGGAACATCACATGTTATGTGATGTGACTAAATAAATAAATAAATTTTTAAAGGTAAAATTTACATTAAAAAATTATCTGAGAGGCTTCTAAAAAACTAATCACACTCCTAAAAAAGTTCAAAATTAACTGTGGCAACGGTTGTCCAATTCTATGAATATATTAAACCCTCAGGATTATGCACTTTAGGTGAGCTGTACAGTACGTGATTTATATTTCAGTAAAGGCACTATAAGAAAACGAATCATCTTTTATTGAGAGCAGACAGAAAGAGATTGAGAACTATTTATTCCCTAAATACTTAACTCTCCATTCCCTAAATACTTAACTCCAATGATCTATTTCATTTTGGATACTCATTCTACTTCTTTGTCATAATTTCTCTAATATAGCCTCTTAAATGTTCCTTTTCTGAAACCTAAAATTACTTGTTCAACAAGTCTTTTCTAAGTGCCTCCTATATGCAAAACACTATGATAGGCACTAGGTATAGAGTGCTGAGCAAACCATCTTTACTGATTCTATAGAGCTTACAATACACAAGAGGAGGGACAGCAACAACAAAATAAATTACAATACAATGTAAGAACTAGGTAGAGAGGGTACAGGGTGCTAAAAAAACACAAAGAAGGAGGTATTTGCTTACCAAAATCGTGAGCGATGAGGAAAGCATTCCTGAAAGAAAGCCCTCCTAGATGAGGATGAACAGCCATTAACAGGTAAGAAGAGGGAAGAAGAATGCTCCAAGAGCACAGAACTCATTTGGGGAAATGAGAATGAAGATGTGAGGGGAGGAGATAAAACTAGACAATAACAAGGGGAAAGGCTCAGTTCTGAATGAATTAGGGTGATAGAAGATTAGGGGTTGTGGCTACACTGGAGGAAGAGACCTCTCAGGAAGCTATCTCAATGATCTTAAGTCAACACTATCCAACAGAAATATAATATGAGATAAAAAATGAGAACCATAGATAATTTACAATTTTCTGGTAGCCACATGTTTCTAAAAAGAGATTAAATTAATTTTGACAATGTCTTTAATCTAAACTTCTTCAAAATACTGTCATTTTAATATGTAATCAATAATAAAAATTCTTGATTGATTTTATACTCTTTGTTCATACTAAGTGTAGAAAATTTAGTGTGTATTTTATACTGATACCACATCTCAATTTGGACTAGTCACAATGACTACTGTTTTGGACAGTGCAGGTCTAACTGGAAGATGATGGTGGACTCTATTTAAGGGAAGGAGGAGCAGGGATAAAGCAAAGCACAGAAACATCTGATATATTAAAAGTTAATGGTTAAGCCTAGACAGAGTTTGGTGATTCACTGCACTGAAGTATAGGGAGAATCAGTAGTTAAGAATTACATTCTCAGATCTCGGTCTCCAGCAAGTACTTTTTACTGACCTAGGGAACCCTGGAAAAGAAAAAGATATGAAGCAGAAGATGAAATGTTCAGCTTTAGGTTGGTTGAATTTGAGACATCTAAGGCACAGTGTTAAGCAGACAGTGAGTGTGAAGTTAAGGAAAGAGAACTGGGCTGAAGACAATTATTAAGAATAATGATGATATAGTCAGTAACTGGTTATCTGTAGCTCAGATGGTAAAGAATCTGCCTGCAATGCAGGAGACCTGGGTTTGATCCCTGGGCTGGGAAGATCCTTTGGAGAAGGGAATGGCTACCTTCTCCGGTGTTCTTGCCTGGAGAATCCCATGGACAGAGGAGCCTGGTGGGCTGCCATCCGTGGGATCACAGAGTCGAACACGACAGAGCCACTAACACTACTAACAGAGAGTCAGTAACTGGTATAGAGAAAATAACTAAAGCAGAGCCTAGAGCACCAGGAGGGGCTTCAACATAAAAGATACTGGCAGAAAAAAATTCCTAAACAGGAAACTAAGAGAGTGCTCAGTCAAAAGACAACCAGCAGAGCATGTAACATAGACTTCATGCAAACTCCTCACTTCACTGCTCCTACATACTTGCTCATCAATCCCACCAAGACTGTCACTCTCTTCAACTTTCAACTTTATCACTCTCATTCTTTCCTGTCTTCGCTTCTCTTTTCATACCTCACCTTATCTCTTTATAACCAATTTCCTGCCAATTACCAAGACCTCCTTGTTGCATTGGCCTTCTCTTGCACCTGAGTTGACAAAGTACAACCCAGAATTATTCCAATTGCATGCTTTCTCTATATCACATGGTTGAGCAAATTCGTATTAACAACAAGGTTGTGGTAAAAACTTCAACAGACTCCCAATGCTGCTTGAAAATTCTTCCAAACTTCCTAAATTGAATTTTGAAGAAGACAGTATCTTTGAAAAAAATTTTTAATAAAAATAGGATTCAAGAACTGCTAAGAGTTTGGAAAATGTTATGTTCTAAGAATTTTACCATGTACATTTTTAGCCCTTCCTCTCACAAACTTCACACCCAAGATCCCTTCAAGAATGTAAGAATACTTGCCAGAGCTTTTGATTCCATCAGCTTCCACTCCAGTTATCCATCATTCTCTAATATCCTTAATCCCAATCTCCATAGAGCCTCTTTCCAACAACTTATAAACATGCTCTCTTACCTTGCCCCTAGTTACCAATTTCTTTCTGCTCTATTCCTTTTCTTTCTTATCCAACCTTCTTAAAAGACTAATCAATAACCACAGGTTTTCATTCAGTCATTTATTTATTCCTTAAACTACTTCAATCTGGTATTTGACATATATTTCTAAAACTGCATTAGCTATAGCCAAGGTAAGCTGGCAAGGTAGGTGACTTGCCAAAATACAACTGATGTTTTTCAGACTTCATTTGAACTAACCTCTCATTAGCATTTATCCTGTTGCAACTCCTTTCTTCAGGACAGCTGTTTCATCCTTATCTTAAAAAACACTGTCATATAGTTCTCCTTCTACCTCTATAGCCACTCCTTTGAAGCCTAGTAACTTGTTTGTCACTTAAATGTTAGTATTCCACAGGATTAACCCATCTCTAACATTAAAAAGAGAAGGAAATGGCAACCCACTCCAATATTCTTGCCTGGAGAATCCCAGGGACAGAGGAGCCTGGTGGACTGCCATCTATGGGGTCGCAAGGAGTCGGACACGACTGAAGAGACTTAGCAGCAGCAGCAACATTAAAAAAATAATCTGACAATAATCCCCTTTGAGAAAATAATAAAAAGCTATGAAACTACTCCCAAGAAAAAGTGATTAAGATGATGGGCTGATATCTCTTCTCACGCTACAAGTCTTCTATGAATCTTACAAGTAAAAGGAATAAATATATAGCAGTACTGTGAAAAAAGAAATTAGGTCTTCAAGAGCAATTTTAAGAAATCCTTGGAGGTTAAAAATTAAAAGAATGGAGAAATCAAGAGCACAGAAACCTTAGTTTAAAACAAGGTGGCAGGTGGTGGTCATGGTAGTGGTTCAAGGTCACTCGAATTGTTCTCCGAGTGTCAATTCAATATACCAAAGGTACTTCAAACCCAATAAACCTAACTAGAACTTAATACCTTTATATAAACATATTTCCTTCTCTTGTGGTTCTCCGTTATGGAATCAATATCCACCTAGTCACTCAGGGTACACCTCTGAGGCTGATCTTTTCCTTTACTCCTTTTCTTCTCACATACATGCATTTTCCACGCATTCTATTGATGTGATGTTTAAAGTTATGTCCTAAATACAGTCTTTTCACTGGCTCTGTCATCACCGCTTTATTTCAGCCAACATTTTCTGTTGACCTGAGTATGGCAATGGCCTTCAGTAGGCCTTCCCATTGGCATCAGCCCTGCTAAATCCATCTTCCATAATGCAGACCCCAAAGCCTTTCTAATAGGTCCATCTGACCATACCACTTGCCTGCCTGTGTGTTATATAGGTTCCTTATCTCCTACAGTAGTGCTGGCAAGTATCCCAGGATCACTTCTCTTAAACCGATTATATACGTGAATAATTGATTATGACTATAATGATCAAACATTCAATTTGCCTGGGACATTCCTATTTTTACATTTACTATTCATTCTGACAATTATCATAGAGGATGCTTTCACTATCAAGTGTCCTAGTAAAGCTGATAAATCACACTGAACCTAAGCACAACAATTTTCCTCTGAGCCTAAATATGGCTTTAGAATCCTTTTAAAAATTATAATTTATCAAAGTTGACATGTAAAATTTAAAAAATCTGTTTGTCATCCTTGATATATAATGCAAGTCCCTTTGTATGGCATATAAGATCCTCCATGACCTGGTCTGTGTCTACCTCTGGGGCCTCATGTCCAACTCTTCCACCTTACAGGTTATGCTCTAGTCATAAAACCACTTGTACAGACACTGATTACACTGCTTTACTAATAAGTGCTTACGCTGCTGATATCCCTTCTAAGCAGAACACTCTTCCTCTTTCGTCGTTTAATATTGTTACTCTTTTGAGAAGAGTTATTCCTCTTTTAGGCACAGCAGGCATTTCCTCCTCCGGGAAACTGGCCTTTATAGCCCCAAGTGATGTGCCCCTTCTCTGATCCTGAAGCCTATCAAGTTTTTTACCATACTGTGTTAAAACAACTTTCCTAATATCTGTATTTGGCCCATCTTAGTTTGCCTGGCATAGAGTAGTTGTTCAATAAATGGTTCCTGAATAAGAATGACAAAATGAATGAGGGATGAATGACCAACTGTTCTGCTTGGACCTTCTAGAGACTTATGAAAGATTATGTTACTGCAGGTACTGCCTATAGGTTTATTTTCTTCACGGTCAGTGAAACATCCAGAAGCAATTTATTTTCATAATTTATAATCAAATTACTTTCACATATTTTTCTCCCCTACACTTCATCCTTTTATATGGAAATGAGTACCTCATACTGTAAGGGAGGTTTTATAGCCACATCACATATGTTTTACTATTTATTACTTTTCTACACTAGGGAAAACAAAGCCCCATATCATCATAATTTTTAAAGTAATTTACAAATGAAGTGCAAGAAGAGGTGAATGAGCAAACACTGTACAGACACTAGGCTATTAATTTCACCTTAATAAGTCATCTGGCATAATTTTCTGGCACAGATTTATCCACAGCAGTTCTAACATACCAATAGTTCAGAGTCCTCAAGACCAAGAGCCATGTCTCACTCATATTGCTGTAATAGGTACTTGAGCCAGAGCCCAGCAGATGTTTAAACGTTTTGTGAATCCAGCAGCTTAACTTCATATCAGACTTAAACTGTAAATATTCAAGTAAGAGAGATATACATATATATACACACACACAGGTATATATACATGAACTGACACATATACATGAACTGACACATTTAATAGATGTAGTAATCACTTGTGTTCAAGTTCTAATGAAAACAAAAGTATCACCATTTTAATACTTCTTTCTCTCATTCATAGAACAAATAGATATACAGACTGATTCGTAAATGTGAGGCGAAAAGCAAAGGAGAAAAGGAAAGATATAAGCATCTGAATGCAGAGTTCCAGAGAATAGCAAGAGGAGATAAGAAAGCCTTCTTCAGCGATCAATGTAAAGAAATAAAAAGAACAGAATGGGAAAGACTAGATATCTCTTCAAGAAAATTAAAGATACCAAGGGAACATTTCATGCAAAGATGGGCTCGATAAAGGACAGAAATGGTCTGGACCTAACAGAAGCAGAAGATATAAAGAAGAGGTGGCAAGAATACACGGAAGAACTATACAAAAAAGATCTTCACAACCCAGATAATCACGATGATGTGATCACTAATCTAGAGCCAGACATCTTGGAATGTGAAGTCAAGTGGGCCTTAGAAAGCATCACTACGAACAAAGCCAGTGGAGGTGATGGAATTTCAGTTGAGCTATTTCAAATCCTGAAAGATGATGCTGTGAAAGTGCTGCACTCAATATGCCAGCAAATTTGGAAAACTCAGCAGTGGCCACAGGACTGGAAAAGGTCAGTTTTCATTCCAATTCCAAAGAAAGGAAATGTAAAAGAATGCTCAAACTACCGCACAATTGCACTCATCTCACACACTAGCAAAGTAATGCTCAAAATTCTCCAAGCCAGGCTTCAACAGTATATGAACTGTGAACTTCCAGATGTTCAAGCTGGACCTAGAAAAGGCAGAGGAACCAGACATCAAATTGCCAACATCCGCTGGATCATGGAGAAAGCAAGAGAGTTCCAGAAAAACATCTATTTCTGCTTTATTGACTATGCCAAAGCCTTTGACTGTGTGGATCACAATAAACTGTGGAAAATTCTGAAAGAGATGGGAATACCAGACCACCTAACCTGCCTCTTGAGAAATCTGTATGCAGGTCAGGAAGCAACAGTTAGAACTGGACATGGAACAACAGACTGGTTCCAAATAGGAAAAGGAGTACGTCAAGGCTGTATATTGTCACCCTGCTTATTTAACTTATATGCAGAGTACATCATGAGAAACCCTGGACTGGAAGAAACACAAGCTGGAATCAAGATTGCTGGGAGAACTATCAATAACCTCAGATATGCAGATGACACCACCCTTATGGCAGAAAGTGAAGAGGAGCTAAAAAGCCTCTTGATGAAAGTGAAAGAGGAGAGCGAAAAAGTTGGTTTAAAGCTCAACATTCAGAAAATGAAGATCATGGCATCCGGTCCCATCACTTCATGGGAAATAGATGGGGAAACAGTGGAAACAGTGTCAGACTTTATTTTGGGGGGCTCCAAAATCACTGCAGATGGTGACTGCAACCATGAAATTAAAAGATGCTTACTCCTTGGGAGAATAGTTATGACCAAGCTAGATAGTATATTCAAAAGCAGAGACATTACTTTGCCGACTAAGGTCTGTCTAGTCAAGGCTATGGTTTTTCCTGTGGTCATGTATGGATGTGAGAGTTGGACTGTGAAGAAGGCTGAGCGCCCAAGAATTGATGCGTCTGAACTGTGGTGTTGGAGAAGACTCTCGAGAGTCCCTTGGACTGCAAGGAGATTCAACCAGTCCATTCTGAAGGAGATCAACCCTGGGATTTCTTTGGAAGGAATGATGCTAAAGCTGACACTCTAGTACTTTGGCCACCTCATGCGAAGAGTTGACTCATTGGAAAAGACTCTGATGCTGGGAGGGATTGGGGGCAGGAGGAGAAGGGGACGACAGAGGATGAGATGGCTGGATGGCATCACTGACTCGATGGACGTGAGTCTGAGTGAACTCCGGGAGATGGTGATGAACAGGGAGGCCTGGCGTGCTGCAATTCATGGGGTCGCAAAGAGTTGGACACGACTGAGCGACTGAACTGAACTGATCAACTTAAGGTTTTCAAGATATTATTAAGAGTTAGGGGGAAAGGGTTTCTTAGTTAAGAAGTTTAGAGAATTCTGAAACAAGAGGGTTTCTTTATTATCAGAACACATCAGGGTTGCTAACATAATCCAAAAGAGGGATATAACATGTCTCCCAAGCAAATTTGATGATGGAATTTAGGACTATCATATGAAACTTGTGTATCTAAGCCTTGTGTTTTCCATGGGTAAACACAGCTTTAGATAAATCATAAAGTACTGCTCAAATACTAAGCATTAACTTATTAAAGGGATCAGTAAATTTTATATTTTGTTTAAAAACATTTACTAGTAAGAAATACTTGAGAATAGATACAGAAAAAATGGATTCCTCATAATTACAGATGAGATAGTCCTTATTCTTTTCTTTTTGTTCAGGACCTATAATCCATTACTATGGTGACATTATAGAAGAGATTTCTCATCCATTAAAACAAGCTTAACAACAGTCTACACAATGAAATTTAGCTAGGCTACTAAGATATGTTCATTGCCCCAGCCTTCTTTCTTTCCATGCACTATAATACACTTAAATCAAACTTTAACCCCCACCATTCCACTAAAACTATTACTCTTCAACATCAGTAATTACTTTTATCTTAATAAACCCAATGCCCAATTAGCAGTCCTCATATACCTAATTCATCAACATCTGACTTAGTTGATCTTTCCTGAAGCACTTTCTTCCTATGTCTCTCTAGATAACATTCTCTTGTTGGCTGTTGCTTTTTATTTTCTTTCTGGGATCCCTTTCTGAGTTCAATGTTTGACATTCTTCTCTTTTCTCTCTACTAATTAAATGTACTTCCACAGTATAAAATTCCCTTTGCACAATGCTGACTCCCAAATTTTATCTCCAGCCAATACCTCAGTTGCAATTATAGATACTCAACTAATGACTTGACATTCATAAAATCAAACTATTAAGTTTATCCCTAAACTTACTCCTCTCCCATCTTTCCTATCTCAGAAAATGGCAACTCCAATACTGTACTTCCTTAGGTTAAAAACCTAAAAGTCATACTTGTTTCAGTTCTTTCTCTGAATTTCCACATTTAGTTCATTAGTAAGTCCCTCTTGTAATAGCTTTCTTAAAAATGCATCCCAAATCGAAGCTCTCCTCACAATCTCCACTCTTATCGTCTTAGGTAAAATCCAGCAACATGTCCTTCTAAACTAACTGCAACAGCTTTCTTACTTAACTTTTGCTTCCAGTACAGAATATCCCACCCTCACCCTCAGCATCCACAGTCCATTCTTCACAAAGCAGCCAGAATGATCTTTTAAAAATGTAAACCATATCTCATTATTTCCTGGAATGAAATACTTCAACAGCTTTCTTTCTACCTCAGAGTAAAACCCCAAGGGATTAGCATGGCCTACAAGGTCCCAGGTGATCTAGTCCCAGTTTTCCTCTCCTGATCTAATTGTATACATTTTCTCCCTTGCTTACTACATTCCAGTCCTCTGGGCTTTCATCTGTTCCTCAGTCACACTGAGCTCATTCCAATATTGGGATCTTTATCCTTCGTATTCTTTAAATGCACCCCTCACTCAACTCACATCATGGCTCACTCTTAATTTCATTTGAGAAACTGCTCTACTGTTCCCTTCTTCAGACAGGTATTTCCTAAATCACTCAATTTAAAATAGTATATTTACTCCAACCCTGCTACTGTTCCAACGCCTAGCAAACGCTTTCTCTGTAGTTCTGAAACATTATTACTTAGTTATTAATTTATCTTGAGTGTCTCCCATGAGAATGTAAACTCAATGAGAACCTAAGAAGATTCTATCTGCTTCATCAGTATAACTCCGGCTCCCAGAGTCATTCACGTTCTACTATAAGCTTTCAATAAATGTCTGCCAAAGAAAAGTTCAAGGAACAACTCTTAATTCCTTAGAAATACCTCTCTAAAGTTTGTCAAAGTGTTTGATTAGAAACATAAATTATCAAATGTATACAGATATAAACCACAGAGAGTCTAAACATTAAAAATTTAGGGAAGATTTTGTCCTAATCTATCTTCTTACAAATTTATGAGGTCAGGCCAAAAAGGACGTCATGAATCTACACATATTTCACAAAAATGATCTGTATCTGTATGTTTTTACATGTGTATCAGATTAGAACTACTCTTAAATAGTCCTAAATAAATTCAAATGCATAATCAATTTATAAAATCAGAATGCCTACCTGATTATCTGAGAGCCACATAGCAGTCAATTGCTGTAGCTTTGTAAAGCTAAAGGGCAAATTTTTTAATCTGTGGGGAAAAAAATGCAAACAAAAATTAAACTTTAAAAATGAGAAATGTTAAAATGAGAACTGGATCTAATGGTCTCTTAAATAATGTTATGCTATTGCATATGAAAATAGGAGAAAAATATTTAATTCAGGAGAAAATCAATTATAGGTCTTTGAACAGGACGTAAGACATAATACTATCCAGTTTTATAAGAATTAATTTTAAAAATACAAATCTCCCATTGAATCAATTTGGTTGGGGGGAAAATTGGATAATTTAATAACCTCAAAAAAATTACCTAGGAAAATCTAGCAACTATCCATACTTTAATGCAAAGGCAAGGACAAATTAAACAATGTTTTATAAAATTGCTTTGGATGTTTTATTTGCATTTAGAGAGAACAAATTGTTATAGGAACCACTCTTAATAAGAGTTTGTTATGTTATAAATATTGCACTCTTTTTATTTCACTGTGAGCCAGCACTTTCATACTCAAGACTATTTTAACATTATAATGAGTGAAAATTAAGTAACAAGAGATATTTAGTACAATGCAACTTGAAAGAGGACCCTATTTAAAACAAAATGACTACTTAAACTTTCCATCTTATGTTTATCTATTCTTCTATGCCTAATTTCAAAGGAACCTAAGGAATTTAGATCTCTGAAACTCAAGGTATTGGAACTTAGGGCTCTAGTTTTAGGGTATAAACTATGAGCTGAAAGAATTTAATTTTAAAAGGGATTTAGTTTGAAACCACACTGCATAGCTATAATTAACAATTTAAAAGGAGGAAGGTGTGAACAGTCTGAATACCCTACTCAGAAAACCCGAGTTTACACTAAAAGCTCTATTTTATAAGCAATGTGAATCACCTTAAATCTGAGTCTTAATTTTCTTCCCTCCATAAAACAGGAATACCTGTTTTATTATTAGGGTTATTTTGAATACTTTTAAGATACAACAAAAACAAAATGTAAAAATGCTCTACAAATATTCTTTTATCACTATTAGTCTCTTTACACCAGAAAAAACTATAGACATTTGTTCTTAACTTAAACATTGCTTCAATTTAGCATCCCTAGTGATCTATTTGCTTTGTACCTTGGCTGTGTTGTCCAAATTATTTGAGTGGGTGTCTAATCACATGTCTGCCCAGATTAATACAAGGAATAGGTAAGATTAAAAGCTGCTTTATTCAACAGCTGTATTAGAGCAAAAATCTGACTTTAGGAATAAAAATTGCTATCATAAGAAGATAATTAAGACTATACAGCAAAAGTCAACATAAAATAAACCATAACAACCACTGTATGATAATATCAGGTAAAATTATTCTTTCAAATAAAAATTCTACACAAAACCCAAAACTATATATGCAAAGAAAAACATGTATTAGATTTTCTATCACATATAATGGAACTTTAATTTCATCCAATAGATAGATGTCTTCTATAAGCCAAATGATGAATTATACTGTTACAAACCTATTGTCACTCAAATTGATGACTTTTAATTTTTGCATATCACCCATTTCCTCTGGAAGTGTCTCAAGTTTATTAGAATGGAGAAATAGCACAGTTATATTTTTCCAACTTCCAATCTGAAAGAGAAACGAGAATTATGGATTAAAACTTTAGCCTACTGCTTAATAAATGTAACTGAGGTATCATTTTCAAAAGTAATAAAAGTACTCTTCTCATGTATAAAAGTAATTATCTTTTTCCTTTTCAATTATTAACTTTCACATATGAATAAAAGTATTAGCAAATCAATATAACTAATTATTATCCAGAAAATACATAACTTAGTTACATAATTATCTCTGAAAGAAACTAAAGAAAACCACACTGGACACCTAAAATTAATAATTAGAAAAAATAAAAATTCAAAATAAAATTTAAATACAATACCTCTGGGGGTAACTGTTGTAAGTAATTATGATCCGCAGCAAAGGTTCTTACATTAGTAAGCTGCCCAATAGATGAAGGCAAAGCTTCAAGTTCATTGAAGCTACAATCCAGTTCTTCTATTGATACTAACCTTTAATTCAAAAAGAAAACACATATTTTAACAAAAAATTTCCTGTATATAATCCAAACCTCAAGAACATATGACCATTTGAACTTGACTTTAACAAACCTACAAAAAAATCTATTTCTACTAAGCTACAGTTCACCTGTAGAAAAACTGGCCCATCTTGATTATAAATAAATCCAACCTGCAGCCAATTGCTTATTTAAATGCTTTTAGAATCTCCTATTGATGCTAACAATTATCTGAAAAATTATATAGGATGCTGAACTGAAAGAAAAATCTAGTTCCTTTAATACACAAAAATCTTACCCTCCTATAGAGTCTGGTAGATACATTAACTGATTTTCATCTATTTTAAGAGTTGTTACATTCTTCAATGAACCTATTAAGGGAAGAAATAATATACAATTTTTCATCTTGAATTAGAAGTCCATCAACAGTCAAGTGAGCACATATTACATTTGACATGAATCATAAAGAACTTTTAAAAAAGCCAAGCTATCTCATAGAGACACCACCCCAACCCTACCATCTCTCCATGCCCTTACCCTGTATCTACAATTTTCACATACATATTACCTCTTAACATTAGTGTATATTTACCCATTTAGGCCTCACTAAAATGTATGCTTCATAAGAGTATGTACTTTTTGTCTCCTTTGCTCACTGTTGCAGCCATGCTCCTTGAAACAATTCTGTGACATCACAGTGAAGATACACAGCACAAACTTATGGTATCAAAGGATTAAAGATGTGGTAGTCCAAAGGTAGTTTTTTCTTAAGAGTATAACAAGCTATTCTACATACTGTAAGTATACTAAATACTAAAACAATAAAAATGGAGTTTAATTTAAAATAAAAAGCACTGGAAAAATTACAGTAGAATTTGCAAAACACAACCTGAGCTATAACAATTATGTAATTCAATTGAAAAATACGTAAAAATATTTCTGATTTTTATATTCAAACATCATGGAGATGCTAATATGTAAGTTTTTGGATTTTGATAATTCAATTCCCTTGATGCACCACCAGATAAGTAACTACATAAATACAGTTGACCCTTGAACAACACAGGTTTGAAGTGTATGGATCCACTTACATGTATGTGAACTTTTCAATTTACTACTACAGTACTACATGACCCACAGTTGGCTGAATACACAGAGGCAGAACCATGGATAGGGAGGAAATAAATGTGAATACAAAAGTACATCTATAAATTATATGAGATTTTCCCACTGCAGGTTGGCCCCCTAACCACCGTCATTGCTGAAGGGTCAACCGTATAATTTTCAAAGGATTTTGCTCATACAGCTGTCTTCTTGTTAAGTCTAAAATGAAGTTAAGATAGGAAAAAGTTACTAGGTAAGGGTCATGATCAAGAATTAAAGTGAATTTGGGTAAATTAATCTTTTAAAGGATTCAAACTTTATTACAGTGACAAAAATGACATTTCCTTAAAGAAAAACAGTAATGCCAACAAAAGAGTAAACTGAGTCACTGATCACAACAGGAAAAATTCAAACAGGATCTGTGACTTCAGAATACAGTAAAATTATCTTATAAATAAAATTTGATAATATGGAAGCTTTGAATGAAGCAATGGCAATAAGTTTCTCAGATTGTATACTAGTAAATTTTAATCACATGAATTAGAAATCAATACAAACCAATAGACTCCGGCAGTTGTTGAAGTGAATTGCTTGATAATAGGAGATCTTGAAGGTTTTCACATCCTGAAATTCCTTCTTCAACCATCTCAATATTATTTTTAGAAATATCCAAGTATGTGAGCTGTTTCAAACTACCAATAAACTGTAAGTTTAAAAAAAAGGAAATCTAAGGACTCTGTCAATAGCAGTTGTGAAAAGTTTAGATAAGAAACTTAGTGACAAATTATAATTTATAATTAAATGTTTATATGAGAGGTTCATAATTTTTAATGCCATTAGTTAGATATAGTCAGTAAAAGCTAAGAGCTACTACTATTTTAGCCTAGCAGAGTGACAAGTACATAATTTTCCTTGGGAATTTAGCTGGCCATCATTTGCAAGGGAGTTAGCACATATGGGAATTCACATGGCTTTAGGTCTGAGAATAAACACAATGTCAACTGCTAAGAAACTACATGGAAGATAGCCTATTTCAATAATTCCCTGGGCAAAATGAAACAGGATACAAAGTCAACTGCAACCCCTGAGAAGGACATACTCCATGACATTAGAAAGAAACTTAAAGTTGACCCTTGAACAACACAGAACTTCACAGACCCATTTACACATAGATTGTTTTCAACAGTAACTGCTATAGTACTCCACTGTAGCTGGTTCAATCTGTGGATGCAGAACATCAGACCCTGAGAAGGAATCCTTGTTACGAAGGAATTTCAAATAGGGAAAGCTGACTATAAATTACACAGATTTTTTTCACTATGTAAAGGGTTGGTGCCCCTAATCCCTGAGTTGTACACAAGTCAACTGTTTTACAAAAATTTATTATAGAAATATAAAAATTTTAATCAAGAATGTATTGACAAACCCAATCGAAAAATGCATGGAAAATCTAAATAGACATTTCTCCAAAGAAGTCATACAGATGGTTAAAAGGCATATGAAAAGATACTTGACATCATTAATTATGAAAATTACAATGAGGTATCACCTCACATAAGGTCAGAATGGCCATCATTAAAAAAAAAATCTATAAATAATAAATGCTAGAAAAGGCATGGAGAAAAGGGAGCCCTCATACACTGCTGATGGAAATGTAAATTGGTACAACCATTTTGGAGAACACTATGGAGGTTAGAGGTTCCTTAAAAAACTAAATATAGAACTACAAAATGATCCAGCAATCCCACTCCTGGGCATATATCTGGATAAAACCACAATTCAAAAAGATACATGCACCCCAAACTTTACTGCACTTTTACAATAGCCAAGACATGGAAGCAACCTAAATGTCTATTGATAGAGCAATGGATAAAGATGTTGTATATATATACAATGGAATATTACTCAGCAATCAAAAAGAATGAACTAATGTCATTTGCAGCAACATGGGTGAACCTAGATACTGTTACAACGAGTGAAGTAAGTTAGACAGAGAAAGACATATATCATACGATATCACTAGTATGTGGAATCTAAAAAAAAAAAGATGGTACAAATGAGCCTATTTACAAAACAGAAACAGAGTTACAAATGTAGAACAAACTTATGGTTACCGGAGGGAAAGAGATCAAGGGATAAATCGGGAGATTTGGATTGACATATACACACTACTATATATAAAACATGTAACTAACAAGGACCTATTGTATTGCACAGGCAACTCTACTCAATACTCTGTAAAGATCTATGTGGGAAATAAGTCTAAAACAGAGTGGTATATGAATATGTATAACTGATTCACTTTCAGTTCAGTTCAGTCGCTCAGTCATGTCCGACTCTTTGCAACCCCATGAATTGCACCACGCCAGGCCTCCCTGTCCATGATTCACTTTACTGGACACCTAAAACACAACATTGTTTTTTAAAAAAAAGTAATGACAATAAAAAAATGTAATTTGCTTCTATCTAACAAGTCCCTTGGACTGCAAGGAGATCCAACCAGTCCATTTTGAAGGAGATCAACCCTGGGATTTCTTTGGAAGGAATGATGCTAAAGCTGACACTCCAGTACTTTGGCCACCTCATGCGAAGAATTGACTCATTGGAAAAGACTCTGATGCTGGGAGGGGTTGGGGGCAGGAGAAGAAGGGGACAACAGAGGATGAGATGGCTGGATGGCATCACTGACTCGATGGACATGAATCTGAGTGAACTCTGGGAGTTGGTGATAGACAGGGAGACCTGGCATGCTGCGATTCATGGGGTCGCAAAGAGTCAGACGTGACTAAGCGACTGAACTGAACAGTATTAAGAATAATCATTTAAAACTGATTAAACGTACTTAAAATGTATAATCCATAAAAATGCAAAGGACAGACAGCAATAAGCAAAGTCTTTAAAATTTGATATACATACCCCTGGAATAAAAGTCAGTCTATTACCATCCATCCAAAATTCTTTCAATCCACTTAGCTGCTCAAGTACTTCAGGCTGTTTAGATGGAAGTGGAGGAGGAGATACATTAATTTATTTGAATATATTTATTTGGCAAAAGAAGCTCCCCTGGGTATTTCTAATAATAACTTTCAGTATTAAAGGCATTTTTTTAAATTACAAGGGGGGAAAAAAAGCAGAGCCAAAACTCAAGTCTTTCCACTGTGTAATAGTTATTACACAAATATTACTAAAGACATTCCATAATAGCATAAATTAAGCTTTTGATTATGTAACAGGCTAAAGTATTTACACAATTAATAAGATCCATTACTTTCAAGAATACAATAAAAGTATACTCTCAATCATTATCCACAAAAAGATGTACACTTTTAGGAAATCTTAAAGAAAAGCTATTCCCTGATGACTAAGAGGGAGGAAAAAAGAAATAAGGCAAGCTACATCTTAAAAACCCAATCATAAGGAAAAGTAAGTAAACCAAGGCATAATCATATGATAAACCTATTGTGTTATTTTAAGCTTCTAGTAATTACATAGTAGAATACTGTTTATAATAAAATGTTGAGGACCAAAAAATTAAAGTGATTTAGTGGACCTGGTATTCAGGCAAAATTTACCCTTAGGGTTATTCACCCTTGGAGGCTCTTCTGAATGAATCCTTTAAAGATACTTCCAGTAACCCACAAACCTGTGTCCAATCATTGACAGTATGATGGCATTGAGGTGTCATCATATCTCATCACTATAACACGAGTAACACATACAAGGCATGTCACTCAGATTTACTGTTAACATATAAGTAAGAATTCTAGGTTTAACTTGGATTAAAAAAAATCTCTTTTTGTGCCTTGCATGTGTGTATGCTCAGTTGTATCCGACTCTTTGCGACCCTATGGACTGTAGCCTGCCAGGCTCCTCTGTCCACAGGATTTCCCAGGCAAGAATACTGGAGTGGGTTGCCATTTCCTTCCCCAAGGGATGTTCCCACCCCAAGAATTGAACTCGCATCTCCAGCACTGGCAGATTCTTTACCACTGAGCCACCTAAGAAGCCCTTTTTGTGCATTATCTGTTAAAACTGTAATAGTAATTTTTTTAAAAATGTGTAATGCTTGAAGAAGGAAATGGTCCAAAATTTAATGATTCTGAATTCTGCTCTGATTTATAAAATTAACAGCAATTTAGAAACTTAAAATACTTAATATGGCAATAGATTAATACATGTAAAGACAAACACTGAGGAAATATGTAACAGATAATTTAAGAAGCACAGAATATGCATTTTTTTAAAAAGAGTAAAAACATCTACAAAACACAGTAAGATTCATCATATATCAGCTTCAATTAAAATACAGAATATAGATACCCAAAACCACCATGCTCCTCCAGTGACTTCAGCTGAAAAGCTATTTAGTGAGCTAATACAATTTCCACAGGACAGTTACGCAGCAACAGTGTTGAGAAACTCTTGTTTTTGAGACTAGCACTTGAAACTTGCAACAATTAAAAAAAACAAACTTGTAAACACAGTGTAAAAATTTTAATGATGATTTTTCAAGTTAACGAGCTTCTCTTCAAAAAACAAAATCTAGCTTATTATCTGAGTTCTCCTGAAGCAATGACTGAAGACAACAAATTGCTTATATTCTTCTTTTCTTTTTGATTCAGCATCATACTACTTTGGAAACAAAGCAAAAACGCAATCCAGAGGTCTCATTATCAACTTGAAAATAACAGCTGTTTCAGTCAATGTTTTTCTTTTAGCTATTAAGTAAAATTTATAGAGAAGCATGCTGTTGCTGCTGCTGCGAAGTCGCTTCAGTCGTGTCCAACTCTGTGCGACCCCATAGACGGCAGCCCACCAGGCTCCTCTGTCCCTGGGATTCTCCAGGCAAGAACGCTGGAGTGGGTTGCCATTTCCTTCTCCAATGCAGGAAAGTGAAAAGGGAATGGGAAGTCGCTCAGTCGTGTCCGACTCTTCGAGACTCCATGGACTGCAGTCTACCAGGCTCCTTTGTCCATGGGATCTTCCAGGGAAGAGTACTGGAGTGGGATGCCATTGCCTTCTCCGGAGAAGTATGCTACCACTGAGTAAATTCCTAAGCAATATTCCCATGAAGTTATTTTTATCAAGTTCTTTTCCTGATGCATTCTAGTCTGATGAAAGCTTTTCCCTTATAATCTTTCAGAATTTCTACTTTCTGTGCCAAAAACTATTAATTACCTTTTCCATGGGCTTCTCATTAATTTTACATTTTTACCCTCACTCCTATTAGATGTTGCTATCTGTTTAATTATCCTGTCAAAAACTTTTATATCTTGTCTCTCCAAAATATGTGTGTATCTTTATCTGATTTTATACTTTAAAAATGCAAAGAAATAAATACCTTAATTTTCACATTTTTTTCTTGATCAAATGAATGACTTATGGATAGTAAGGTTGGTGAGAACTTACCACTTCTGTGAACTCATTACTTCCCAAGTCCAGTCTTTCCAGCTGGGTCAGTCTATTCATGGTTCTATGCACAATGGAGTAATAAGGAATTAAGTATACAAAAATAACAATTACAAGGAAACTTGTAAAATATTCTTATGTATTACCTAATAACATATAGGCTTTCAAATGTTGACAAAATAAAAATGATTTTCTAAGAAACAAGTCACATTTAATTTCTAAATAAAAATGAAATAAGTTATTAGTTATTCTCTGACTTTGGCTTCTCTCCGGGTTATTTCTATTCTTTTTTATTTTACTTTTTGGCCATGCCACACAGTATGTGGGATCTTAGTTCCCCAACCAGGGATGGAGCCTGCGCCCCCTGCATTGGAAGCGTGGAGTCTTAAAACACATCAGGGAAATCCCAGGTTATTTATATTCTTAAGAAGTAATTGCAGTAATTACACGAACCAGAATACCAGTAATTGACTTTCCATTTTTGTTTTTTTTCACAGAATAACTTCTCAGATAGTATAAATCAACTAATGATTAGATTGTTAGGTAGCTTCATATTAATTACTACCATTTTTCAAGACTGATGGTGTATTTGTAAAAAACTTTAAGATAATTAACTAAAAATTCCAAGAACAGCAAATATTACATTGTTCTCCACACTTTCAAATTAAATTCAATACAATTCACAACAAAGTTTTACATGAATCAAAAATATAATTAGAAGACTATATTTATTTAAAATTAAAGCTACAATATATCATTTTTAAACTTTCAACTCAATACCAACAGTTCTCTGCCATTACAGAAACTTGAATGTACAAACTGATTTCATGATGAAATAAACTAAGTTGTATTTTATATTCCTTCAATAAAGGTACTTCTTAAACTGAACTGTTAATTAATTCAAATATATTTATACTGTAAAATTATTATTTTTAGAAAAACCTATTATTTGATAGATTGCTACCAGGTAGCCAGATAGAACTACATTAAATTTTTTAAAAAATTGGGGGGCACACCATCCCACATGGCCTGCAGGAGATTCCCCAACTAGTGACTGAACCCTGGACACAGCAGTAAAAGTGCTGAATCCTAACCAAAAGACCACACTAGGAAACTCCTTAGGAACTATATTAACTCTTTTTTGCATATGGCAAAAAATAATCATCATAATATCAATATATCAATGTGTTAACTGGAAAATTAACATCATTAAAAACCAACAGACTCCTTAAATTATGGCATAAGAACACATTTATTTCTATCTTCTCGACATTCAACAAATTAGTAATAGTAAGATAAAATCAGCTTAAATCTCTCTGGTTTTTTAGTGAAAAAGAAAACATAATAATTGTAAAGTAATTTATTATGTTGCGCATATGCGTGCTAAGTTGCTTCAGTCGTGTCCAACTCTGTGCGACCCCATGGACTGCGGCCCACCAGGCTCCTCTGTCCATGGGATTCTCCAGGCAAGAATATTGCAATGGGTTGCCATTTCCTTCTTCAGGGTATCTTCCTGGCCCAGGGACCGAACCTGGGTCTCTTATGTCTACCTGCATGGCAGGCAGGTTCTTTACCACTAGCGCCACCTGGGAAGCCCAATTATTATGTTACTCACCTAGTATTACAGAAAGCTAATATTCCCAAACCCTTTCATTTTAAATATGCCATTTTATCAACACTCCTTTCATTTAATTCATCTCCCAGTACCAATTTTTCTCAAAGTTGCTTTATTTAACTTTGATTCTCTGAGTGCCTATTTTCAGGTTCTATGAGATATAAAAATTTGACTTCCTTTACTCATATCTGTCTTTGTCGAGAAAACCTGTAATTCAGTTCCAATTTGCTTTATTACAAAGTGAAAAGGTGTTTCCAGGATCTTTCTCAAGAAAAGATTAGATACTAATTTCTATGTCCATAATACTATACTAGGTTGATATGTGAGAAAGGTAAAGAGAGCTGTGCAGAGGGAGTAAGATTGAAAAAAGAAAATATGGTCTTATTTTTCTTAATTCAATATTGCTATAATGATAACACAGAAAATTCACATGTAGCAATTCACTTTATATCAACAAGGGTAATTTTTTTTTAAAGGGAATAAAAACCTTTACACTGGAAAACTCAATTACAAACAATATCCTTAAAAATCTAAGGTTTAAAACTGATTTAGGAAAACATAAATGACAGAGATATGTAATAAAAAGAGGAAATACATTGTAAAATTTTAAAAGTGTCTCCATCTCAACTTGCTGCAGCTGACATGGGCATATTTGGTCCTACTTCATTTAAGATCCAGCTTCCTACTTCAAGGAGAAAGTAAAAGCAATCATCCCTCAAATTTCCTTCTGCTTATCTCTAAACTTTCTTCGTATTTAACTCATTTTTACCTTCTCTTCTCCTGTCTCAGAGGGGAAATACACATCATTTGTTTTTTCGGTACTGGGCCCTCCAGGATTAACATGGTATTAAATTTCACTGAACTATATATTTAAAACAGCTTTTTCACTGTTTGAATCTTTGATCATAAAAAGATCTACTCACATAAGCTGAAAGCACAAGACTTTGCTGACACATAAAACCATGGCCTCTTTTTAATTTGTGAGGCCTCAAATATTGTAACCATGTCTTTAAAAAAGCAATAAAGAGTTACATTTGCAAATACATGACAGTCCAATTTGAGGTTAAAATTAAAATATAAGGAGATAAAATAAATGAATTACCTATGATATCAGAGACACCATATTAACTGTAAGCTTAGCTATTTCAGTAAACAATTTATACCCAGATTATTCAAATCTCTTAACAGTCAAGTTCTGAGCTAAGGATTCATCAATGCCAATACCAAATCCCCAAAAAGTCAAACCTTTTTGAATTTTAACACAGATAATTCTCATTTTAATTTATACTAACAACCAACAATATACACTGTAATCATTCCAGTCTTTGGGGAATCAAAACCATGTACGTTTCTTGCCCTCAGAGATTTATACTCATGGGTTGGAGTGGGGAAGAAGAAGGATCAAGTACACGTGCACATGATAATATGCTAGCAAGTAGGAAGAGAGTAAAATGTATTTTAAAAATTAGACTAATGTGGTAAATATCATAACTGATATAAATAAGATGCGACAGAAGTTGAGTACACAGAACAACTAACTCCTGGAAAGCGGGAGATGCTTCTAACAAGAGGTGACAACTCTTGACAAATAAATTGCCACAGGAGATTGGGAAGTTTTCTGTAAGGGTCAGATATTTTAAGCTTTGCATACAGTCTCTGTCACAACTACATGACTCTATCACTGTAGAGCAAAAGCAGCTATAAACAACATGTGAGTGAATGAATGAATGGCCTCTTAGGAAATTTATTTAGAAAAAAATAGGCACTGGGCCAAACTTAGCCAGTCTGTAGTTTGCCACTTGCCTAAACTACAAAAACGCAGTAGTGAATCAGGATGTTTTAAGACATATCTTCAACAAAGGACGTAGACTAGTGCATTTTGAGTCTGTAGATCTGTTTTCATTTTATTTTTTGCTCTTGGACTGTCATCTCCTCCTGATGTTAGCTTACCAGTAGGGGGCCTTCCATCCCATTTCTAATTTAAAACTGACTAAAACCATACAAGTTCTGAGAACTGGAGTTAATCAGACTTTACAGAGAAGACTTTATGGATCTCTTTAAGGAGTACTAAGAAAGAACTCTAGTATAGAAATGGGGACCTTTATTTGGGACTCAGGTGAGCTTTACATACTTATTATTTTGACTTTTGTCACACAAGACTGAGTTCCAGAAAGCTATGAAATCACTAATAAATACTAAGAGATGTATTAAGTAAAGTGAAGTGAAGTCGCTCAGTCGTGTCCAACTCTTTGCGACCCCAAAGACTGTAGCGTACCAGGCTCCTCTGTCCATGGGATTTTCCAGGCAACAGTACTGGAGTGGATTGCCATTTCCTTCTCCAGGGGATCTTCCCAACCCAGGGCTCGAACCCAGGTCTCCCGCATTGTAGACAGATACTTTACCGTCTGAGCCACCAGGGAAGTCCAAGAGATGTATACTGAACACCACTAATTAAAATACAATAACCACAAATGTCAGTCTTTTAAAATAATCTGTACTCATATTTTAGATAATAGAAATTAATATTTCTCTAAGAATTTAAAATGCTGAACTAAATTTTGGAAAAGATAACACCTTTACTTACTTTGGCAACATTTTCAACTGGTTTTCTCTAAGTTCTAATATTTGGAGTTTAGTTAATCTGCAAAACAAATAAAATAAATTAAGCATCTATGACAAAGATGAAGAATTAATGAATTAATGTCATTCTCTAAAGTTTTAAAGCAACCAATATTTATTGTGTAATTACAATGTGTAGAATCTAGTGTTAAAAATTACACAAAAATACAAAGACAGAAAAGACTATTTTTACTCCCCAGAATTAATGGGGGAGAAGCTTCAGTAAATATTTCTAAACATATCCAAAGCACAAAGTAATTGTCTCCTAATGTCAATCCTAATAAACTTTGTGCATTTTAATGAAATCCTCCCCCAAATTATTAGTCATTAGTAGATTAGAGAACAATAATTTAAGTCTAGAGTTGAGGTCTGAGAGAGAAAAATAAAGAAACAAAACAGGACATGGAAAGGGAGAAATCCCCTGGCACTTCAGTGATGCATGTTCCAATTTAGAGGATAAATGAGCAGAAGAACTGGTCCTGAAGTGCTTGCTAATGCTACAAGTGGCAACCATATACAACATATCAAGTCAGCAGGGTGTATACTTTAAACTTATAGAGTGTTACATGCCAAATATATTTCAATTTAAAAAGTGGTCCAAATGCCAGACACAGAAATCTAACAAGTACATGAAATGTATGTGTGTATATATATGTGTGTACATAGATCCATATATATGTGTATGTATAGAAAAATATAAAGCATTATAATGTGGGTCCCACAGTTCACTGGGCTACAACAATGCCCCAAATTCTTTTTTCTTTATTGAAGTACAATTAACAAACAACACTTTGTTAGTTTCAGGTATACAACATAATTATTTGATATATGCATATACATCATTGAACATGGGCATCAGAAGATGGAGTAACCACTTGAGCTAAAATTAACCCTCGGTTAACCCTTGAAAAACGGGTTTTGATTGTGTGAATCCACTCATATACAGATTTTTTCCCCAATAGTAAATACTGTGGTACCACACAGTCTGTGGTTGGTTGAATCTATTGGATTTGGAACCCTGGATACTAAGGAACTATAGATATGGAGGGCCAACTGTAAATTATATGCAGAGTTCTACTGTGTTGGGAGGATCGGCACCCCTAACCCCCTGCATTGCTCTAGGGTCAACTACACTGTGAAATGGTTACCAAAACAAGTCTAGTTAACCTCTGTCACTATACTTAAATATAAAAAAAAAAAAAGTTTCTTCTTGAGATGACTTTTAAGATCTATTCTCTGAAGAAACTTTCAAATACACAATATAGTATGGTTAACTATAGTCACCATGACATTACATCCCCATGATTTATTTTATAAACTGGAGGTTTGTATCATTTGACTACCTTCACTCATTCTTCCCATCTCTACCCACCACTCCACTTCTGGCAAACACCAATCTTTTCTCTGTATCTATGAGGTTGGGGTTTTGGTGGTTATTTTAGAATTCACATTTAAGTGAGACCATATGATATATCTCTCTTTAAGAAAAAAAAAAAAAAGAACATTGCCATATTAACACATACTTGGATAGCACTTTATCTAGTAATTAATTTGAACACAATAAGAATTTAATACCTATTGTTCATATACTGATTCATCTTTTCATTAGAAAAATTACTCAGGGACTATATATAATACAACAAGAAGCACAAATTTAAGGAGGGAGCAACGGGCTGGATCCCAGAAACACATTTTTCTTTTCTCTAGAACTTCAATTCCAGTGAAGAAGACAGATAAACCAGTAATTAGATCATTTAAAAAATATATAAGTGCCGAGAATAAAGCATTCCATCTCAAATATACAAAAATTATTCCAATTTAAACTCCTTATTTTTATGTACTTTAAAACCAAGTCTTAAATTACTTTTTTCTTTAAAATTTTCACTGCTTATTTTTATTTGGGAAAATAAATTCCAAGTCAAAATAACAAGTGCTGAAGAAACTATAAAAACTACAATGCTTGGAAATAAGTACAAAAGAGCCCACGAAACTGTAATTAACAGTATTGCTAAAGCAGCCTGTAGTCTGGTAAACTTTGCAAAAGTTTTGCTAAGAGGTAACAAGAGAAGGTTTTAGAAGAAACTATAACTTACCTGCCAAAATTAGCTGGCAAGAACTCAAGGAAAGCATCATTCAGATATAACTGGGTTAAGTTTAACAGCTGAGAAAATCCATCAGGAAGCCTATATAAAATAAACCAGGATTTAAATTTAATTCATATGCAGAATTTTAGTCTATTAAAATCTAAGAAACAGTCTAACCAACACGTTCTTAACAGATAACAGCTATCTCTTTTATGAGTGATCCTCAAATTGAGATTTACCTTTTATAATAACTTATAGCTTCAATGTTTGTCTCTTCATCATTTTGAAAAAAGGAAGTAAAGCAGTATTTGTCTCAATAAGATAAAATCTGCACATAACAGTCACCTATGAATGAACCTCAACACAGAGAAATGTATTTAGGACATGACTATGACATCAGCACCTTTCCCTGGTGGCTCAGACAGTAAAGCGTCTGTCTACAATGCAGGAGACCTGGGTTCAACCCCTGGGTCGGGAAGATCCCCTGGAGAAGGAAATGGCAATCCACTCCAGTACTGCTGCCTGGAAAATCCCATGGACAGAGGAGCCTGGTAGGCTACAGTCCATGGGGTTGCAAAGAGTCGGATACGACTGAGCGACTTCACTTTCACTTTCACGACATCAGCAGGCACTCTTGAAACTCACCTTATCTAACATAAATTGAAAGGATTAAATAAAAATTCTAAACTTTGACAGTATCGACTTTTGTTGTTGTTGCTTAGTTGCTAACTCGTATTCAATTCTTGTGATCCCATGCGCTGCACCCTGCCAGGCTCCTCTGTCCATGGGATTTTCCCAGGCAAGAAAACTGGAATGAGCTGCCATTTCCTTCTCCAGGGAATCTTCAGGACCCAGGGATTGAACCAGCAACTCCCGCACTGGCAGGTGAATTCTTTACCACTGAGCTGCCTAGTGAGCCAGCTGACTTTTAGGGCTGGATAATTTTGTGTTGCCAGGAGGCTGTCTTCTGCATTAGCATCTTAGCCTCTAAATCACTCGAAGCTAGCACTTCCCACCACCGTAAGTCGTGTAAATCTCTAAATCACTTGAAGCTAGCTAGCACTGTCCACCACAAGTTGTGTAAACCAAAAAATGTCTTCAGAATTTACCAAATGACTGTCAACAGCAAAACTGTCCCCATTTGAGAATTACTGGTTTCAATTATTTTCCATTTCAATATTTGGTTCCTAAATAATCAAATAAAGATCATATAATTTTATAATGACCAAATGAGAACTAATATTAAAAGCTGAATGACATTTAGGGTCATATAAGAACCTATAAATAACTTTGCTTTTATTTTCTCTGGCTAACAAAAGAAATTGCAGATCCAGAACCTGATGCTAGAATAGTATTTTCAGGTAAAGGTAAAACATCATCTTTACGTGTTTGCCTTTACATGTTTGTCTGTGTTTGGAAAAACCTGTTAAATTTGTACAGTAAGTCCCTTACATACAAACCTTGAAGTTGTGAGCTTTCAAAGATGCGAACATGCATCTGCAGGTTCAAACATAAGAGTTCACGTGTCTGGAATACATTGTCATAAGCACGCGTACTCTACAACCGGTTGTGCCTCTGCATACTTTACTGAAGAGTATTATATACAGTACAGAAGTAGCATGGTATCTATCTCAAGCCCAGGATGTGCAGAAGCAAGCATAAAAGCAGCACTGATGTAGCTGGTAGTACTGTATTTTTCTAGGTACTGTACCGTAAGATTAAAAATGTTATCTTTACATTTTATTTGTTTTTTATGTATTATTTGTGTGGAAAGTATTATAAACCTATTACAGTATAGTATTGTATAGTCGATTGTGTTAATTGGGTATCTAATCCCAGGGACAGAGGAGCCTAGCAGGCTGCCGTCTATGGGGTCGCACAGAGTCGGACACGACTGAAGCGACTTAGCAGCAGCAGCAGCAGCCTTATGAATGTACTCTCAGAACACAACTCGTTCATATGTAGGGGATTTACTGTAATATGTGAAAGCTGGTTTCAACTTTCATTTTAGCTATACTAAGCTATGCTTTACAATAATCTTTTGCTTTGTCATTCTGTTTTTTCAAAATTTAACAGCTCTGTTACTAGGAAAGCATTCTGCTTCAAACCATTATGATCACAAAAGAATATGTGTGACCTTTGGTATATAATATAACCAATCACCTAGCTTTTTCCTTTTTTTGTTTTTAGCTTTTTACTTTTCAGTTTCTCTTATTTTCAAAAGTTTGAGTGTGCCACACATTGGATGTGCAAGTGAAGACATTCTTATATTGTACAAGTAACACTGAGCTAAGGAGGCCTAAATCCTAGTCTCATTTTTGACATTAACTAACCATGGGACTTGGAGAACACCACTTGTATTATCTGTATGGATGTCAAATTTACCTTTCTAATATACGGGGTTGGAAAGAACATTAAAAAGGCCCCTTTTTAATCTAAAACTAAAATTTTGTATAGATTTAAGATTGATATTAACTGCTGATTAAAATGTAGAAAGTAGTATTCTACTTTATCATAGTTGCTTTACTGACATATTATAATTCAACAGAGAAGAACTTACTTGGAAATAGGATTTACACTGGCCTCCACAACTGTCAAAACTTTACAATTTTTTATATTTTCTGGAAACTCTTGTATTCCTAAAAAATGAACAAATAATTAATCATTAAGTGTAAAGAATCTATTACAAAGGAGAAAATCATAACAATATTAATAATTAACGTACACTTTACAGATTCAAAATTTATCAACGGAGTAGAATCTCAATAAACTGACAACACCAATGTCAACCAAACAGAATCACCTCCACAAAAATTTCTCTCTTCTCTTTTGCCTCTTTATGACTACTGCTAATTATCAGACATGACTAAGAAACTAAACAACGACAAACTATCTTGTTTAGTTCTACCCTCCTTTTTTTCTTGCTGTTCATCAGAAAATCAATGCCTTTTCTGTGTGGTGTTGGGGACCCAAAATTCAGAATAATCAGCATTCTTTCTGTGTTTTCACATAAAAATAGGCACTACTTTAAAAAAATTTTCATTGGAGTATAGTTGATTTATAATGTTGTGTTACTTTCTGCTGTATAGTAAAAGTAAATCAGTTAAACATATACATATATTCATTTTTTTAAAGACTCTTTTCCTATATAGGTCATTACAGACTATTCAGAAGAGTTCCTTGTGCTATACAGGAGGTCCTTATGGTCCTTATTATTTATCTAATTTTTATATAGTAGTCTATAAAAGAGGCATTACTTTTTAAATCCTGGGTTCCAGATTAAGTTGGCCTCTAATACATCTAGGGTAACAAAGCTGAAAGCAAAGCTGAAGATAGAAGAGGTATTGATAGAGAATATGCATCAGATATGCCAATGGACATGCCTGAGGCAGTTATATACCAATACTTCTGCAAAATACAACACAAACGTGACAAGTCAAATTATGGCAGAAGTTTCTAGGCACTTAATCTTACCTCAACTTATCTCAGCAAAAATACAGCAACAATAGTTGAGTTAGCAACAATCCACAGACCAAATTTAAGTAGTACTGTTGTAATCCAGATTAGAGGAATGCAAATTAATAACTTTAAAAAAATGTTCCCAAAATTCTATTAATAGAAAACTCATTCCTTCACTAACACAACATGACTATTCAAAAGGGCTGACACTAAAGGATCACTTAAGGCTCTGTCAACTTCATGAATGTACGATTCTAAGCAAGTTTATTACAGAGCCAACCACAGAATTTCAGATGATGAAAAATGAAATGATACAAAATCATCAACTGGCAAATACTACAGCAATAACTGATCAGTCAAAACTTAGCAATGGATGCTAAAATTAGTGGGTAAAAGAATGAAGAAAAACAGTATATCAATATAGTTTCAAAGCTTCTCCCCCAAAACACATATTAATTTTTAAGAGGGGAAAGAGTAAAGAACTCTCACAGGCACCAATCACTTCAACCATTTAAAGGCTAGCAGTTACCAGTATGATCACAGTGCAATTCATCTTCAGATGCACTGAGAAGGGGTGCAACACCTACTGTCACATTCCTTCCCCAAACACCAACCCAATTTAACCATAAGCAAGTATCAAACAAGTCCAAATGAAGAGAAATCCTATAAAACTGGCCAGTAATCATCAAAACCATCCAGGTTAAAAAAGCTAAAGAAAAACTGAATAACCACCCAGATAGAGGAGACCAAAGAGAACTGCCTATGGTAAATATCTAAACCTACTACTACACACACACATGCACGCACATAAAAGGAAAAAAAGCCGAGCAAGACTGGGAGACCGTATCACTATCAGTCAACATCACTGCTGTTCTGTAATAACTGCAATTATTACCAATGGGGGAAAGTAGGTGGTAAGTACAAGAGTACCGATTTGTACTGTTTCTTAAAAATGCATGTAACTCTACAATCATCTCAATAACAACTTCAAAAATCTGGGCTCAATGGTTCCTTAAGGAAAGGTTTTTATCGGTGTTGTTATTAAAAGTCAATTTTCCCTAAAAGTTTCAAGATGATTCAGTTTAAAGAACTTTTGCTAGAATTTACAGAGTTCATGTAACACTTCAAATCAGAAAATGTTAACACTGATGGATATCTAATGATATTAAGGAATTACTGTTAGCTGTTTTTCTATAAATTGTAGTAATAGTAGAGTGGCTTCATCTTGAAATATTTATGTATGAGAGAGATTGTTTGGCAAAGTATGAGGTATACATGTAACATACTGATTGGTATGTTACAGTTCTGGTTGACAGGCACATCAGGTTTACTGTATTATTCTCTACTTAAATAACAAGATTTTTAAAAAAGGACTTTAAAACAGCTATGGTACTTAAAGGGAAAAAAATCAACAAAATGATGGGGAGGAAAAGGTTAAATGTAAGAAATGGAAACTTACAAATGATAAAAACAATATATCTAAATGGAAAAAACCACAGGATAGGATTTAAAGAAGATCAGACACTGCAGGAGAAAATGTCAATGAGACAGAAGACACAGCAACAGATAAACTAGCCATTCTGAAACACAGAGGGCAAAAAGTAAAGAAACCCAGTGATATCTGGGACAATGTCAAGCAGATTAACGTATTTATCTTTAGAAGTATTTGTTCTCTGAGAGGAGAATCTTTGCCTCTCTTGTGCACTAATGGAATAGGACATGGTACATAGTTATCAGTGTCACTCAATAGCTTCCAAATTCTTTACCAGGGTGGCAATATCAATTTTCATACTACAATACCTATTTATATCTTGTCAACATTTGATGATATCTTTACTTTTTCCCAATAAACACTTTCTGAGAGGGTTGAACCTCATAGATATAAATGAGATATTAACTAAAACTAGACATTTTCCTGATATTTCCTGGAAAGTGAAAGTGAAAGTCGCTCAGTCATGTTCGACTCTTTGCAACCCCATGGACTGTGCAGTCCATGGAATTCTCCAGGCCAAAAATACTGGAGTGGGTAGCTTTTCCCTTCTCCAAGGGATCTTCCCAACCCAGGGACTGACCCCAGGTCTCCTGCATTGCAGGTGGATTCTTTACCAGCTGAGCCACAAGGGAGACCCAAGAATACTGGAGTGGATAGCCTATCCCTTCTCCATTGGATCTGCCTGACCCAGGAACCGAATCAGGGTCTCCTGCATTGCAGGCAGATTCTTTGCCAACTGAGCTAGTTCCTAGAAATGAACACATTTTCACATTTATTGATCTATTTAAACTTAAGTATAGCTGATTTACTGTATTACATCTTAGGTGTACAGAATAGTGATTCAGTATTTTTTACAGATTATACTCCATTAAAAGTTATTAAAGATAAAGTCTATAATTCCCTGTAATGTAAAATATATCCTTGATGCTTACCTGTTTTATACACATGTGTGCCATGCTAAGTCACTTCAGTCATGCCTGACTGTGCAACCCTGTCCACTACAGCCTGCCAGGCTCCTGTGTCCATGGGCTTCTCCAGGCAAGAATCCTGGAGAATGTTGCCATGCCTTCCCCCGGGGGACCTTACTAATGCAGGCACTGAACCCACATCTCTTATGTCTCCTCAAAGGGCAGGCAGCTTCTTTCCCACTAGCACCACCACACAGTAGATTACATTTCTTAATCTCATGCCCCTAACTAAAATCAATTGCCCTGACTTCAGACTATACTACACAGCTACACTAATAAAAACAGTGTGGTACTGGCACAAAAACAGAAATACAGATCAATGGAACAGTATAGAAAGTCCAGAAATAAACCCACATACCTATGATCAATTAATCTACAACAAAAGAGGAGAGAATAAACAATCGAGAAGACAGTCTCTTCAATAAACAGCACTGGGAAAACTGTACAGCTACATGTAAAATAATGAAATTAGAACATTGTCTAACACCATACACAAAAATAAACTCAAAATGGATTAAAGATCTAAACGTAAGACCAGAACTATAAAACTCCTAGAGGAAAACATAGGCAAAACACTCTCCAACATAAATCACAGCAGGATCCTCTATGGCCCACCTCCCAGAGTAATGGAAATAAAAGCAAAAATAAACAAATGGGACCTAATTAAACTTAAAAGCTTTTGAACAACAAAGGAAACTATAAACAAAGTGAAAAGACAGCCTTCAGAATGGGAGAAATAATAGTAAATGAAGCAAATGACAAACAACTAATTTCAAAAATATACAAACAACTCCTGCAGCTCAATTCCAGAAAAATAAACGACCCAATCAAAGAGTGGGCCAAAGAACTAAACAGATATTTCTCCATTGAAGACATACAGATGGCTAACAAACACATGAAAAGATGCTCAACATCACTCATTATCAGAGACATGCAAATCAAAACTACAATGAGGTACCATCTCATGCTAGTCAGAATGGCTGCGACCCAAAAGTCTACAAGCAATAACTGCTGGAGAGGGTGTGGAGAAAAGGGAACCCTCTTACACTGTCGGTGGGAATGCAAACTAGTACAGCCACTATGGAGAACAGTGTGGAGATTCCTTACAAAACTGGAAATAGAATTGTCATATGACCCAGCAATCCCACTGCTGGGCATACACACTGAGGAAACTAGAACTGAAAGAGACACGTGTACCCAGTGTTCATTGCAGCACTGTTTACAATAGCCAGGACATGGAGGCAACCTAGATGTCCATCAGCAGATGAATGGATAAGAAAGCTGTGGTACATATACACAATGGAGTATTACTCAGCCGTTAAAAAGAATACATTTGAATCAGTTCTAATGAGGTGGATGAAACTAGAGCCGATTATACAGAGTGAAGTAAGCCAGAAAGAAAAACACCAATACAGTATACTAACACATATATATGGAATTTAGAAAGATGGTAACGATAACCCTATATGCGAGACAGCAAAAGAGACACAGATGTAAAGAACAGTCTTTTGGACTCTGTGGGAGAAGGCGAGGGTGGGATGACCTGAGAGAATAGCATTGAAACATGTCTATTATCATATGTGAAACGAATCGCCAGTCCAGGTTCGATGCACGTGACAGGGTACTCAGGGTTGCTGCACTGGGATGACCCAGCGGGATGGGATGGAGAGGGAGGTGGGAGGGGGGTTCAGGATGGGGAACACATGTAAATCCATGGCTGATTCATGTCAATGTATGGCAAAAACCACTACAATATTGTAAAGTAATTAGCCTCCAATTAAAATAAAATTTTAAAAAACATTAAAAAATAAAAATAAAATGCAAGTCCGATCCTGCTCTGAATGACCTGACTCAAACCCTGCCATGTGATTCCACTTGAATGGGAGTAAATGTCAAAGCACATACAAATGCCTATAAGGCTCTACACTGTCTTTTTGCTCCAAATCCCCCTACTTTTCTGACATCTATTCCTACCGCTCCCATCTTGCTCACTATGTTTAGCTACTATAGTCTTACGCTTCTCATACATGCCACGGACACTCTCACCGTACACACTGTACACTGGCTGTTTCTTCTTTCTGGTACATTCTTACCTTAGATATCTGCATCACTGACTTCCTCACTTCCACCAAATCCTTGTTCTCACTTTCTCAATGAGGCCTAAGCTCAATGCTTGTGTTAGCTTGTCTCCAAAGATGGTTCTTTCATCCTCATACATAAAGTGTGCATAACCTGAATTTTATCATGAATTACTTAATTTTTTAGCAATTTCAACTATCTGTTCCTTTTTCATTCTCACTTGACTTCAACGATATTGTTTCTTTGTCATATACTCTTGTCATAAAAACTTGTCTCTGTTGCTAAAATTTAATAAAATGAATATACTATTAAACATGGCTATCCTGCTCAGATTAATCTATTTTGGTTCTACAGAAGAGTTCTCTTTTTACTGCTGAGAAAGAGAAAATACCTCCTGAAAAGTAATCTAAGAACCAGTCTGGTACTATCAGTTAGTCCTTGGTCTTTCTACGAACAAGATGCAATCAAAGGGAGACATTGGTATTTCCCTGTTGAACTAAGCAATTTCACATAATACCAATACTAAAGGAGGCCATTCTTTAACCACAAGAGATCCAGACAAAAGCGTATTTGTAATCACGACTTAACAAAGACAAAATGTGAATCTTGTCCAAGCCATCCCTTCTTCTAACGTGTGACTGCTGCTGCTTTAGTGCTTATAGCTTTAGCTTTGCTCTAATCTGCCCTCCCTATAGATAACATTTATTAATATTCTCAATCACATAATTATACTTCTTGACAGCATTCCATCCATAGCAAACACTCATATTCTTAAATTCTCTTCCAATCATCAAGAACAAGCCCAAATCCTGTAATAAAGTCTTTTAGCACCCGCTGCGACTCCCCTTCCATCCCCATGGCTCAATCACAGGTGATCCTGAGGATCTTTGTTCAGAGGGCATCAATATCCCTCCAATGACCCAAAAGTACAATATAAGTTAATAGTGGTTCTTTACTGTTTCTTTATTTTAAAGGCTATGGTAACAAATAGTATAGAATGTAACACTGATTTCCAGTCAAGAGTCTGAACCAGAAATTGCAAACTTAAATGATCATAGTGGCTAGGGTATAACAGACATATGGTCAGCATCAGGAATAACACAGTGAGTGCTAAGGCCTATGGTAAGGCACAGTGACTGCAGACCCCATTTACGGTCCACATTAACAACACACTTAGCAGTGACCAGTGATCACCAGACTATGGTTTTTAAGCTCCATGTCAGTTTTACACATGATTTTTCTTCTTTCGTTATCTTAAATAAGTTGATTTATTAAAACAGCTGAATTTAAGCAACATTAACTATTAAGCAAATCAACAACTTTAGAAATTTTAAAACAGAGAAAAATCAGTGACTTCCCCAGTAATCGATAATCCCTTGTAATCAATGTAATTTCTCTGAACTTAAAAGTGATGAGCCTTTTCCAGTATTCTGTCCCCAATCACCAGATTTTCTCAGATTCAAGGAACAGCTTCCTGTTTTGACTCATAAACTTTCAACCTATTCTTTCTGAATGTTTTAACTCAGTTTTTAAAAAGGCATAATTAACCTCTCCAGCATTCCCATATCATACAGAAAGATCTGAGCTACTCTTTCTGGTTTCTCTGCATTAAAATTCCTAGTTTTTATTCAGTGTGCTTATATAGAGAGAACTGACAGCTAGACAGTCTTCATTTCTTTTCTCTCTCCATCAGCTTTCTCTATCAACCCCTTTTGCAAATTATCTTAATCATCATCCCTAATAGTCTGCTCAAGAAAACAGGCCAGGACTTCTCTGGCAGTCTAGCAGCTAAGAATTCATCTTGCAATGCAGGAGATGCGGGGGTTCAATCCCTGATTAGGGAGCTAAGATCCCATGCTACAGAGTGCAGCAAAAAAAAAAAAAAAAGCAGCCACTTGAACACAATGGATGTTAAATGTTAATTTCTCTAACACCAGTTGCTATTTACAGTGACTTGGCATAGCAGCCTGGTGAGATTTTCCTTTCTTTAAAAAGCTAACAATAAACCAAAACTTTAGACCAAAAAAAGAACAAATTAACACTCATAAATCAAGACTTTAGTTTTATCATCAAATGACAACAAGTGAATTCCTTACAAAATGAAGACAAATATCAACATCTTAAATTTATATACTTCCTGTATACACACTGGTCCACAATGTGGTTAGCAGTCTCATGAGGCAGAATAGGAAGTGGTAATATTGATGAAATTATGTATAGTCTAACTGAGAATGAGATTAATTTCCAAATATAGCAACATGGCAAATAAACAAAGAAGTAATGATCAAAACACAATTCAATTTTTCTCTTTCTAAACAAATGTTTTAATCACTAAGCCATATTACTTGCCAGTGAGAAACACTGGAAGAAATATCAGAATATCAGAAACTAAGAAAATATGAAAGTAAGGAATCCTAAAACAAGTGCTTTTAAATAAATACAGCTTGCTGAAACACTAATAAAGTATGCCACAATGTTTCCTGTCTCCTTCCAAGCAGGGGTCATATAGATAGTAAACACGAAAAAAATATCTGTTATATTAAGATAGAATATCTTTAGATTGACTGATAACACCTAAAAGGATAAGAATACTAAAACTTGGATACAAGATTAAAGCATCTTATGCAACATTTAACATGATGAGATGTTGTGATAGAAAAAATATTTAGGGGTATGTTTAGGGGTAATTCAATTTTCTCATTCAGAATAAAAGATGAAACTCATCCATCTCTAACATAATGGCCATCTTAATACTAAATGTAATTAATTCCAAAATTTGATAAACACTGCTTTCATTTAGCATGCTATCCTTTCTTTTAAGTAAGCTGTTAACTTAAATGTACAACTAATGAAACTCAAAATTCTCATCATCAACCACATCACCCTGTAATATGCATAATGTATTCCTATTTTCAATAATGTAGACTTGGAGTTCTCTGGTGGCCTAGTGGTTAGGATTCTGGGCTTTCACTGCCGTGGCCTGGGTTCAGTCCATGGTCAGGAAACTGATATCCCACAAGTCATGAGGCACGGCCAAAAAGTAATAATAATGTAGACTCATATAAGCATATACTTGAGGGTTACACAAGTTAATTAAAATACTCTCAACTCTATAAAAGCAAAATGGGTTAATTACATCAGTTATAATGATGACTATTAGATTAGGAATTAGAAGTACTAGAATTTTTGTCAGTCAAGGAATGGCTCTGACATAATCATAGTTTCCTGTCTCTCCTCACTTACTTTGTTCATCATCAATGAAATGCAGTTGCATTTAGACATCAGTTTAAGACTAAGAAGAGAAGAAAACAAATAAAAAACAAATAAAAGGCAAGGGACTGACTCTGCCATTTAAAAAATAGTTGAGATCACGTAGAAAGAGAAGAAAAGAATAGACAAAATCAACTTAATTTTTAATGAAATAAATTGTAAGGTTTTATTGATAACAATAACTAATGCCATTCTCTTCCAGAGCAGAATACTTAAGTGCTTATCCTAAATCTTTTGGTCACAGAAATTCTCTCTAACTCTTCAAAAACCACTCACAAGCTGACAGAACAGTATAAAGCAGGTTTTCATTAATCCACAAAGAATTGCTGAAGCTAGAATGAAAAAAAGAGAAACACTACAGTCCAATGGGTTGTCGTAACTCAAACACGTTATTCTTTGCATGAAAGTCTAAGATACTGATTGAATGATGTTGTAGGGCATAATTGCACAATTCTCAAGTTTAGAGAAGTATAAGTCTGGAATTACTGCATTTTCAGGAGGATAATAAAGCATGTACATTATTGAGCCAAGGAAAAGTTTCATACTATGAAGACTAATAACATTGGTTACTAGCCTTTCCCAGGTGTATGTAATTTTATCAGGAACACCAAAAAGTAGAAGACATTACCCTTCAGAGTGGAAGGTTACACTTAATGACTTCTAATGTCACAATTCCAAAGTTATACAGTGCTACTTAACTGTCAGTGTATGTACAGCTACAATGGTAATGATCAAGTTCATTTTCTTTGGAATTTACACAATATTTGCCACTCTATTAAGCATGAGGAATGGAATCAAATTTCAAACTGCCCTTGAAGAAGCTGAGGAAATTAATTAACCTAAAATAAAATCAGCTGATCTGAACTCTACAAAAACAATGTCATTAAAGATGGACAAGCTAGTTTAAAAAGATCAAAGATCAAAGAGACACAACTGAAAGCTATGTGATCTTTAACTTGGTGTAGGCTGGGCAAATAGCTAAAAAGGGCATTATTAGGCAACACGGGAAAATATGGTGTCAAATTTCTTGAGTGATAATGATATTGTGGTTATGTATAAGGATTTCCTTGGTCTTGGGAAATGCTTATTCTATTATTCCAATATATTATAATATGCTCACTCTAAAATTTTTAAGTGTTACTTCTCTCTCACTTCAAGGTAAGGAATTAACAATTTGGAACATCTCTTCCACACTCTAATGTTCATCAAAGTAAGCACACAAAACCAAGACACTGTATCCCAAGAGAACAGTGACTATGTCCTTTTACTTTTCATCATTAATTTGTAATCCAAGCTCCTAATAAAGTATTTGGCACAGAGTGGTCTCTCAATAAGTACTTGCTGATGTTCAATTCATTAACGTAGCACGACTTTTTTTAAAACTTTACACTGTAAATATTTTACGTCAGTATCATTAGGAGCTACATTACAGTGCATGCTTACAGATGATTCAAAATGTGTTATCAACAACTGACATTACAGCTAGTTGTTACTAATTTCTCATCATCACAAACATGGCAATAAATATCTATATATGAAAAAAGCAGATTTAAGGACACATTATGTGCATGCACATATCCACAGCATTTCAATTAAAGCTATTTAAAAATGTTTACACTTATTCTTCACTTTGCTTTAAATTCTCATAAATTTATACATATATATAAAAAACCTAATATAACAGACTGCAATCTGACTTTTTAAATTCTTTTTTATCTGGTAAAATACAAAAGAAATTTTATTTATTTAACATGTTCCCCAAGCACAAAAAGTTAGAAAGAAAGAATCTTACCATTCTTGCTGACATCCAGTTCCCTGAGATTAATGAGATTTGCAATAGATGCTGGTAATGCTGTTAAATCATTATCTGGCAAACTCAGTTTGTGTAGAGACTGACAGTTAAAAAGTTGCTGTTGAAACAAGGTAGAGAAGGATTTTGATTATTCCTTCAGTTTCCTTAAATATTTCATTTATTAACCTTTAGAAAGACAAATATTATTAATGTCATTAAAACTGAATGAATTATACCTACACACATACCAGAGAAGACCTCTTACTATTTTATGCTATTATAGATCTGAATACAATTGGGCTATTCAGAATGATTTATATCCTCATACTTCTACCCGGGGCAAAATGCACTTAACAAAATCTAACATATGGTGTATTTTCTGTTAGAGTCATAAGTGCCTGCTAAATATAGTAAACTAAAAGGGCTTCCCCAAGAGCTCAGATGGTAAAGAATCTGCTTGCAATTCAGGAGACCCAGGTTCAATCCCTGGGTCAGGAAGATTCCCTGGAGAAGGGAATGGCTACCCACTCCAGTATTCTTGACTGGAGAACTGCATGGACAGAGAAGCCTTGGGGGCTATGGTCCACGGCATAGCAAAGAGTCGGACACAACTGAGCAACTAACCCTTTCACTTTCACTTTGGATCTTATGTTTCAAGCGTCCTTATTCCAAAATGTAAGTTTATAAGCTAAATTTATATAAATTCAAATATGTAAAATTGGTTTTAAATGAATTAAAATATAGAACTCTGATTTGAGAGAAAAATAAGGGAGCAAACTTACTGTTATGCTAAAATCACAATAATGAAAATGTGACTTAAATATATTTAACCAAAGGCAGTAAGTACGTGGGCTACTTCTACGCTTCATACCAAAAAAAAAAACCTTTGCAGAGTAGAGGATTTTTAGGGTACTGAAAATACTATGTTTGATTGTATAATAATGAATACATGTCATTATATATGCACTATGCTATCCACAGAATGCACACCACCAAGAGCAAACCATAATGTAACTATGGACTTTGGGTGATTATGATTTTTCAACACAGGTTCATCAGTTCTAACTTCTGTGGTGGTTTAACCACTCTGGTACCAAAGCAGAGATGTTGGTAACGGTGGAAGCCATGCATGTGTGGGGACAGGTTACATATTTGGTAAACCTATGTGCTTGTGTTAGTCACCTAGTCATGTCTAACTCTTTGTGACCCTATGGACTGTAGCTGGCCAGGCTCCTCTGTCCATGGAATTCTCCAGGCAAGAATACTAGTGGGTTGCCATTCCCTTCTCCAGGGGATATTCCCGATGACCCACGGATTGAATCTGGGTCTCCTACACTGCAGACAGATCCGTTACCATCTGAGCCACTATGTGGCCTTGGGAAATCTCTATACTTGCCTCTTAGTTTTGCTGTGAATCTAGAATTGCTCTAAAAAGTAAAGTCTTTAGGAAAAACCAAAACTGTCTGCAGGATGGCACTGGATAAACCCTATTTAAGGAGAGCATTCTTCCAAAAATGGAAAATTGCTAGCCATGATAAGTGATTCAGTTATTTGCACTATCATAGCATCCCTCTCTTTTCAACACAGTCCCTAAAATGAGACCTCACTGGTGGTGATTAGAAAATGGGACCAATTTTGGTCTTCCATTTTCTCTAGGAGACCTAGCTAAGGAAGATAAATTCCCTGCTGAAAAATAACATGCAAGCTAACAGTCAATTACAAAGCACCCTATCACAACCTAGGGAAGAAATTCATGAACATGCAACTCACAACTTCTAATATTTTATCCACAGCTATATAAAGATTTTATAAGGCAATCTCAGATGGTGCTGGCTTTCAGAATGATTTTACTACTACACTAGCCACCCAAACAGCAACTCTTTCAAAACAATGCTGCCATCCAGGATGTATATAAACACACACATAAATCTAAAACAAATATTTTATGTTACAATAGATACATGCAACACTCTATTTTTTACTCTATGATAGTTAGGGTTACCAAATAAAATACAGGATGCCTGGTTAAACTTGAAGTTCAGATAAACAATAATTTTTTAGTGAGAGAGATGTCCTATACACTACATGAAACACACTTATACTAAAAAATTACTATTTATTTGAAATTTGTAATTTAATTGGATGTCTTGTATTTTTTGTCTTCTAAATCCACCAGTCCAAATAAGAGTTTATTTTTTGGAAATGCCCCAACTATTGAATTGATTTTTATGAGCCACTAATGAGTCTACACCCACAGCTTAAAAAACACTGTTGTTTGGGTGGTAAAACTGTTGCAACTTTTTCTGCAAAAATAAGAAACTGAGTAGGGGATGAAGTCAGGTTAGAATTTAAGGAAAAAAAAGAAGTAACAACTAAATATTTTAGCAAGCAAGTTGTCAATGGAGAGGATGTTTCATGGCAACAAACCAACTTTCTCCTGCTAGTTGTTCCTAAATTTCAGAAACATTAAGTCCTCCAAAGCCTTTCCAAACAAAACTGAAATGGGGAAAACAGAATAGTACCTCTGCAAAGCTGTTAAAAAAAAAATTCTGACATGATAACTAAAAGGACAATTTATCCTCAATTACTATAACGTAGATCAAGGTCTCATGAAAACTAGAAAAACATTAATTTCAATTCTTTAGGTAAATCTGTTGGCTGCAGAAACTGTAGTGTTTTATTATCTACCTTGGACTTCCCCGGTAGCTCAGCTGGTAAAGAATCCGCCTGCAATGCAGGAAACTCCAGTTCGATTCCTGGGTCAGGAAGATCCCCTGGAGAAGGGAACTGCTACCCACTCCAGTACTCTGGCCTTGAGAATTTCATGGACTGTATTATACAGTCCATGAGTTCACAAAGATTTGGGCATGACTGAGTGACTTTCACTTCACTTCACTATCTACCTTAGTGGCTCTAACAAGACAGGAATTAAATATAAATTTTTAAATTATTTGCATAAATAAGCAATTAACTTGAAAAGATAAAGCAATTAACTTGAAGAGATAGTTAAAAATTCAATTTAAAAAATCTGAATTGTGTTACATATCCTAAAGATGAAATTAAACCAAGACAGGGACAATAATATATACATATGTATCAGCATTATGGCAACATTGGGAATATCATTATTTCTAGGCATAAAAATAACCAAAGGCAATTCTTGAAAGACCAGATTAACATACTTTTGGAAGCTCTTCAATCTGATTAGCATCTAAGTAGAGCTCCTCCAAAGTTTTCTCAAAAGTGAAAATCTCTTTGGGAACCTGTTCCAAACTGCAATGAGAATAATCAAGAGTAGTGACAGTCTCCTCTTCTCCTCGAAGACAACGACATGGTACCAACCGCACAAATAAACTTCGTTTTGTAGTCATTTTTAGACACTGAAATATGCAAACAAAAATAAGTTTAGTAAAAGCATTATAACAATTTTTCAAAACAAACTAAACATCACAGATAAATATTCCCTCTGTAAGCACACTGAACAGAATGCATTTACACTGGTTTCCTATCAAATTTCATATATTTGTTGTTGTTGTTCAGTCACTAAGTCCTATCTGACTCTTTGGGATCCCATGGACTACGGGATGCCAGGCTCGCCTGTCCTTCACCATCTCCTGGAGTTTACTCAGATTCATTCATGTCCATTGGGTCAGTGATGCTATCTGCACATCTCATCCTCTGCCGCCCCCTTCTCCTTTTGCCCAGCAACAGGGTCTTTCCCAATGAGCTGGCTCTTTGCATCAAGTGACCAAAGTATTGGAGCTTCAGTGTAAGTCCTTCCAATGAATACTCAGGGCTGATTTCCTGTAGGATTGACTGGTTTGAACTTGCAGTCCAGGAGACTCTCAAGAGTCTTCTCCAACATCACACTTCGAAAGCATCAATTCTTCAGTGCTCAGATTTCTTTATGGTCCAACTCTCACATGACCACTGGAAAAACCATAGCTTTGACTATCTGTGCTTTTGTTGGCAAAGTGATGTCTCTGCTTTTTAATATGCTGTCTAGGTTGGTCATAGCTTTCCTTCTAAGGAGCAAGTGTCTTTTTCATGGCTATAGTCACTGTCCACAAGGAATCTGGAACTCAAGGAAAAAAAACGTCTGTCACTGCTTCCACATTTCCCCCTTCTATTTGTCATGAAGTGATGGGACCGGATACCAGGTCTTAGCTTTTTTAATGTTGAAGTTTTAAGCCAGCTTTTTCACTCTCCTCTCTCACATTCATCAAGAGGTTCTTTAGTTTCTCTTCACTCTCTGCCATTATGATGGTATTATCTGCACATCTGAAGTTGTTGATATTTCTCCTGGAAATCTAGCTTGATATTCATCCAGCCCAGCATTCTGCATGATGTACTCTGCAGAAAAGTTAAATAAGCAGGGTAACAATATACAGTCTTGTCTCATTACTTTCCCAATTTTGAACCAGTCTGTTGTTCCATGTCCAGTTCTAGCTATTGCTTCTTGATTGGTTTCTCAGGAAGCAGGTAAGGTAGTCTGGTATTTTCATCTCTAAGAATTTTCCACAGTCTGTTGTGTTCACAGCCAAAGGCTTTAGCATAGTCAATAAAGTAGAAATAGATGTTTTTCTGGAATTCCCTTGCTTTCTCTATGATCCAACGAATGTTGACAATTTGATCTCTGGTTCCTCTGCCTTTTCTAAATCCAGCTTGTACATCTGGAAGCTCTTAGTTCACGTACTGCTGCTGAGGCCTAGCTTGAAGGACTTTTGAGCATAATCTTCCTAGCATGTGAAATGAGCACAATTACACTGTAATTTGAATGTTGTTTGGGATTGGAATGAAAACACGTTTTCCAGTCTGGTGGCCACTGCTGAGTTTTCCAAATTTGCTGACATATTGAGTGCAGCACTTTAACATCATCATCTTTTAGGATTTGAAATAACTCAGCTGGAATTCCATCACCTCCATTATCTTTATTTGTAGTAATGCTTTTTAAGGCCCACTTCACTTCACACTCAAATTTATAGTGAATTTAAAAATAAACTCAAGCACTTTGTACTTCACAAAATGATCCTAAAAGTAACCATTTGTTGTTGTTGTTTGTGCAGTCGCTCAGTTGTGTCTGAATCTTTTCAATCCCGTGGATTGCAGTACACCAGGCCTCCCTGTCCATTACCACCTCTTGGCGCTTACTCAAACTCATGTCCATTGAATCGGTGATGCCATCCAACTATTTCATCCTCTGTCATTTTCTCCTCCATCAATCTTTCCCAGCATCAGGATCTTTTCTAATGAGTTGGCTCTTCACATCAGGTGGCCAAAGTATTGAAGCTTCAGTTTCACCATCAGTCCCTCCAATGAATATTCAGGGTTGATTTCCTTTAGGATTGACTGGTTTGATTTCTGTGCTGTCCAAAGGACTCTCAAGAGTCTTCTCCAACACCACATTTCAAAGTAACCATTTATATGCTTCTGAAAGAACTATTTCAGAATGACACCTCCCTTATGGCAGAAAGCCAAGAAGAACTGAGGAGCCTCTTGATGAAAGTGAAAGAGGAGAGTAAAAAAGCTGGCTTAAAACTCAACATTCAAAAAACTAAGATCATGGCATCCAATCCCATCATTTCATGGCAAACAGATGGGGAAACAATGGAAACAGTGACACACTTTATTTTCTTGGGCTCCAAAATCACTGAAGATGGTGACTGCAGCCATGAAATTAAAAGACGCTTGCTCCTTGAAAGAGTTATGACAAACCTAGACAGCATATTAAAAAGCAGAGACATTACTGTGCTGACAAAGGTCCGTCTAGTCAAAGCTATGGTTTTTCCAGTAGCTTTGGACCAGTGAGAGTTGGACCATAAAGAAAGCTGAGCACCAAAGAATTCATGCTTTTGAACTGTGGTGTTGGAGAAGACTCTTGAGAGTCCCTTGGAGTGCAAGGTCATCCAATCAGTCAATCCTAAAGGGAATCAACCCTGAATATTCGTTGGCAGGACTAATGCTGAAGATGAAACTCCCATACTTTGGCCACCTTTCGAAGAACTGACTCATTGGAAAAGACCCTGTTGCTGGGAAAGATTGAAGGCAGGAGAAGGGGATGACAGAGGATGAGATGGTTGGATGGCATCACTGACTTGATGGACATGAGTTTAAGCAAGCTCTGGGAGTTGGCGACGGATAGGGAAGCCTGGAGTTCTGCTGTCCATGGGATCACAAAGAGTCGGACACAACTGAGCTACTGAACTGAACTGAAAAGAACTATACTTTATAAGTCTCCTCATCAACAAGAAAAACCCTAATATAACAAAGATATTTATTTAACTTCTGATTAAGAGCTGTTTCTTAAATAAGAACTTGACTATATGCAATTCTGAGTAGAAAAGTGGGAGTGTAAAGATATTTTCAGGTCTCTCTAACCAGTCATTTAACTTTCCTGTAACTCTCCCACATCAAAATTCCAATCTATGCCAAGTATATTTTGTTTCAATTAATGTCATTCTTTTAATTTTTCTAAAGTTTACTAGAGAAGAAACTTGCTTCAAAAAGTGCAGACTTCATTATTTCAATCTAACTGGGGGAAAGATTCAATTCTGAATTAGTGAAAATTCTCAAGGCTATTAAGAACACATACATACATACAGAGGTTAATTCCAACTAAGAGGCTAACATTAATTTACTAAAAAAAAAGCCCACCTCCATAAAATAAGAATGACTTCTAATTAATGTTATCAATTCTTTGCAGAATAATAATAAATTCTTGCCTTAGGCAGAAGACTCCATTAGAGTATTAGATTACTTCTACCCAGAGCCAAGACTAGGTTGAAGCCAGTGAGGCAAATGCATCAGACACAGTAAAACCCTTCAGTAATCAAATTAAATATTTTAATGCAACATTTTTGTAAAAAATCAAACTCTTGGAAAAATAATTCATTAATCCATGGTTAATTTAAAAATAAAGACAGAATCAGTATGACTAATTTTTCTCTTTTGCCTCAGGCTCCAACATGAATCTGCAAGGCACTGCTTCTAACTCTTCAAATTATATCATATTCTTAAAAGTGTCTGACAGTAAGCTTAAGTCATTCCCTATCAAGTAAAGAAAATAAAATCTGACTATTCTTACTTAATCACCATGTGCACCAGGCATTGTGCTGAATTCTTCAAATAAACTATATGCTTATTCTCATTTCATCCTCATATATCTTAAGGCATATACTATTATCATCCTCATTTTCCATAAAGAAACTGATTCTGTACTCATACTGCACTACACTATTTCTCAATATATTAGGATATACTCATCTCAGAATTCAAACATCAATAGGTCTTTACTACATACTCCTTTAGGGTTTACAGAGACAAACAACTGATGGGAGTTCAGGACAAAATACGGTACTCGGAATACTTAGTGTTTTAAACTAAAGGAATTTGAGAAAATAGCAGAAGCAGGAAGGTCACTCTGATCTCTGTGCCTTTCCCCCCGAAACAGGTCATAAACATGTTTCTGTGAAAGGTGTCCTCTTTATACTAGAAGGTATCTCTAAAGACAAAGGGAGAGAAATTCTAATGAACAGGGCCTGCTAAATCTCGTTTACTACATTTACTCTTTGATCTATTGTTTTTCTACACAACAGTCCACTTCATCAAACATCACATAAAAATACTCGTTTAACTGTTTCTTTGGGTCTTCCTTTCCTTACAAAGGCTCCCTGTGTCCTTTAATACTTAAACAGATGTATACATTTTTCTCCTGATAATCTGTCTCTGTCAGTTAAATTTTCAGACCCAGCCAGGAACCCTAACGGGGGGAAGGGAAAATTTTTCCTCCCTTACACTAATAATGTCAAACATCAAATGATTCTATCTAAAATTTCTGTGTCATGGGGATGTAATGTACAGCATGGTAACTACAGCTAATAATACTGTATTGCATATTTGAAAGTTGCTAAGACAGTAGATTGAAAGCTCTTGTCACACACACACACACACACACACACAAACTGCTTCTATGTATGGTGATGGATGGTTGCTAGACATATTGTAAGGATCATTTTCCAACATATACAAATACTAACCATTATGTCATATACTTGTAACGTTATATATAAACTATACTCAATAAAAAACAAAAAAATTATTCTGTCAATAAAGTTTACTGAATATGCTTAACCTATGTTTATATGAAGGTGCATTTTATTCAAAATAAGCAGTTTTATTGATATTTAATCACTAAAGGGGAATTTAGCTTATACTTGTATGTTTAATGAGATAATGAAAAAAAGATTCTAAAAATGAATATACACTTTCTTTCTCAACTGATAATGACTAAGGGGGACGCTTAAGAAAAATGGGGAAAAACTATCTGCTTTGTCCGATATGGTAGACAGAGTGGCATTTTAACCTGAAAATTTGAATTAAATCAAACGAAATTTTAAATCTAGTTTCTCAGTCTCATTGACTATATTGTAAACACTCAGTACTCACAGGTGGCTAATGGATACCATACTGAGTAAGCAAAGATAAGGAACATTTCTATTACTGCAGAGACAGCACTAATATAATACTTCAAACTATTACTCTGGTTCATATTATAACTACAATATGCTTATATTTATATATGATAGTATTCAATAATTTACAAAATATGGCCTAAAAAAAATCCATTTTCCGGAAATCATAATGGATTTGAAAGCATAACTCCCAGCTGAGAATAATGGACATGACACGCTATTACCAAATACAATGATTTAAGGGTATGGGGATTTCCCTGGTGGTCCAGTGCTTAAGACTCCACACTCCTAATAAAGAGAGCCTGGGTTCAATCCCTGGTCTGGAAATTTAGATCTCATGTGCTACACAGAGTGGTTAGAAAAAAAGAAGAGTATGTTTATTTTAGTATATTATTTAAATCATATGTGCCGGGCACTTGAGGTAGAAGGCAATTTATAGGGCAGAATAATTGCTAATGGAAGTAAAATGACCTCTAAGACGTTTCTGTAGTCCTAATCATACTGCAGAACTTCTCAGAAAAGAATGTGAATTCAGAAAAAAAACTTAGATACTTAGCTCTAGGAAACTGCAAAGAGTTTATATCTCAAATGAAAACTTTCAGAATTAAAAAAAAACAAAACAGAACTTCCTGTGGACAGAGGCAGTGAAAAGAACAACTGAGATCTCTGAATAAATTCAGTGGTCCTTGAACAAATAAAAAAATGGATCCTAATTTAGCAGACTAAAACTGCTGATTGATAAGAAAGGAGGGGGACCTTAATGAGGTCAGAGGAGGAAGGCACCACAAGAGAGAGAAATGAGTAACAAATCCAAAGAGATCCTCCCTTACACAATACTGCAAGGAAGTAAAGCACAGGGAGAAAGACTGACCTGATCTGAACAGGAAGTGATCCACATGGGGACTGTTCATTAAAATTTTAGTGTTGTGATTTAAGAGCCACTTTATAAATCAGGCTTAGAACGGCAGATAGAAAAACAGTGGAGGAAGAGGTGCCAACCAAATAAAAGGCATAATAATAATGGAAACACTTTCTAACAAAAGAAATTAAAACTACTTACCACTGGGTTGAATTTATCTCCCTGATGTTTCTTAATTGAGCCAACATTCTATGAAAAACAAAAAAAGAAACAAAATTAACAATAAAAATAATCTCTATGACTTTAAGGAACATCTCTTCCAATTTCTTATTTATCTCAAAATCTAAATTAAAATCCTCTATAATTCAGTCACATAAACTCAGACACACAAAATCGCTAATTTCTCAATAGTCACTGGATTTATTGTTCATAACACATGTGTAGACTATTGAGAGCCCTCACCTATATTAAGTAACAGATACCACTCTATCTACCATTAAAATCCCATTTATTTGAGCTTATTGAGAAACAATAAAAGTTTTCCCAAACAAACTCTAATCACCAATTATATTTAAAATTTAGTAGTTCTTGATGGTTCTTTGTGGCAAACACTGTTAGCTGCTTATCAGTCTTTACTCTCTTTTCAGAAGTTTCTTTTATTCAAGGTGATAATAGACCTAGCTAAATACCCACTTTTAGCTTTCCAAGAAGGGTGGACAGGTGACAGATGACACAGTTAAGCTCAATGACACATACTTAGAAGTCTACTTTGGGGGTAGAATGGTAGTGGATTCTGGAAAAACATGTTTCCTTATCTAGGGACAGGTGTGAACATGATGACTATGAATCAACAAACATGAGGATTAAAAGCCTACCAATAAGGCTGATAAAATAGAAAGACAGAGCAAGCTGGGGTCTCTTAACAGCACTGCTGAGTAGCTGAGCCAATGCTAACCACAGAAATATCTGGATTTCTTGATGTATAAGAAAACCAAATCCTCTATTTGCTTAAACCACTGCTAGGTTTTCTGTACCTGAAACCAAAACATTCCAAAATAGGACACCCCAAACCCAAAACTGCAGCATTAATTAAAAGTACATACATCATGAATAATCTTTTTCTTAATAGCTCAGTGATATTAATAAATACATGTTTCAGAATTTCAAAGGGTCACTCTAAATGTATTAGACTATTTGTCTTTATAAAAAATTGTTTAGGACTGCTGAGTTAACTTTCTCTACAAATTCTACACATAGCACATACCACAAAAAATACCTTCTGTGTCTATCAAGCAAAGACAGCCACTTAGTTTGTCACTCAACATACTCCCACATACATGGTAGTCTGATAAAATGGAACTGACAATGAACTGATGGAATATGGCTACAGAAGGAGGTTAGAGAGAAGAAAAGTTTGTGTTTAGAGACTTTAGTTTGAAATACCTGAAAGCTGTCCTAGTGGGATCCTATGTAGACAGTTGCATGAGTATTCAGAGATGTAGAAAGAAATCCAAACTGAGACTGTAAGTTTGGAAGTTATCTGTTTAGAGATATTTAAAGTAATGAAATCAGGGACTTCCTTGGTGGTCCAATGGTTAACAATCTGCCTTTCAATGCAGGGGACACAGATTCAATCCCTGGTCAGGGAACTAAGATCCCACATGCCACTGAGCAACTAAGCACACATGCTCTGGAGCCCACAGATCCTGAGTGCCACAACTAAGTCCTGACACAGCCAAATAAATAAATAAATATTTAAAAATAAACAAAGTGATGAAATTACATGGAAGAATCAAGATTATCAATGTGGACAGAAGAGTACAGGTTCAAAAAGAAAGGAATGAACGAAGAAAACAAATTCAATGGTCGAGCCCTGAGATACTATAAAAATAGAGGTCATAAAAAAGAGAAGAGAACCAGCAAAGGACACTGAAGAGAGGCAGTGAGTCAAGAGAAAGCACCTCTCATTCGCCCAAAGTATGATATTCTAAAAGCTAAATGGAAAAAATTATTTCAAGGAGGAAGTTGTCAACTGTGTTAATAAGAACCTTAACTGCCACTGTTTAATAAGGTAAAGGTCACTGATTATCTTACTGAGGAGTAATAGAGACAAAATGCTGTTTGTAGGGGATTCAAGAAATAGAAGAAGGATAACATCATAGCAAATACAGACAACCCAGGAAGTTCAGCTATAAAGGACACTGGAAAAATACAGGAGGAGTGAGACTAGATGGTGAGTCAAGACTCACAGCAGTGGATGTGCAGGGAGAAAGATAGACTTTTATCAACAGATTTGGAAAACCATTCATAGACCACCCCAACAAAGTTTCCAGCCAGTTAAAAGAAAAAAGTTGCTTGTGGACCCAAAAGAAACCTTGGGTGCCACGGTACAGCTTAGGGTTATTTTTCAAAACTACAGATTACTGTAGCTTCCCCTTACAGATACTGATTTAGAAGATTAGCAATAACTCAAGATTCTTTATCATAAAGAAAATGCTGATATGATTTTTTTTTCTAACAGTTTCAACAATAATCCACAGTCATCTATACTCAAATTACCATCTTTTCCCCTTCCCATTCTTTTTTGATAAACTCTCATTTGGGAAATATTTGTAACTGAAAAGTGAAATCACTATAAAAGTTTTTAAAAATATAGTGTGTATACTTCCCTATGGATCTGAAGAGATCACACGTTATACTTGGCTAGATTTAAGAGAAATCTTATGTTGGAATGATCTTTTTAAATAAGAGTTCAGAAGTTAAAATGCACAACAAAGGCTCCTCAAGCATGCCCGTAGCTATTAGATGGTATTTAGTTGTTCTGAAAGATTTCAGTTTAATCATGGCTATCATACTTGCTAATCTGTATTTGATACAATCTGTGCTTAGTTCTGAGGAACTTTATGGACATTATTAACCCATTACCTGTAAGTACATGCTAGTAAACAATGAAAATAGTTATATGTAAAAGAATAAGAATAAAAAGGTAAGAAACTTATATAATGAAAAAAAAAATGCTGTAAAGGGCACTTGATCCTGAAGGACGAAAACAACTGTATGTATAAAATGCACTATGTCTTACAACACATATAGCAAGAGATGAGGAAAGAAGGCTGCTAAAATAGCTACATGTCACACTCTCAAGGTCAGCATTGCTGTCTGACCCCTGCTCAGTTCAGTTCAGTTCACTCAGTCACGTCTGACTCTTTGGAACCCCATGAATCACAGCACGCCAGGCCTCCCTGTCCATCACCAACTCCCAGAGTGTACTCAAACTCATGTCCATCGAGTCGGTGATGCCATCCAGCCATCTCATCCTCTGTCGTCCCCTTCTCCTCCTGTCCCCAATCCCTCCCAGCATCAGGGAGGGAGTCAACTCTTCGCATGAGGTGGCCAAAATACTGGAGTTTCAGCTTCAGCATCAGTCCTTCCAATGAACACCCAGGACTGATCTCCTTTAGGATGGACTGGTTGCAGCTCCTTGCAGTCCAAGGGACTCTCAAGAATCTTCTCCAACACCACAGTTCAAAAGCATCAATTCTTCGGCACTCAGCTTTCTTCACAGTCCAACTCTCACATCCATACATGACGACCAATGGAAAAACCACAGCCTTGACTAGACGGGCCTTTGTTGGCAAACTAATGTCTTTGCTTTTTAACATGCTATCTAGGTTGGTCATAACTTTCCTTCCAAGGAGTAAGCATCTTTTAATTTCATGGCTGTCTGCAGTGATTTTGGAGCCCCCCAAAATAAAGTCTGACACTGTTTCCACTGTTTTCCCATCTATTTCCCAGGACGTGATGGGACCAGATGGCATGATCTTATTTTCTGAATGCTGAGTAGAAAGTTTTGTCTTGCCAGCAACATTAACCAAATAAACTTTTGTATCAAACAATGGTTAGCATATATATGTTAAAAAAATCTTAATGTGGAACAAAGCAGTTGACATACATATTGAAGTTATAAGGTATGCCCAAATTTGCAGAAATTTCCACTTTTATGTTTTTACATAATTTACATAATAAAATAGACCTTTAGAGTATAGTTTGGCAAATGCATACATCCATATAACCAACAGCAAATCAAGATATAAAATCTTTCCTTCACCCAAGAAAATTCCCATGTGCCACTTTCCAGTCAATACCCTCATCAAGACAGCCTGTCCTAGATAAGAGTGCTATGACATTTGTGTACAAGTATTATGAAAATGTAGGCTTCAGTTCTTGCAGGTAAATAAAGGGTAGTGAAACTGCTAGATCACAGTTCATAAAGAAAGCTAAGCACCAAAGAATTGATGCTTTTGAACTGTGGTGTTGGAGAAGACTCTTGAGAATCCCTTGGACTGCAAGGAGATCAAACCAGTCAATCCTAAAGGAAATCAACACTGAATATTCATTGGAAGGACTGACGCTGAAGCTGAAGTTCCAATATTTTGGCCACCTGATGCAAAGAACTGAGTCTGGAAAAGACCCTGATGCTGGCAAAGATTGAAGGCAGGAGGAGAAGAGGATGACAGAGGATGAGATGGTTGGATGGCATCACCGACTCGATGGACTTGAGTTTGAGCAAGCTCCAGGAGTTGGTGATGGACAGGGAGGCCTGGCATGCTACAGTCAATGGGGTTGTAAAGAGTGGGACACAACTGAGTGAACTGAACTGAGTCTATAAGCATGTTTAATTTTATTCTTAAAAAATAAACAAATCATTTTACAAAGTAGTTTTATCACTTACGACTCCCAGAGTTCCAATTAAATCCTCACCAACACTTGATATTCTTAGACTTTCTTAATCTTAACCTATGTAGTAGGTGCAGATCAGTATCTCACTGTATTTTTTGGGGGGGGGGGTTAAATTTGGTGACTGTGGATATGGCAATCGATTGATTTATTTCTAGAGACCAATTTTGTTACCAGGTTATAATAATTAAAGTTAGGCATTTTAAATGATTACAGAAAAAGAAACTCATAATATTTCAACTTTATGTTTACTCTATAAAATATAACAGTTTTATACAGTTTGCCCTATAAAATATAGCAGTTTTATACAGTTTATAAAATATAACAGTTTTGAACTGTGGTGTTGGGGAAGTCTTTTTTTTTTTCCTTTAGTAAAAAAAAAATATATATTTTTTACATGCTATTATACGTTTCAATGCCATTCTCCCAAATCATCTCACCCTCTCCCTCTCCCTCTGAGTCCAAAAGTCCGCTGTACACATCTGTGTCTTTTTTGCTGTCCTGCATACAGGGTCATCATTGCCATCTTTCTAAATTCCATATATATGTGTTAGTATACTGTATACTCACTGTATTTTTGTTTTGCATTTCTCTAATTACAAAATGGCATAGCAGAGCCTTATCTGTACTTGGACCTCAGCTAGATAATTAAGATATTGGACTTAAGTCTGACATGACACTCTAGTGAGAAGAGTGAAAAGATTTTGTATGTGGGAAGAATGCATATTATTGTGCAAGAAGATATACTATATAAGAAAATAATTCTCCATGAGCATCTCACATTTCTGCATAGCCTGGGTTCTCTGAGCAATGTCATTTACAGCCAATTTAAGATGTTTATATAAGGATACATTCCAGATAATAACACTTAGTAACACTGAGACGGTTCAGTGTCTTCTCTCCAGAGATCGTGGTTCATTGTTTAGTCGTTAAATCATGTCCAACCCTTTGTGACACCATGGACTGCAAGCACGCCAGCACACCTTCCCTGTCCTTCACTATCTCCTGGAGTTTGCCCAAATTCTTGTCTATTGAGTTGGTGATGCTATCTAATCATCTCATCTGCTGCCGCCAGAGAAGATTTGTTTAAATTCCAGAGTAAAGATAAGGTTTCTATCTCTCACTCTTCTGAGGAGAGGACAGGTCATGAGTGGTTCCCCTTCTGCAGTGCACATTACTACCTGTGCAGGTCCCATCCGACCCTCACTGTGAAGCCCTATGAAGATTCAGGCTCAAGTAACCAACACAAGTACTGCCCTGGTGGCTGCTTGCTTTCCAGGGAGTAATAAACCCTTTCTTTGTCTCTGGTTTGTGTTTTCCAGCAAGTTAACACAGTAGCTTGTAAACAGGGTAAAATCCCAGCCCCTTGACCTGAGATGTAACCACTATGAATTAAGAAACATGGCCACAATGTCTTTCACCACCAAGATTAAGAGATCCAGAGTCTACTTCCCCACTCCTTGAAACTGGGCTGACTGGAGGAAATGGCAACCCATTCCAGTATTCCTGCCTGGGAAATCCCATGGACAGAGGAGCCTGGCAGGCTACAGCCCCATGGGGTCACAAGAGAATTAGAAATGACTTGGTGACTAAACAACAACGACTTGCTTATACCAACTCAATGTGGCAGAAATTAAAAAACAACAGTGCCTCTGCCTCAAGATTTACTACTACTGCTTTTACCTTCTTTGAATGCAGCTCTGAGGACATGACGCCATAAAGAAGCCAGGGATAAAAGACCACATGCTGATTCACAAGTTCAAAAGTTATATAAATTGCTCTAAATGTTAAGTTTACCAATTATACTGATTTTTTTCCAATGAGAAAATTTTACAACTTGTTCATTTACATGGGATATTTTACATTTCGCTCATTTCAGTTTTCTCTATATTTTCTGCCTTTTTATTTGTTTTGAATTTGTCTTTTTCTCTTAGGCTAAAACTTATTAAGTAGTTGATTCTAATATTTTCTTCTTCAAGATTTAAAGTTATAAATTCTGAAGTTCACTTCATAAATTTTGATATGTTGTCTTTCCATTTGTTTAAAATGTTCATTTCCATATGATTTATTCTTTAAACCCTGAGTTATTCAGAATCACCTTAATTTTAAAACATTCAGATTGGGAATTCTCTGACAGTTCAGTGGTTAGGACTCTGAGCTCACACTACCAAGTGCCTGGGGTTCAACCCTTGGCCGGAAAACTAAGATCCCGCAAGCTTCATGGTACGGCTAAAAACAATAAAAAACACCACCATTCAGGGATCTCCTAATTCCATCACTTCACAGCAAATAGATGGGGAAACAATGGAAAAAATGAGAGACAGTTTTGGGGGGCTCCCAAATCAACACAGATGGTGACTGCAGCCATGAAATTAAGAGACTCTTGCTCCTTGGAAGAAAAGCTATGACCAACCTAGACAGACTATTAAAAAGCAGAGATATTGCTTTGCCAACAAAGGTCCGTCAACTCAAAGCTATGGTTTTTCCAGTAGTCATATATGGATGTGAGAGCTGGACTATAAAGAAAAAGAAAGCTGAGTGCCAAAGAATTGATGGTTTTGAACTGTGCTGTTGGAGAAGACTCCTGAGAGTCCCTTGGACAGCAAGGAGATCAAACCAGTCAATCCTAAAGGAAATCAGTCCTGAATATTCTTTGGAAGGACTGATGGTGAAGCTGAAAATGCCAATACTTTGGCCACCTGATGCAAAGAACTGACTCCTTGGAGAAGACCCTGAAAGAAAGACTGAAGCCGTGAGAAGGGGACGACAGGCGATGAGATGGTTGGATGGCATCACCGACTCGATGGACATGAGTTTGAGTAACCTCCAGGAGTTGGTGATGGACAGGGAGGCCTGGCATACTGCTATCCATGGGGGTCACAAAGAGTCGGACACAACTGAGCAACTGAACTGAACTCTCATTTGTTACTGATTTCTAACTTAATTTCACTGTAGTCAAAGGAAATATTATAATTTCAAGTCTTCCACAGTATGTTAAAGTTTTGATACCCTCACATGAGATCTACCTTGGTTTTTCATGTATATTTAAATGTCACATTCTGCATCTCTTGGGCTTAGTGTTCAAAAAAAGTCAAGTGAAACTGATTGACAGTGGTGTTCAAATCTTCCATACCCTTCCTAATTTATGGTATTCTTTTTCTACTAATTACCAAAAAGTGCTGAAATCTCTAAGTATAAATATCTATTTCTCCTTTTATTTCTATCAAATTTTATTTCATGTATTCTGAATATCTTATAAATATACATTTAGGGTTCTTATATCTTCTTGATAAATGGATCCTTTTATCATTATAAAATATCCTTTTACTCCACTAATAGTCCTTGTTTTGAAGTATATTTTGCTATAACAACTTTCTTTTGTTAAGTGTTAGCATACCTTTTCCCACTATTGCTTTTAACCAAATTTGTCTTTAAATTGCCCATTTGTACAAAGCATATAGTTGGTTCTTGCTATTTTATCCAACCTGACAATTTCTATGTTTCGATGCTTGGCTTAGACCATTTGTATTTAATATAATTACTTGTATAATTTAAGTTTATTGCATTACCATTTATTTTTAACTTGTTCTTTGTTCCTGTTTTCCTGCCTCCAATTATAGTTATTTTCCTATATAATCTCACTGTGTGGACTTTTAAGTCATACACACACAACACATGTATTTTGGCTGCTCTACGAATGTACAGCACATATTCTTAATTCATCATAGTCCACCTTCAAATAATATTATACTATTCTAATTACATATGTGATTTTATATATAACAAATGAAAAAGTATAATTTATTTGTTTATACTCTCGTATTTCACGCTATGGTCATAAATTTTACTTCTATGTATTATAAATCCCAGGGCTTCCCAGGTGGTGCAGAGGTAAAGAATGTGCCTGCCAACACAGGAGACAGAGAGTAGGAAATGGCAACCGACTCCTGTATTGCTGCCTGGAAAATTTCATGTCAGATAAATCTGTCAGGCTATGGGGTCTCAAAGAGTTGGAAACACCAGAGTGTGCACACATGCATGCACACACACACACGCACATATTCACAGTCATTTATATATATTTGAAGACCAGAAAACAGACTTCTGTATTTATTCACACATTCACCATTTCTTACAGTCTATTTCTTATAACAGATTTGCTATCAAGTCCATTTGAGCAGTGTTTTTAAAGATACTGCATTTTTTAGTTCTAGAATTTGCATTTGGTATTTTTTCAAAGTTCCCATCACTCTCCTGAAATACTCAATCCCTCACATGTTATCCTGCTTTAAAATCACTGTCTCCTGACTCACTGACTCCTGACTCTGGGTCATCTAAGAAGTCTGTTAACTGTTTTCTCTTAATTATATAATCATATTTTCCTATTTCTTTTTATGTTTCATAATTTTTCATAGTATTCATGATCCTTTTCATAAAATGATGGTTGAGAAATGAGTGGAAAACTGTTCTGTCAAGTTTTATTTACTTCTCAGAGAATCTATGCTCTTCTCTCAGTTAGGATGCATGCATGCATGCTCAATCAGTCGCTCAATCACGTCAGACTCTTTGCAACCCCATGGACTGCAGCTCGCCACGCTCCTCTGCCCATGGAATTTTCCAGGCAAGAATGCTAGAGTGCGTTGCCATTTCCTATTCTTGTGTCTCCTATATTGGCAGGCAGATTCTTTACCATTGAGCTACATGGGAAACCCCTAGTTAGAATGAGTCACGGGATAATTCAGATTTCTAGCAGATTCAATTTGAGCTGAAACTGGCTGCAGCTTTCAGTTCTGCAGCTTTCAGACTGCAGCTTCAGTCGCTCAGTCACGTCCGATTCTTTGCAACCCCATGGACTGCAGCACACCAGGCTTCCCTGTCCATCACCAACTCCCAAAGCTTACTCAAAATCATGTCCATTGAGTCGGTGATGCCATCCAACCATCTCATCCTCTATAGTCCCCTTCTCCTGCCTTCAATCAGAGTGAATTTTTCTGTGATCAATTCAATTCCCGACTTCTCATCCTCAACCAGTCATATCTTTTTGATCTTGTCAATATCTGAGATAGGAAGAAATTGGGCTATAGTTCTATATATTTTGGGTTTGGTTTACCTTTAGATTCAACTCCAGCAGTGTCCCATAATTCAAGAACCATTAGAATTTGCAGATCTACACATTTCTTTAGGTTTTTCAACCCCTCCTGTACTCCTCTTTATGGCAAAATTCAAGGTAGATAAAATTATCAGGCTTAATGATTTAATTTTGCTTTGGGGCTTTGTCAGATACCCACCCTTTCCCAAAAGCCCACAGTGTCTCTTGAAGATTGGATGATTTATCTCAGCACTTCAGTCTTTCCATTTACGGCATGTCGTGCTTCATCCTATACTGAAACCAGGCTGGGAAACTGCCACACTCTTGACCACCGATGAGAAGTTCACCTATCTCTGGAAATCAGTTCACCAAGGCTTCCTTGATTCCACTGATTTTTTGCTACCTCTAATTTTTTTTAATGCAATTTTTACTCTTTACAGGTTTTTCTTATTCTTACCAGGGGACCAGAAAGTTTTTGTGTGCTCCCATATGCAGAGAAGGCAATGGCACCCCACTCCAGTACTTTTGCCTGGAAACTCCCATGGATGGAGGAGCCTGGTAGGCTGCAGTCCATGGGGTCGCTGAGAGTTGGACTCGACTGAAGTGACTTAGTAGTAGTAGTATATGCTAACTCGCATGACAGACTGAACAACAACATGCTAACTAGAAGCAGGAAAGGAGATGGCCAGTGTAGATAAAATAGTTCTGCTTATAGGTAAGACACTCCCATGGAAGAGATTCAGTCTGTTTCACCCTTTTGTGAAACAAATTTGGTAAAGGTAGAAGAAAAATCTTCAAAATTCTCCTCTATCTCAGTTTAGAAGGAATTACAATTTACAAAACAAAAAGAGGGCCTAATTATTCTTACAGAAAGGTCTTCGTTCCACAATTAGAAATAAGACTACAAATGCAAACATCCCAGACAGAATTGATTTATTTAACTCTGAAAACCTAACATCAGATCATTCTAAAATCAGAAGGAGGAAGTAGAGGGAGGTTTTAGTATGGCTCAGAACCAAACTTAGAGAAGGTGAAAACTGTGCCAAAAAAAGGAATACTGAAGGTTTGTGAGTAAATCTCAACTTTTTATAACACACAGTTGGTTCTTTCAACAACAGGTCAATAAAAGCTGTGCACAGAGACACTGTAGAAATATGCACCACAAACATATTCATAGTGATGTTGCACTTAATGTGATAAATTAAATTTTGGCATTATTTCAAACCTAGAAATACTTTCTCATATAGCCTTGACCAGATTCTAAACTATTCCCAAACACAAACCTGTGGCAGGACTAACTTCCTTGTACGTATTCCCTTATTTCTCTTTACTTCCTGGTATTCATCTCTATGCCAGAGTAAATCCCAATCTTCTTAGATTCTGCTAATGACTTATAACAATTTCTTTTCCTTTGCAAACTCATTACACATGATTTGTAAGCCCTGACGGGTACAGAACAAGATGATCAAATAAACCAAAGAGTGTTAATTCTCTGACATATCCTAAGAATCAACTGATTTTGACCACACATAGCAATAGGAGACACTGAGTAGGTGTATTTTCCCTCTCATCTTAAAAAGGATCTCTTCTGAAGATATCCCTCCAGTTATCAACCCATTTCTCTGCTCTCCTTCACGACAAAATTCCAAACAAGTTGTTTATATACACTCTAACCAATTATTTCATCAACTTTTCTCAAACTCACTCGAATCACACTTTTGTACCCCATCACTTCAATGGAAACTGTTCTTCCTAGGTCATTAATGGCCTCAGTTCAGTTCAGTTCAGTTCCTTAGTCATGTACAACCGTTTGCAACCCCATGAACCACAGCACGCCAGGCCTCCCTGTCCATCACCATCTCCCAGAGTCCATCCAAACCCATGTCCGTTGAGTCGGTGATGCCATCCAACCAATCTCATCCTCTGTCGTCCCATTCTCCTCCTGCCCTCAATCTTTCCCAGCATCAGGGTCTTTTCAAATGAGTCAACTCTTCGCATGAGCTGGCCAAACTATTGGAGTTTCAGCTTCAGCATCAGTCCTTCCAATGAACACCCAGGACTGATCTCCTTTAGGATGGACTGGTTGGATCTCCTTGTAGTCCAAGGGATTCTCAAGAGTCTTCTCCAACACCACAGTTCAAAAGCATCAATTCTTTGGCACTCAGCTTTCTTCATAGTCCAACTCTCACATCCATACATGGCCACTGGAAAAACCACAGCCTTGACTAGACGGACCTTTGTTGACAAAGTAATGTCTTTGCTTTTTTATATGGTATCTAGGTTGGTCATAACTTTCCTTCCAAGGGATAAGCATCTTTTAATTTCATGGCTGCAATCACCATCTGCAGTGATTTTGGAGCCCAGAAAAATAAAATCAGCCACTGTTTCCCCATCTATTTCCCATGAAGTGATGGGACCAGATGCCATGATCTTTGTTTTCTGAATGTTGAGCTTTAAGCCAACTTTTGCACTCTCCTCTTTCACTTTCATCAAGAGGCTCTTTAGTTCTTCTTTACTTTCTGCCATAAGGGTGGTGTCATCTGCATATGTGAAGTACTGATATTTCTCCTGGCAATCTTGATTCCAGCTTGTGCTTCCTCCAGCCTAGCATTTCTCATGATGTACTCTGCATATAAGTTAAATAAGCAGGGTGACAATATACAGCCTTGAGGTACTCCTTTTCCTATTTGGAACCAGTCTGTTGTTCCATGTCCAGTTCTAACTGTTGCTTCCTGACCTGCATACAGGTTTCTCAAGAGGCAGGTCAGGTGGTCTCTTCTTGATCTGTTCTGTTTCTGAATTTTCCACAGTTTATTGTGATCCACACAAAGGCTTTGGCATAGTCAATAAAGCAGAAATAGATGTTTTTCTGTAGATATGTTTATTGTTTTTTTTGTGTGTGCAATAAACATTAATGGTCTACCTATTGCCAAATCCAACAGACAACTTTAAGCTCATATCTCACTTGACTTAATAGTAGCATTACTTCCCACTACTTCAGGTATTTTCTTCACTTAGCTTCCAAGGTATGACATCCTCCTGATTTTGTTCCTATACCACTGGCCACACCACAGTATCCTTCAATAATTACTCTGCTTTATATCATGGAAATGGCAACCCACTCCAGTGTTCTTGCCTGGAGAATCCCAGGGACAGGGGAGCCTAGTGGGCTGCCGTCTATGGGGTCGCACAGAGTCGGACACGACTGAAGTGACTTAGCTTAGCTTAGCTTCTATCAACCTCAACACATTATAGCGATGGAGAATGCAGATATTAGCCCTCTTCTCTATCTATACTCATACTCTTGTTGATAATCCAGTTTCAAATGTTGAAATATTACCAAGTCTTTCAATACTAAGCACTCTAATGATACCTGTCTTAGTTTGAGTTCTCTCTTAAAAACAAGGGCTAAGATAAGGATTTGAATGCAGATAGTCCATCTAAGAAATGACCTAAACAGCAGTTAGAGTATGTGATAGGGAGGAAAAGCCAATATAAGAAACAGTATATTACTAAAGTCATCTCTAACCTAAGGACAACTGGGGTTCATTCTACTTAAATTCTCTGAGAAGCACATGGGGGTCTCAAAATCGTCTGTCCGTAAGATGAGAGGCAAGCTGTTATACATCTGCTCCTGTTTCCTACTGGTTAAGCACTGCTTCTATGGGCGTTAGCTTTCCCAAACTACTAGCTCTTGCTTGCTTTCTCGTCCAGCTGGCCTCCCACAGCACAGAAATCACTGTTGTTCACTTTCACTAAAAATAAAAACAACAAAATGTAACAATGGGCAAAGGATTTGAAGAAGCATGTCTCCAAAGATATGTTAATGGAAAATATGCATGTGGAAAGATGATCCACATAATTAGTCATTAGGGAAACAGAAATTAAAACCACAAAGAGATTAAAACTTTATACCAACTAGGGACAGCTTAATAAAAAAGCCAGGTATCAGGACTGATGTGGAGAAATTAAAACCCTCATACATCACTGATGTAAATGTAAATTACTGCAGTCACTTCTGAAAAACAATTTGGCAATTCTTCCAAAAAGTTAAACATAGTTATCATCCCCACCCCTCCATTCAGAGACCAATCTAGGCCTCCAGTGAAACTGAAAGTGAAGTCACTCAGTCGTGTCTGACTCTTTGCAACCCCATGGACTGTAGCCCACCCGGCTCCTCCACCCATGGGATTCTCCAGGCAAGAGTACTGGAGTGGGTTGCCATTTCCTTCTCCAGGGGATCTCCCCAACCCAGGGATCGAACCCAGGTCTCCTGCATTGCAGGCAGTCGCTTTAACCTCTGAGCCACCAGGGAAGTCCCCATATAACCCATCAATTCTATTCCTGGGTATTCAGTCAAGAGGACTGAAAACATCTGCTTTCAGAAAACCTCGTAACTAATGTTCATAACAACATTATTCACAGTGGACAAAAAAAGTGGAAATAATCTAATATACATAAACAATGAATGTTTTATATTCAAGCAAAATGTTTTATATTCATACAATGAAATATGTATTATTCAGCTATTATACAAAGAGATGAACTACTGATACATGATACAACATGGATGAACCTTGGAAACATTATGCCATGGTAAAGAAGCCAGATACAAAAGGCCATATATTTTGTAATTCCATTTTTATGAACTGTTTCAAACAGGCAAATTAATAGAAACAGAAAGCAGATTTGTGGTTCCAGGTCTAGGGGCAAAGGAAAACAGGAGTGACTGCTAACATGTATGGGGCTTGGGGCAGTGATGAGATTTTTTGGAATTAGATGATGATGGCTGCAGGACCTTGCAAATGTACCAAAAATTACTGGAGTGTATACTTTATAAACAGGTGAACTTTATCATTTATTATTTGGGCTTCTCCGGTGGCTCAGACTGTAAAGAATCTGCCTCCAGTGCAGGAGACCTAGGTTCAATCCCTGGGTCTGGAACAGACCTTTCTTTCCACAGAAATTTATTTTCCTACCTTCCTTCTCCCTTTAAAAACTTAAGTTACTTCTATGCAACCCCCTAATCGAATCCCAATTTATAACTTTACTAAGTCAAAGCTTTGCTCGGTACTTTTACCTTACTACCGACTCCTCTTTTCCACCTAATACTTCACTATGCTAATTACTTCTCTGGTTCTTTAAGTGGTGTTTTAAATAAAGTGAAGTGAAATTGCTCAGTGGTGTCTGACTGTTTGCGACCCCACAGACTGTAGCCTACTGCGCTCCTCCGTCCATGGGATTTTCAGACAAGAGTACTGGAGTGGGGTGCCATTTTCTTCTCCAGAGGATTTTCCTGACCCAGGAATTGAACCCAAATCTCCTGCACTGTAGGCAGATGCTTTACTGTGTGAGCCACCAGGGAAGTCCATTTTAAATAAAGCTGTCTATAAATAAAATGCTTTTGTGCAATGTGTACACTGCCCTAGAAACAGAGTCAAATCTGTTGAAAAGCATGACCTGATTTGTGGATCCTTGACTCAAGTGCCATAGTGCTTGAAATTCCACCATTAGTTATTTATTATATTTTGGACTTTCTCCAAACAATCTCTATTAGAATGCAACCTACTTAGTGAAAACAAAGCCCTAACTTCTTAAGGTAATTTCTTTTTATTCTTTCTTAAGTTCAAGAGAAAAGATGTTTTAGAGAAGGAACCATGAGCAAAGAGCAGAAAAAGATAGAAATCAGCAAACACACACACCTAGAAACACACAAGGCCAGTATGAAATCATTATTTTTCTGTAAAACTGAAGTGTTTAACTTAGCCTGATTATTACTATAACCACCACAAACCTTTCAAAGAAAATCAATCCGTCTTAACACCTTGTAACCGAAGATTTTAATTATTAATATGGTGGCACTAATGGTAAAGAATCTGCCTGCCAATGCAGGAGACCCAAGGTCTTACTTACTTTTGAAAGTACTGTCCTACCTATACCTAAATCCTCTTGGGCGTATCTAATATATAATGTGTGAAATTAGCCTTAGGTTTTCAAACATTACTTTTGAAAATACTGTTTTGTATTGTCTTTTAAATATGTGTTTATTTGGCTGTACCAGGTCTTAGCTGCAGCATGTGGGATCTGTTTCAACCAGGGCTCGAACCTGACACCCCCTGCATTGGGAGTGCAGAGTCTTAGCCACTGGACCACCAGGGAAGTTCTGAAAATTTTGTTTTAAGTAACAAACTTCTTTAAAATTTTCTGTAGAAAAGAAAGTGGGAAAATATTGTTAGAACAGCTAAGCACTGCCAGGTGCTTTGCGCCAAGTTCATTCACATACTGAACTCTGACATCCCTCCAAATTAGGTATTATATACACATTAAATATAAACAAAGGTTACAGGACAAATAAGAGGCAACTGAAAGCTCCAAGTGTAACAGTGTTTCATTTCATCAATGATTCTCAATGAATGTAAGGACAGCTTAGGTCCAAAACTGTCAAGGACAGACATGGTAAGGATTACACTTTCAATATTCTTAAGAAAATACTTATAGGCATATGAGTTTGGGAGTCTTTTGCAATAAAACCCCATGGCCTAACGGTAGAAACAATTCTAAAATTTCAATAGAAATATTCTCTATCAAAATGGATGATGGGGGAAATGACACAGCAGACGCCAGCCTAATAACCTCACAGTTCATAATGACCCTTCCTTTCTCCAGAAAAAGGCAACCACAAATTCATAAAATATTACCTTCATGCAACTTAAATAATATGGCCCTTAAGGTGATACAAAGGCACCAGTCTTCTCAACAAATGGTGCCAGGATAATCAATCACATGCAAAGGAGTGAACCTCAACACAGACCTTAGAACTGTCACAAAAATTAACCCCAAATGGATCACAGGCCTAAATGTAAAATATGAAACTATAAAACTCCTAGAAGATAACATAGAAGAAAACCTATATGACTTTGGGTATGGTGATGATTTTTTTCAATACAACATCAAAGGCACAATCCATGAAAGAAATAATTGATATGGTGGACTTCCTTAAAATTACAAATCTGCTCTGCAAAAGACAATGTGAAGAGAATGAATGACAAGCAACAGACTAGCAGAAAACAGAGCTAATCCTTCATAGTCACAGTTTCTGTACTTTGAGATTCAACCAACCTTGGATATTTGAAAAAAAAAGTCCAGAAAATTTTAAAAAGCAAAACCTGAATTTGCCACAGCTTGGCAACAATTTACATAACATTTACATTGCACTTACAACTATTTACACAGTTTTTACATTGTATTAGGTATTATAAGTAACCCAAAATGATTTAAAGTATACAGGGAAGATATGCCATGGTTACATGCAAACACAGTGCCATTTTACATAAGAGACCTGAGCACCCTCACATTTTGGTATCTTGGGGCAAGGGAGGGTTCTGGAATCAAGCCACCACATATGTGAGTAGGAGGACTGTATTTGCAAAAGACACACCTGATAAAGGACTGTCATCCAAAATACACAAAGACTCTGAAAATCAAACAGTGAGAAAACAAACAACCCGATTAAAACTTGCCAAAGGTCCTAACACTCTCACATCACCAAAGAAGATATACAGATGAAAAATAAGCATATGACAAGATGCTCCACACCGTAAGTCATCAGGGAAATGCAAATTAAAACGAGAAACCACTGTAAACCTATTTAGAATAGCCAAAATCTGGAACACTGACACCACCAAATGCTGGTGAGGATGTGAAACCCATTCAATACTGGTGGAAATGAAAACCAGTACCGCCACTGTGGAAGACAGTTTGGTAGTTTCTTATGAAACTTAACATACTCTTACCATACAGTCCAGCAATCAAGCTCTTTGGTATTTATCCAAAGGTACTGGAATCTTACGACCACAAAGAAGAAAAAAAAAACCTGCACACAGATGCTTATAGCAGCTTTCTTCATAATTGCCACTACTTGAAAGCAACCAAGATGTCCTTCAACAGGCAACTGGTACACAAAGACAATGGATTATTCAGAAGTTAAGAAGAAATGTGCAATCGAGCCATGGAGGAACCTTAGAGGTATACTGCAAAGAACTCTGAAAAGACCATACACATACATGTGATTCCAAACACATGATACTCCAGAAAAGGGAAAACTATGGAGACAGTGAACAGATTAGAGGTTTCCAAGAATTGGGCATGGGAGGATGAAAAGGCAGAACACAGAGGATTTTTAGGGCAGTGAAACGACTCTGCATAGTACCATAATGATGAATATATGCCATTATATATTTGACCAAATGCCTAGAATGCACAATACACGAAGAGTGAACTCAAATGTAAATTAAGAACTGTGGGTGATAATTATGTGTCACTGTAGGTTCACTAACCATAACAAAGTACCACGCTGGTGGGGGATGGTGATAATAGGGGAGGTTATGCAAGTGTGGGAACATGGAGTATATAGGAAATCTCTGTACCTTATGCTCAATTTGGCTGTGAACATAAAACTGCTCTTAAAAAAAAAAAGTCTATCTTAAAAAAGAACAACTAGTCCTGATGTTTTACTTACTATGGAAAAAAGAATGGAGGCACATTAACTACAATTACAATCTCTGTCAGTGGTCTTCATTCCAACATGAAACCACTTAAAGAATACCTGACTCTCAGTTCAGTTCAGCCGCTCAGTCATGTCCGACTCTTTGCAACCCCATAGACTGCAGAATGCCAGGCCTCCCTGTCCGTCACCAACTCCCGGAGGTTACCCAAACTCATGTCCAGCAAGTTGGGGATGCCACCCAACCATCTCATCCTCTGTTGTCACCTTCTCCCGCCTTCAATCTTTCTCAGCATTAGGGTCTTTTCCAATAAGTCAGTTTTTTGTATCAAGTGGTCAAAGAATTGGGAGTTTCCACTTCAGCATCAGTCCTTCCAATGAATATTCAGGATTGATTTCCTTTAGGATGGACTGGTTGGATCTCTTTGCGGTCCAAGGGACTCTCAAGAGTCTTCTCCAACACCACAGTTCAAAGGTATCAATTCTTCAGTGCTCAGCTTTCTTCATCATCCAACTCTCACATCCATACATGACTACTGGAAAAACCATAGCCTTGACTAGACGGACCTTTGTTGCAAAAGTAATATCTCTGCCTTTTAATATTCTGTCTAGGTTGGTCATAGCTTTTCTTCCAAGGAGCAAGCACCTTTTAATTTCATGGCTGCAGTCACCATCTGCAGTGATTTTGGAGCCCAAAAAATAAAGTCTTTCACTGTTTCCATTGTTTACCCATCTATGGGCCCTGAAATGATGGGATTGGATGCCATGATTTTAGTTTTCTGAATGTTTAGTTTTAAGCCAACTTTTGCTCTCTCCTCTTTCATTTTCATCAACAGGCTCTTTAGTTCTTCTTCGCTTTCTGCCATAAGGGTGGTGTTATCTGCATATCTGAGGTTATTGCTATTTCTCCCAGCAATTTTTTTTAACCATAGTGTTTTCTTTTTTAATCATTTTTTATTGAAGGATAATTGCTTTACAGAATTTTACTGTTTTCTGTCAAACCTCAAAGTGAATCAGCCATCAGTTCAGTTCAGTTGCTCAGTTGTGTCCAACTCTTTGCGACCCCATGAATCACAGCACGCCAGGCCTCCCTGTCCATCACCAACTCTCGTGGTCCACCCAAACTCATGTCCATTGAGTCGGTGATGCCATCCAACCATCTCATCCTCTATCGTCCCCTTCTCCTCGTGCCCTCAATCTTTCCCAGCATCAGAGTCTTTTTAAATGAGTCAGCTCTTTGCATGAGCTGGCCGAAGTACTGGAGTTTCAGCTTCAGCATCAGTCCTTCCAATGAACACCCAGGACTGATCTCCTTTAGGATGGACTGGTTGGATCTCCTTGCAGTCCAAGGGACTCTCAAGAGTCTTCTCCAACACCACAGTTCAAAGACATCAATTCCCATAGGTATACATATATTCCCTCCCTTTTGAACTTCCCTCCCACCTCCCTCTGCATCCCACCCCTCCAGGTTGAAACAGAACCCCTGTTTTGAGTTTCCTGAGCCATACAGCAAATTCCCATTGGCTATCTATTTTACATATGGTAATGTAAGTTCCCAAGTTACTCTTTCCATACATCTCACCCTCTCCTCCTCTCTCCCCATAAGTCTATTCTCTATGTCTGTTTCTCCACTGTTGCCCTGTAAGTGAATTCTTCAGGACCAGTTTTCTAGATTCTGTATATATGTGTTAGAATATGGTATTTATCTTTTTCTGACTCACTTCATTCTAATAGGTTCTAGGTTCATCCACCTCATTACAACTGACTCAAATGTGTTCCTTTTTATGGCTGAGTGATATTCCATTGTGTATATTTTCCACAACTTCTTTATCCATTCATCTGTCGATGGACATCTAGGTTGCTTCATGTTCTATTGTAAATAGTGCTGCTATGAACAATGGGACACATGTATCTCTTTCAATTTTGGTTTCCTCAGGGTATATGCCTAGGAGTAGGATTGCTGGGTCATATGGTGGTTTTATTTCTAGTTTTTAAAGGAATTTCCATACTGTCTTCCATAGTGGCTGTATCAATTTAGATTCCCACCAACAGTGCAAGAGTGTTCCCTTTTCTCCACACCCTTTCCAGCATTTATTATTTGTAGACTTTTTGATGAGGGCCATTCTGACTGATGTGAGGTGTTACCTCATTGTAGTTTTGATTTGCATTTCTCTAAAAATGAGTGGAAACAGTGTCAGACTTTATTTTGGGGGGCTCCAAAATCACTGCAGATGGTGATTGCAGCCATGAAATTAAAAGACGCTTACTCCTTGGAAGGAAAGTTATGACCAACCTAGATAGTATTAAAAAGCAGAGATATTACTTTGCCAACAAAGGTCCATCTGGTTAAGGCTATGGCTTTTCCAGTGGTCATGTATGGATGTGAGAGTCGGACTCTACAGAAAGCTGAGCACTGAAGAATTGATGCTTCTGAACTGTGATGTTGGAGAAGACTCTTGAGAGTCCCATGGGCTGCAAGGAGATCCAACCAGTCCATCCTAAAGGAGATCAGTCCTGGGTGTTCATTGGAAGGATTGATGCTAAAGCTGAAACTCCAATACTTTGGCCACCTCATGAGAAGAGCTGACTCATTGGAAAAGACTCTGATGCTGGGAGGGATTGGGGGCAGGAGGAGAAGGGGACGACAGAGGATGAGATGGCTGGATGGCATCACCGACTCAATGGACGTGAGTTTGAGTGAACTCTGGGAGATGGTGATGGACAGGGAGGCCTGGCGTGCTGTGATTCATGGGGTCGCAAAGAGTCGGACACGACTGAGTGACTAAACTGAACAATGAGCCATGTCTCCCAGCAATCTTGATTCCAGCTTGTGCTTCATCCAGCCCGGCATTTCACATGAGGTACTCCACATATAAGTTAAATACACCTTTCCTGATTTGGAAACAGTCTGTTGTTCCACATCCAGTTCTAACTGTTGCTTCTTGACCTGCATACAGATTTCTCAGGAAGCAGGTCAGGTGGTCCCATCTCTTTAAGAATGTTCCACACTTTGTTGTGATCCACAGTCAAAGGCTTTGGTGTAGTCAATAAAGCCATCATAGTAATACCACCTGCACCTCTTTCAACTGCCTGAAAAATCTGTCTCTTTTTTAAACACAACTCAAACAAACAAGACATCATGCTGCCCCAAATCTGACATTCCCTGAGACTATAAGGATTTTTTTTTTTTTTACAGTAGACATGTGATTGTTCATACTCAGGAATCATGAAAATCTATTAGTCAAAATCATCTGTACCATATTGTTTGGTATTTTAGTGGTTTCGGTAAAGCACCTGCATTAGATGCCAATAACAGCTCTAAACCTGCCTCCTGAGGAAACTACAAGCTTTATAATAGCAAGTACCCCTTGTAAAGAAGGAATACTGGCCAGTCAGATATAAATGCTTACCAACTTTCTTAACCTGACAATAAACATACCACTTTCTCAATGATTTCTGAAGCTAAATTTATAATAATATAGAATTCTGACATGTCGTTCTTTCATTAGAAAGAAAAATCCTGAAATTGTCTGCTACTCAACTAGCAAAACTACAAATTAGAACAATGATGGTTAAGAGGAGTATAAGAAATACTGTCTGCACCTATGTATATTTTGACCTTATCAAATAAGAGTAGCAAAAATATATGTATGTATAAATACATATGTATGTATATGCTTTGTGTGTTTGTGTATAATTTTGAAGCACATTAGCCCACCCTCATATATGATCCATCTTTACTAAGATTTTTTGGTATATCATCCTATTTTTATTAAAATATATATATTAAAAAAGAGTCTGAGAGCTATAGAATATGTGCTATTAAGTTACTGTCAACAATACTGTACATTCATTGCTCAAAAGCTCTTACATAAGAGAATTCACATTTTAGAAATCATTTAGAATTTAACACAAGGAAAATCTTCCAATCCTCTGGATAATTTGTGATATATTGGGTTGTGATAGGCTGGCCTTATGTTGCCTTTGGTTTTTTTCCATAAGATGGCTCTCATAGTGCTTAGCTGTCTAAAACTTCATTCAAAACAACTTTGTTAAGACTGTATTGTGACAGCTGTCACAGCAGTGTACATTTTTTTTAAAAACTTATCAACTTGGTGAATTTTTGTATAGCCATTTTAATATTGAAAATGGAAGAGGAAAAAGCAACATTTCAGCATATTATGCTTTATTATTTCAAGAAAAGCAAAAACACAACTGAAATGCAAAAAAAAAAAAAGATTTGTGAAATGTATGGAGAAGGTGCCATTACTAACTATACAAGTCAAGAGTGTTTTGCCAAATTTCTTGCTGGAGATTTCTCACTGGACAATTCTCCATGGTTGGGTAGGCCAGTTGAAGTTAACAGTGATCAAACTGAGAGATTCACTGAGAACAATCAATGCTATACCATGCAGGGAGATAGCCAACACACTCAAAATATCCATATCAAGCACTGAAAATCATTTGCACCAGCTTGATTATGTTACTCACTTTGATGGCTGGGTTCCATGTAAGTTAAGTGAAAAAAACATTCTTGACTGTGTTTCCACATGGGATTCTTTAGTGAAATGTAATGAAAACTCTCCATTGGGGAAAAAAAAAAAAAAACTGTGATGGATGATGGTAAGTGGGCACAATACTGTGGACTGCAGAAGATGATGGGACAAGTGGAATAAACCACCACCAACCACACCAAAGGCCTGTTTTCATTCAAAGACGATGATGTATGGTGGGATTGGAAGGGAGTCCTTTATGAGTTCCTTCTAGAAAACCAATTAATTCCAACAAGTACTGCTTTCAATTAGATCAACTGAAGGCGGTATGTGATGAAAGCATCCAGGATTAGTCAACAGAAAACACATAATATTCCATCAGGATACTGCAAGACCTTTGATTTGACAACCAGGAAAAAACTGTTACACCTTGGCTGGAAATTCTGATTCATCCACCATACTCACCAGACATTGTACCTTCAGATATGCATTTATTTTGGTCTTTACAACATTCTCTTAATGGAATAAATTTCAATTCCCAGAAGACTCTAAAATTTGACACCTGGAAGAGTTCTTTGCTCAAAATGATAAAAAGTTTTAGGAAGAAGGAATTATAAAGTTGCCTGAAAAATGGCAGAATGTAGTAGAACAAAATGCTGAATATATTGTTCAATAAAGTTCTTGATTAAAATGAACAATGTATCTTTTATTTGTACTTAAAACACCAAATGGCAGCCCACTCCAGTACTCTTGCCTGGAAAATCCCATGGATGGAGGAGCCTGGTAGGCTGCAGCCCATGGGGACGAAACAGTCGGAGACGACTGAGCGACTTCACTTTCACTTTTCACTTTCATGCACTGGAGAAGGAAACGGCAACCCACTCCAGTGTTCTTGCCTGGAGAATCCCAGGGACGGGGGAGCCTGGTGGGCTGCTGTCTATGGGGTCACACAGAGTCAGACATGACTGAAGCAACTTAGCAGCAAAACACCAAAAGAGTTTTCTTTGCCAATCCAATATTTCTTTATTTAGGATAAGGCTCCCAGGAAGCTAAGTCTGATGTTCTATCACAGCTAAATTATCTTAAAGTTATAAAAGGTATATATAACTCACTCCTTTCTTTGTATCTGATCTTTTTTATTTCTATTAACTAGTATTCATATCGGAGAAGGCAATGGCACCCCACTCCAGTTCTCTTGCCTGGAAAATCCCATGGACGGAGGAGTCTGGTGGGCTGCAGTCCATGGGGTCACTAAGAGTCGGACACGACTGAGCGTCTTCACTTTGACTTTTCACTTTCCTGCATTGGAGAAGGAAATGGCAACCCACTCCAGTGTTCTTGCCTGGAGAATCCCAGGGACGGGGGAGCCTGGTGGCTGCCGTCTCTGGGGTCGCACAGAGTCGGACACGACTGAAGCGACTTAGCAGCAGCAGCAGCAGCAGCAGTATTCACATCCTATTAAAAGTCACCTCAAATCTTATTTTTAAGAAACAGTAAAAAAAAAGAAAAAGGAAAAGAAAGGTTAAACTAAACAGACAGGGATCTTAATAAATAATTACATCATACGGTGAAAAAATAGAAGAAAAAAATGTTAAGGCTGCCTTTGAATTATCATTTGAAAAGATCCCCAAACAGATCCACAAAATGCTAGAAAGTCACAAAAGAAAACTAATAGCCTACGTACAGAAGCTGAATGACATAAACAATCCAGGCAAAAGAATGCCTATGTGCCTCAGATCACTTGTTTACCAGATCAAAGGTAGGGCTACTTACACACTAGGAAAGTAGGACCTCAAATATTTGTTCTTTGTCCTCTCCTGAGCTTACAACAGTTCTTAGCACAAAGTAGATGCTCATGTGTGTAGTTATATCTAATATCTAAAGCTAGAAGAAAATATAATCTAGACTTTATATTATCGACCAAAAATCTACCTCAATCCATGCTCCTACATGGTGAGCAGACTCTATAGGAGAAGCAGTACAGTGCAGACAAAAACTGTACGCCATAAACTGATACACTGGAACCTTTTCACCTTGTGTACAATTCAAAGAATAAACACTCTATTCTCAATACTAGTTTATAATCCAATGCATGGCAGAAGACAGCAACTTAAAACGTGGAACTTTGTTTTGTCTTTTTAAGGTATGATGAGTGGGGCTAAATTAATTTATCAAGTATATGCTGAGAATCTATTATGTCTTAAATACTATGCTATGAAAATAACAGATAGAAACACTATAAAATCCAATCGATACACTACACCAGAGTCACATAAAAGAAAATTACACAATCATTAAAATGGTGTCTTTTTATGCAGAAATGGAAAACAACTCATAATTAAAAGAGAACAAAGTTAGGAACATTTTTTTTTAATGGGAAGTATACAATCTTATACATATACACAGGCTTAAGAACAGACTACAAACACACACATAAAAATATTAGCAGCAATTATCTTTGCGGTGAAACTGCATGTGATTTTTATTTTCTATTTCACTCCTCTCCTTATGTCACACACATATATTCCCAAGCAATTCCAGAGAGGAAGAATACAGCCTTTTCAAGAGACACCCAGAGGCCAAAAAAAATCCTTGACTTAAATCTCATACCTTATTAAAAAAAAAAAAACTTGGTCAAAATGGATTTCAGATTTAAATGTAAAATGATAAACCTTTCAGAAAAACACATGAGAAAAATTTCAGAATATACGGATAGGCAAAGTGTATTAAGCACAAACCATGAAGAGTGATAAATTGGACCTCGTGAAACTAAAACCTGTTCTGCAAAAGACTTGGTTAAAAAAAAAAAAAAAAAAAAAGACAAGACAAGCTATAGAAAAATATTTACAAACCACATATTTAAAAAAGACCAATTCTAGAATTATAAAGAACTCTCAAAATTCCACAGTAGAAAACAAACCCAATTAGAAAGTGGACAAAAATCATGGACACTGCACTGAAGAAATAAACAGATGATGAATAATCACACGGAAGATACTCACCATCATTTGCTAGTAGGCTAAAAGTAAGATATGATGAGATACCATTATGTACCAAAAAAGAATGGCTAAGACAAAAATAGTAAGAGAGGAAGAAACAGTAACACCATCAAATACTGGTTTTAAAAAAAGTGGAAAAAAACTGGATCTCTCATACACTGCTGGTAAGAATAATGCAAACCAGTATGGCCACTTTGGAAAACACACTGACAGCTTCTTATAAAATTAAAACAACATATTAATTACATTTTTTGACATTTATCCCAGAAAAATGAGAATTTACCTTCACAGAAAAAACCATACACGAATACTCACAGCAACTTTATTCATAATAGCCCCAAACTGGAAACAACCTAGATGTCCTTCAACGTGAAATGGTTTAACAAACTGGTAGCACTTTCAAACTGTGGTGCTGAAGAAGACTCTCAAGAGAGAGTCTTCTCTCAAGAGAAGGAGAAGGACACAAGGAGATCAATCTTGAAGGAAATCAACCCTGAATATTCATTGGAAGGACAGATGCTGAAGCTTCAATACTTTGGCCACCTGATGCGAAGAACTCACTCACTGGAAAAGACACTGATGCTGAGAAAGACTGAGGACAGGAGGAGAAAGGGATGACACAGGATGAGATGGTTGGACGGCATCACTGACTCAACAAACATGAGTTTGAACAAACTCTGGGAGACAGTGAAGGACAAGGAAGCCTGGCGTGCTGCAGTCCACGGGGTCACAAAGAATCGTACAAGACTGAACAAGTGATCAACAACAGGGCATCCATACTGTGGAATACCACTCAGCAATAAAAATCAATGAGTTATTGCTATAAGCAACAAGTCTGATGAATTCTCCAGGGAATTAGGCAATCGGCCAATCCCAGAAGTTATATATGATTCCACTTACGCAGTTTTGAAAAGACAAAAATGGAGGGAGAGGAATGGGAGGAGGAAGTGATAGTAATAATAGAAGGGCGACAACAACAGAGATTCCTGTGACAATGGGTCTATTTTGTATCCTGTCAATTTCAAAACCCTAGTTGTGATACCGTAATATAATTCTTGAAGATACTGCCTCAAGGGGAAAATCTCACTATATTATTTTGTAAAACTGCAGGTGAATTTACAGTTATTTCAAAATAAAAGGCTTAATTCAAAGAGAAGCCTGAAAAGCAGTATCTATAAACTAGGGGAAAAGAGAACACTAGCATTTTTACTTTGATTTTAAAAAGAAACAATTGAGTTAAGCAAACCAAAATATCCAAAAATAACAGAAAACAATACGAAACAGTCCATATTATTTAAGCTAAACCCTTGTTAAAAGTTACAAATCCAAACTACACTCTTGAAAGAAAAAATGGGGCAAAACTTCCCAACACTGGATTTGGCAATGAGTTACTGGCTATGACACCAAAAGCAGAGGCAATAAAGGAAAAATCAGACAACTGGATTTTATACAAATTAAAAAAGGTTTGTGCCTCAAGCCACTATCAACAGAAAAAATGGCAACCCACAAAATGAGACAAAGTATCTACAAATCATGTATCTGGATAAGGGATTAACATCCAGAATACAGAGGGCTCTTAAAAGTTCAACAACAGAACAACATGATTCAAAAATGGACAAAGACATTTCTCCGAAGAAAACATACATAAGCTTGGAACTATGTTCAATATTGCTGTCATTAAGGAAATGTAAATCAAAAAGATGAGATACCATCTTCACACACATTAGGATGGCTACTATCCAAAAAACAAAACAGAAAGTAAGTGCTGACAAGGATGTACTGAAATTAAACCTCTTATTAGACCACTTGGGCTCTGCTGGCAGAAATGTAAAATAGTACAGCCAACCATGGAAAATATGGCAGTTAATCAAAAATCTAAAAATGAAATTATTATATGTTCCAAGAAGAACTGAAAGCAGGGTCTCCCAGGAGGGGGTGGGGTTAGTGAGTAGGAAGGAAGGATTTAGTTTGGGGGAATCTAATGCACAGCACTGTGATTGATTATAATTGACAAACACTATATACTTGAAAATTGCTGAGAGTGGGTCTTAAATACACAACAAGGAAAAGGTAATTACATGAGGTGATGGAGGTATTAGCTAACTCCAAGATGGTAGTCATATTGCAATATATGTGTATCAAATCAAAACGCTTACATGTTAATTACATCTCAGTAAAGCTGGGGGAGGGACAGGGAAGATGAGAACTGAAAGAAGGCAAAAATAAACATTTGGCAAATTTTTTAAAAATAGTGCTCTTCCACAGAGACTATTTCAGAACGTATCTAGGAAAATTCTGATATAAGGGAAAGCCACAGAGTCAGGGAACTTGGATTTTTTTTTTTTTTTTTTTGGTACCAAGTGGTTTGCGGGATCTTAGTTTCCTAACCAGGGGCTGAACCTGGGCCCACACCAGTGACAGCGCCACTGGACTGCCAGGGATTTCCCTAGCTTTATTTTTTGAATCTCATTATGTCAGTAATAAACTACATGACCTCTAGGATTTCATCCCCCCTTTGGACCAAAAGTTTCCTCTTCTGTTAAAGATAAAAGAATGGTTACCTAGATTAGACTGTTTCTAACCCACTTTCAGTGACAAAATCCACTGAATCTAAGGACAATATCACCATTCTGGGGACGTCTTTTATTTACACCAAATTACCTATCAGACACATATTTTAAGAAAGGATTAGATCAAGGTCACTGATATATGAAACTAACAAAAATAAACCCAAAGGCAGGGGTCCCTAACCCCTGGGCATGACTGGTACTGGTCCGTGGCCCATTAAGAATCAGGCCACACAGCAGGAGGTGAGCAACAGGCTGCTCACCATCACTCAAATTATCACCTGAGCTCTGCCTCCTATCAGATCAGTGGCAGCAATGGATTCTCACAGGACCACAAATGCTACTCTAAACTATGCGTTCAAGGGGTCTATGTTGCACGCTCCTTTTGAGGATCCAATGCCTAATGATCTGAGGTGTTGAGGTGGAGGTGAGTCACTCTGGGGAGCGACTACAAATATGGGTATCAGCAGCAGAGAGGTTTGACTGCACAGAGACCATAGTAAATCAATTGCTTGCAGACTCCTATCAAAATTTTATCCACGAATGGCAAGTCACAACTGAGCTGCATGTGGTGGCAGACTTTATAGTGGCAAATGAGTTGACGTACTTCGATTATATAGCTACATCTGGTGGCAGGCTTTACGTCAGAATCCAACACTTACTTTAGTGCACATGTGGCCCGCCAATTATTTACCACTTCTGTCCATGCCTCTCTCCTGCACTGCATACTTAGCTCAGTCACAGTTTTTGTAAGCCCACAAGCTAACTCTAGCCAAAATGAGCAAAACACAAACAAAGCTTCTTTGAAAAGAAGGAAAGATCCGATGATCAGACAGCAAAAGACTCTAAGACTGCCAACAAAAAGAAAGTTGGATTTAAAAAGAAAATACCAAGAGTCCTACTTAATTGTGGGTTCACTGCAACAGGTGATTCGCATTCTCCAAGCTCCTTTGACTAATATGTGGTGACCAGCTATCCAACAAAGCCATGAAACCTTCAAAACTGCTTCGTCACACGGAGACCAAGCACTCTGCATTAAAAGACAAGCCTCTGGAGTTTTTCAAACGTAAAAAATGTAAATACGAAGAACTTCTCAAAATAAAGAAACATGAACATGAGCAAGTACTGAAGTCCACCTCTTCATCAATTGTGTCTACACTGAGAGCATCATTCTTAGTGTCTAACTGCCTTATTAAAGCAAAGAAGCTTTTACTATTATCAAAGGGAACTCTAGGAGAGGCTGCAATTGAAAAGGTGGCACGCGTTCCTCTTATGGCTAGCACCGTTAACTAGATGAACTGATGAAACAGCAAGGGATGCTGAGGCACAACTGTTAGAATTAATGAGTCACTGTGGTAAGCAATCCAAGTTGACAAGTCTACCGATATTGACAAGGAAACAACACTTGTTTCTGTGAGCTGTATTTTCAGGAGGATGTGCACGAGGATGTGTTATATGCACTTTTGTTGCCAACAACATCGCAGTTGCAGAGTCTTTGAATGGTCAGATATCAGGAAAACTGAATAGGTCATTCTGTGTCAGCATATGCATGGACTGACCAGCTGCCATGACTAGACGGTTACTCAGGTCAAAGACGTAGCTTCAGAATGAGAGTCTATGCACTGTGTCATCCATAGAGAAATGCTGACTAGCCAAAAAATGTCACCTGAACTTAACATTTTGCAAGATGTGATTAAAATTGTCAATCACCTTAAAGTATATGCCCTTAACTCACGTCTGTTCATGTAGCTCTGAGGACATGGATGCAGGGCACACACATCTTCTCTTATACACAGAAGTGAGATGGTGTTCTAGAGGTGGATCACTGGCCAGAGTTTCTAAATTACGAGAGCCACTCCAGAGATTTCTTTTAGAAAAACGGTCACCACTGCAGCGCATTTCAGTGACACAAAATGGGTCGCAGAGCTCGCCTGTGTGACACTTTCAACCTGCTCAGTGAACTCTGTCACTTCAGGGGAGAACAAAGGTTCCAGTCGGCAGATGAAGTGGCTGCACTCAGAGCCAGACTGGGATTATGGGGTGGTGAGTGGGCACTGGGATTTTTCACGTTTCAAACAACAGTAGAGATTTTGAAAGAGACTGAGCCTGGGTTTTCTTTCTCCCAAGTCACGTATCACCTATGTCAGCTTTCAAGAGAGTTTGAGCATTACTTCTCAACCACAAACGACCCCAATACTGGAAAAGAATGGATCCACAACCTATTTGTGAACGAGCCAGGTGAACTGACTTTGTCCAAGTTAGAAGAGATCAACTGCTGGAGACTGCAAATAACAGTGGTCCTACAAGTATGAGACGACTTCAAATCTCCATCCACTCTAGATTAAAGTCAAGGCAGAATATCCTTAGATTTCCACAAAAGCACAGAAAAGCCTGCTTCCACTTTCAACATCCTATCTTTGGGAAGCAGGATTTTCTGCAGTGACAGCAACCAAAATGAGATTACAGAGTAGACTGGACAAAGACTGGACACACTTTTGTGTCACTGTCTCCCATCACCCCCAGATGGGACCGTCTAGTTGCAGTAAAACAACCTCAGGGATCCCACTGACTCTGCATTATGGTGACTTGTATAATAATTTCATCATATAGCACAACTTAATAGTAGTAGAAATGAAGTAAGTGCACGATAAATGTAATGCCTTGAATCACCCTGACATCACCCTGCCCCGACCTCCAGTCTATAGAAAAATTGTGTTCCACGAAACTGGTCCCTGGTGCCAAAAAGGTTGGGGGCTGCTGCCCTAGGGTACAGTAAGCAGTGGCAAAGATCTCTTGGGAAACATTTACTATGTGTATAAACTACAAAGCTGGAGTTTAATATTATAATCAAATAAAGGACCAAAATAACTATCATTAAAAGATATACATAATTACTACTGTGCATCACAGTAACATACTAAGAGTTCAAGGGAAATGTTTATAAGTAGTAGCATTTTTCTCAGAAATAAATCAAAAAGCAGTCAAGGAAAAACAATATTCAAGAAGCCATTCTCATACACTGAAGTTACCGTCAACAGGCAGTTAAAGAGCAGAACAGTGATAGAAGTAACCAACCTCTGCTTAAAGCAACCTCAAGAGTTTAGCAAGTTTTCTTGTTCCCTTTCCCATTCCCTCAGTTAGACAATGCTAGAGGAAGAAAGTGTGGTATGATTAAATGGAAACTCCTGGGCAATATCAGACTGCTATCCTAATCTTAGAGGATGATCTCAAGCAATGAAAAAAAACCAGGGAAGAATTTCACAGTTAAAAAGATAGTTTATTAATTATGAAACATGAGAATATACAATTTAATAATTTATTATTCAATTTTTTTAAGTGCTATTACTGGTTCATTTATAATTATATACCTAGAAGATCCAAGCATACCATCTAAAAATCTATTAGTGATTTTTTAAAGTCTTCAGTAGAATGCAGTAGATAATAAACATGAGAAATCAATCTCCTCCTTCTATTTAAGTATCCAGATAAGAATACAATTAAAGAAATAGCCCCAATCACAGCAACAGCAGCTCTCACCTTCCCCTTAAGTTTTTTGGAAATAAGCTTAACAACAACAACAAAAACCAATATAATTCCTCACAGTATTACACATACTAATAAAAAAAAAGCCACTGGATGTAACAAGAAGAAAATCATAAAATCAACTGAAGAGCATAAAATGTTAAATAAATGGAAAATTTACTTTCTTAGAAAGTGCTATGCTATTCCAATGGTATCAATTACTTTTTAAACTAATCTATAAATTCAAGCATTCTCAACCAAGATACACACAAGAAGTATTTTTTAGAACTTAATGATTCAAGTCCACCTGGCAAATTTTTTCAAAAGTAGAGTAGTAAACTAACACTTCCAGATATTAATACTATAATGGGGGATGGGAGAATCAAGATAGCATAAGATTAAAAAATAAAGAAAGAAAGAAAACCTTGATATAGATTAAGTGTATTTGGGAATTTACTATTGATTGAGGTAGAATTTTTAGAAGTAAAAAGATGATTTATTCAACAAATGGTGTTACACCTGATTAGAAATGTGGAGAGAATCAATCTAGATAACTACTTCACTTCTTAAGCCAAAGTAAAAAACAAGTTATTATTTTTATAATCCTGGCATCAATCCTTCCTAGAATACCATTAAACCCCAAAATGCATAAAAACTGATAAACTTGACTATATTAAAATTTAAACTACTATATAGCAAACACCACAACCAAAGTATATATGCAACAAATCAACTAAATTCATGTAGAAAACAAAACACATACAAATACGTAGTATTTCTAAAATAATTTTTACACTTAACTTGGCAGTCACAATCAGTAAGTAGCAATCTGACTCCAAAGCCTGAATTATATATAAGCCATACTACACTGCCTGTCTCAGATTTATACAAATATTTTAGGATAGTTAATATCCAATTTGTTCAAGAATGCTTATAGTAAGGTACTCTCATATACTATTGGTGAAGTATAAATGGATACAAACTCTTCAGAGAGAATCTATCAATCAATTTCAACTACACAAACAGCAAATGCACTTTTGGTATTTATCCACTAAAAATATACACCAGTGTAAAAACTTACATACAAGGAATACAAGAATAGGGGCTTCTCTGAGGGCTCAGGGGTAAAGAATCTACCTGCCAACACAGGAGACAAGGGTTCAATCCCGGATCTGAGAAGATCCCACATGCTGCGCAACAACTGAGCCCACGTGCCCCCAACTACTGAGCCGGTACTCTGAAGGCCAGGAGCCGCAAGTACTGAGCCCATGTGCTGCAAGCACTGAAGCCTGTGCGCCCAGAGCCTATGCTCCATAAGGGAAGCCGCCACGCTGAGATCCCACTCCCCTCAACGAGAGAGCACCCCCTGCTTGCCTCAACCACAGAGAAGCCTGTGCAATGACAAAGACCCAGCACAGCCAAAAATAAGAAGTGTAATTATTTTTAAAAGAGCATAAGAATAAACTTATATTTCGTACAGCACTGTCATGAATATGAAATAAAATTCATATTTATGCCAAGAAAAATTTAAACATAAAAATTTTCTTTACCCTTTATAGTCTCCTCTGTGCGTTGTGTATCCTCATTTTGCATTGACCAAACCTCCCCTATCAACAGGCATACCTGCTCAACCATAAACAGCAACATTCTGCTGGACGTCCAATGGTTAAGAATCAGCCTGACAATGCAGGGGAACACTGGCTTGATTCCTGGTCCAGGAAGATTCCACACGCCACGGGGCAACTAAACCCATGGGCTGCAACCACTGAAGCCTGCAAGCCCAAGAGACTGTGCCTGACAACCAGACGAGCCCCCACCATGAGAAGCCCATGCACTGCAGCCAGAGAGCAGCCTCCACTCGCCACAATTAGAGAAAGCCCACGCACAGCATCGAGAAGGAAACGGCAACCCACTCCAGTGCTCTTGCCTGGAGAATCCCAGGGATGGCGGAGCCTGGTGGGCTGCCGTCTATGGGGTCGCAGAGAGTCGGACACGACTGAAGCGACTCAGCAGCAGCATGCACAGCAATGAAGACCCAGTGTAGCCAAAAAAAAACACCATTCTCCCAACAACAGACAACTCAAAGGATAATATTCCTTCTTGATCTTATAAAGGGTCACATGACCCACCACGATGGTGCTTAAATCTAGATTATGTAAACTGCCAATAATACTTCATTTAATGTACAGCCCGCTGTCTCAAAAAAGCTTATATAAAGCATGTGTTGACTTCTAATGGGCGGGACAGTTCTCAGAGCTTTCTGAGATGCTCTTTCTGGGTTATAGTCCTTAAATTTGGCACAAATAAAATTTTCCAATTCTTAGACCAACTGAATAATTTTTCATCCACATGGGAAACAACCTAGAAATGTTAATACATACCTACTATAATCTCTTACATTGAAATATTTCATCTTCCATTTTTATCTAAAGATACTTAGACATGTACATATATGTACACTTACATGTTAGAATATATACAGAAGTCTTCAGAAGAACACACAACACACTGAGAATCTCTGGGAGACATAAGTATATGGAATTTTCACCTTCTATACTATAAATTTCTGTATTTTATAAACAATAAAAAAAATAATTAAGGTGACTGTTTTAGTTCTTTACCTAACAAAAGTCTCTCACTGCTTATACCTGGTCCAGCCCTCCAAGCCTGAAAAGTGTTAATTGCTCGGTTGTGTCCGACTCTTTTGAGACCTCACCGACTGTAGTCCACCAGGCTCCTCTATGGAACTTTCCAGGCATGAATACGGGAATGGGCTGTCATTTCCTTCCCCAGGGATCTTCCCGACCCAGGGATCAAACCTGGGTCTCCTGCATTGCAGGTAGATTCTTTACCATCTGAGCCACTAGGGAAGCCCTACCCTGAAGTATTACTGTACACATACCTGAAAGACAGAACGGATAGAAATGGTACTCATTTCGGCAATCAAGTTCAAAGAGATAAAGAAGACAGACAGACTCAAAGAGTTTCTAGTTTAGGAACAGTTTTCAAAAGAAAGAGCAGACAGGACATCATGTTGCTATCAGGTATCTCTGACGGGTTGAACTGCATCTACTATACACACGCTAATATTCTGCGGTTAGCCCCAGGACAATCAACTAAATCTTTTGAAGTCTCCAGAGATTAACAGGGCGCCCAAAGAATCCATTTGTTGCTGCCAGGATCCTTATCTTTTCCTAGAAGACTAAGAATAAATCTATTCTAGTCACAAAATAATATCCCAATATACCTCTAAAATCACTTCCATAATCTTCAGAGATGGGGCTAGTCAAACTAACTTATTCTAGACTAGGTGATAACCATGGCAAGGAGATTCATTTTGAGATTACAGGTTTCTCGTGTTAGCCCTAACACAAATGACACAACTTTCTCTCACCCCACCCCACAGGATTCTAGAACTGGTCGACTGGTCTACAGATTGAAATTCCAAGGACACAATTATCAAGAAGGTAAGGTAAGGTAATCCCAAACTTTGGAATTATGTAAAAATAAAACTTTCATATGGAAAAACACAGTTGCACCAAAATCACTGCATTCATACTAAAATCAAGCCCCAACATCATCTCCACAAGTAACCTATTACACTATAAAGTACTGATTCATTCCATCCCCCTTTCATACAGTAACCTGGAATTACTAAGGAATATTTCACCCAGTGTATTTTACAATGTGCTACATTTTAGAATTTTATTCCTTTATAAATACTTCAAAAATTAACTGAACTACAGGGCCTTGTAGCTAAAAATGTCTGTCTTATCAAATGCTTACCTCATCTCACTCAATTAAAAAAAGTACAGAAACAAAACTAGTTCTCACTAGCAGAGAAAGGTTACAAATATGGAAAGGGAAAACACTAGAGTGAACTCTTGGTGCTAGACTAGAATTGGCAGTATCATTGTGAAATCACTCTGTTTTTACACAAACATAGATATGAATGTGTATGTCTGCACACATAAAAATATTCCCTAGTTCTATATACTAAGAAGGCCAGGAGCAGCAACACCCTAAGAGCAGCAAGTACCACTAAAAATAACTGAAGCAGCAGGTTTGAAGGTAAGTCTGGAACAGCATATTGCACTAAATACAAAAAAAAAAGTGCTCAAAGAAGGAAGAAGGAAAATAAAAGTATGTCAAAAAGAAAATAAACCAGCTGAAGGAGTTCTCACCAGCAAAATCAACAAGAATTTGGGCATCACAATAAATGATAATGGAGTATAAATCAGTGAATGTAACAGGTAATCATGAATAGATAGATGTAAATAAATTTAAAATCTGATGAGGAACAAAATATTTACATAGTTTCAATACTCAGTCCCAAAATATTTAATAATTACAAATGAAGGAGTACCTTGACATAGATGTCTAGCAGTTACAATCTTAATTACATAACCAATTCCTATCAGTAATGGGACAACTGAAATTGCTTGCTACCTAATAAGATACAAGAATCCAAAATCACTTCCATGATAATCCTGCCATGAAACTCTAATCAAAATCTAATTAAAATGTCAGAAAAATGCAAATTAAGGTTTATTTTTAAAAATAGATCTATAATCTTTAAAGTATCAAATCCCCTAAAAGTAAAGATTAATTAAAATTGTTCCAGATTAAACAAGACTAAAGAATATAACTAAATGCAATGTATGATTCTAAACTGGATACTTTTAATCTAAAAGATATTAGAGTGACTTGTCAAATTGAGATGTTAGTAATGGATTATTAACTTCCTAATTTTGATAGTTATGATGTTATTATGTAGGAGAATGCTCTTATTTGTAGGAAATAAGCATTATTTAGAAGCGATGAGGCATCAGGTTGACAAGAACAAAAAAGTTATTTGCACTATGCTTCCAACTTTTCTGTGTATCTGTCATTGTTTCAAATTTTAAAATATGAAAAAAATTACCAAAAACATCCCTGGATAGGAGGGTGGTTGGGCGAGAATGGAAACATGTACACATATGGCTGAGTCCCTTCCCTGTTCACCTAAACTACAACCACACTGTTAATCAGCTGTACTCCAACATAAAGTTTCAAGTTTGGAGGAAAAAAAATGAAAATGCTTTCCAAGAGTCTGCCAATTCCCAAAGCATGGACTTTTACGCTACAGCACTAAACAAACTTGTTTCTCATTGCCAAAAATATGTTGATTGCAATGGTTCCTATTGTGATTAATAAAGATGTGTTTAAAAATTATAAAAAGCCAAAAAATATCTATCAGTTCAGTTCAGTCGCTCAGTCGTGTCCGACTCTTTGTGACCCCATGAATCGCAGCACGCCAGGCCTCCCTATCCATCACCAACTCCCGGAGTTCACTCAAACTCAGGTCCATCGAGTCGGTGATGCCATCCAGCCATCTCATCCTCTGTCGTCCCCTTTTCCTCCTGCCCTCAATCCCTCCCAGCATCAGGGTCTTTTCCAATGAGTCAACTCTTCGCATGAGCTGGCCAAACTATTGGAGTTTCAGCTTTAGCATCAGTCCTTCCAATGAACACCTAGGACTGATCTCCTTTAGAATTAACTGGCTGGATCTCCCTGCAGTCCAAGGGACTCTCAAGAGTGTTCTCCAACACCACAGTTAAAAAGCATCAATTCTTCGGTGCTCAGCTTTCTTCACAGTCCAACTCTGACATCCATACATGACTGCTGGAAAAATCATAGCCTTGACTAGATGGACCTTTGTTGCCAAAGAAAAAACCTAGGAGCAGTACATCTTCAGATAAGAACAGAAAGGAATTTGCACAAAAGAAAAAGTGGATTGGGACATGGAGTTGGTGGGGGGGTAGGGTAGACAACAAGCACATTTGAAGAACCAGATACACAATACAAGCATAAAGTGGGATCTCCAAAAAGGGTAAGTTTTCGTAGCAAGAAGAATTGGGAGAAGTGTGTCCTGGGCAGTGAGCCAGGTAATAAAACCACAGTAGAACAGCTGCATGGCTAAGGCCTCCAGCCATGGAGCTCTCTCTATAATGTGGGAGATACGACACTTGGACAGTTTAACTGTGAAAATAGGGGAATATTATCTCCCGAGGGACAGGAAATACATGTAAGAGGACAAGCTACCCTAAGGAGAAACCCATCAGCTAAACAGACCAAAGACAGAAGAACAGGGACTCACTTGGCCTGGGGAAATACTTAAATGACCAATACGGTATAGTCTGGACCGTAATATAAAACTTTGAAAAATCTAACATCTGAGGAAAAACGAAAAACATGATATAAATTCCAAGCACAATAGGAACAAACTTCTTATATTTTTAATGGAGTAAAAACAAGATAATGTAAAAGTAATATGTATCTTGACTGGGTTCAATCCCTGGGTCAGGAATATCCCCTGGCAGAAGAAATGGCAACCCACTCTAGTACTCTTGCCTGGAAAATTCCAAGGACAGAGAAGCCTTGCAGGCTACAGTCCATGGGGTCACAAAGAGAAGGACACAACTGCACACACACACACACACACACACACACTATATAGCAGAGATTCAAATACATGTCGACCAAAAATAACACTAAAAAATAAAAATAAATTCCTACTAAAAAAAATAAGCAAGAGTTCTTAGAAACTCTATGTTTCTTCCCCAAAAGTAATGAAATAATTAAAAAGAACTGAAGACCAAATTAATGAACTAAACAATCAAGCCAGAGGATTCCCAGAATGGGGGCGGGAGGAGGGAATCAAATAACAAGAGCTCCACAATCCCAACATCACCTAAGTTCTCAAAGTGTGAGCAATGGACCAGGAAGTCCTGAGACACGTTCAAGGAATTTTCAAGGTCTAAACTATTTCATCCTAATATTAAAGCATCATTTACTCTTTCCCACTATATTGACAGCAATGGTAGGTAAAATCTCTAGTATCTTAGCACAAAGGCAGTGACATTAAGCTAGACTAGCAGCATTATATACTCACAGATTTCTTTTCAAACACTTAAGGATATCTTTAATGAAGCAGTAAAAAAATAACTTTTTAAAAATTTGACCATTCGGCATGGATCAAATTTGGACCATCAGCAGTAAAAGCATGGAGTCCTAACCAATGGACTGTCACAGAATTTCCCCTCCAAAAAAATAATAATTTTATTAATTCTCAACTCTTCAATATGTGTCTTCTTCATATTCTGTAGAGAATTGGCAATCTTGAGGAAAAGGACTTAGACTTAAAAAGTAAATTAGCCTTTTTTTTTTTTATGAAACAACATTTTGACCTTGAAGAGAATGAGAAACTATGGTTATACAGATTTAGGAATTTTGCAGACATTTTCTCAAAATAAACTAAGTAAGCCTGTAACTTCAAGGGGAGAACACTGACAGTATTTGTTACCAATGATTAGTATTTGAGCTTCCAAGTGAAAATTTAAAATTGTGGAAAACTTATATCTGCCACCCTGAGCTTGACAGCTTCATATTAATGAGATCACTTGTGACATTAATAACTTTTCTGGTTTTATTACTACAAAATGAAATGTGTCAACTTTGGGGGGAAAAAATGTATTAACGAACCAATATTTCCCAAACAACCAATACGTGGTGTTACAAAATCGTAAACAGGTAAAAGATTCATTCGAAGTGCAAGCTTTCTTGTTTCAGGAAACAAGAAATGGAAATTCATTGATATGATTTCAGATTCAACACTGCAGGTCTCCTTTAAAAAACTACCACTTGCCAAGTTTTGGCTAAAATACTTTTCCAACCATATGTCTGTATGATACTGGATTTTCTTCATATACTTCAACCAAAACAGTATACTGCAAGATTGCATGCTGAAGCAGATACGAGAATCAAACTGTTTTCTATTCAACCAGACACAAGAGCCTTACAAATACATATAATAATGCCACTAATTGTTTTGGGCAACAGTTATATTTTTGTTAAAAGTGTTACACTAACACACAATGATTTAATTAATTTGTAAAACTCTGTAATACAGGAAATAAAATAAATATAACCCATGTTAAAGAAAGCTCTGTGGGATTCTCAGCAAATTTTAAGAGTAAAGGGATCCGGAGAATAAAAAGTTTGAAAACAGCTGCTTTAGGGCTAATTACTGTTACTTGTAATTTTACTATGGTATAATTGAGTGAATCCTCCTAATGACAAATAAAATGTATACAGCACTCTTCCCTAAAGCAAGCTGAGACTATTCTTTAAATTTTTTATTTTTATACAATTTTTAAAGGTTACTTTCCATTTAGTTACTACAAAACATGGTCTATCTTGCTTGCAATGTGAGACTATTCTGTTTTCTAAGGTAGTCTTTTTTCTACTTTTCTATTCTCTCATTGTATCATAGTCCCTAGCTTCATGATGTTGTCAATGTGCTTTCTCACCTCTTCCAGTACATGAAAGGCAAGAAACAGCTCAGTATAATCAAAAACAAATGCGCTGTGAATTAGGATGCCCCTATGAATGAAGCCCCCAGATTTTATTACATCTATGTTGATTACTTAAATCTTTATTATTTTCAAATTTTTATACCACATTCTATAGGTAAATAATCTCCAGATAAGTAGAATCTTTTATTAACTTAATTTTTAGATATTCTTTTCTATTGTCTCATACACTGTCAATTATAAAGCCTGGCATGGCCTTCATCCAATGGTACCTGGAAAAATTTGAAGTGAGAAGAGTAAAATAAGTGATAGAATTTCATGCTATTTCATAACAAGATAAAAGAAGGCAATTTCAAAAATTTAGACACTGACAAATAAGACACCTAATCTGAGAAGAAGGAAAAGAACAAATAGAGAAGGGAGATACAGAAGTATAAGCTTTAGTGCTGTAAGAGGCCAAAAGCATAAGAAAGCAAGAAGGTAAAGGGGGTTAATAAACATAAGAATACATAATAACATGATATTATCTTAACAGAGGTAATTTTAGGGATATTGAAGAGAAAAAAGAAATGAGGAAACAAAGTAAAATTAAAACAAAATATACTGAGGAGTATTAGGTTAAATATTGGCATGTAAATTGAGTGAGAATGAAAAGGGATGTTGAAAGTTCAGTGGAACTGACCAAATAAATGTCTCCTACTCATCTTTTAAACAATTTTTGAAGTGGTCAGCATAAACTGGTAAAGTTCAGAAATGGGAGACGAGCAAAATATAATTAAAAAAACAGAAGCTGAACATGGAGAGAATAGGGGAAGTAAATGAAGCTAACTATAAAAATAGGAAGATAAAGGAATTAGAGAAGAATGCTGAGTAAAGCTAGATTTCTCCTTTACAATTAGGAAACAAGACAGAAAAAGTTAAAAGTTAAATCTGAAAAACAATGGGTGTACTACCATTCAAGAATCAGGCACAAAAAAATAAAAAATAATAGGGAGTAAAATCACAGAAAAAGTGGAAAGCAGAAATGCTGAGCTTATTTCCTTAGACAATTCGAAAGTAGGTATTATGGAGCGTATTTCACACACAGATTTTTTTCATGGTAAATAGTGTGCATTCAGAAACTGAATAATTTCTTATGAAGAACTAAACACAAGTACAATATATGTTATCAGGAAAGGAAAAGAGAAAGGCTTCTTTAGGAATTTATAACACAGGTATTCCCTACCCCCCAAAAAAAACACGACGTGATAGAGAAATGGATGAGCAAAGGTAATAGTCAAAATAAAAGTGCAGTCAACAAACTCTGTTTAAAGACAATCTAGATAAGTAGCAATTACAAAAGGAAAAATTACTTTCCTATCCAACATTACTAAAATCTGCATTAGCCCAAATACTTTATAAACACTGCCATAATCTATTTCTAAACCAAAAACAACTTAAGCTCTAAACTGTGCCATCTATAAGCAACTATTTAAAATAACTGGCCAAATATGCACCTAATTTTCTGAAATTTTCATGTCTTTCTTATAGTAAGGTGTTGTTTCTACCAAGAGCTCAATACCAATATCACTAAAATAGCTGAATTTTAGAGATTTACCAACAATACATATGAAATATCATTTAAGAAAAAACATGCAATAAAAAATTTGCTTTCTATATCTGAACCTCTGTAAGCTTTTTAGACATGAAAAATTTGTAATAGTTTGTTCTCAAACAACAGGCAGACTTCATAATATAATATTTGAATCCATTAGTTGAAAGATTAAGTTTATCAACATGGAAAACTCTTAAGTACCTTCAATAAACAGTGCCATTCAGTGTGCATTTTGTACAGACACCTTGGAAGTACTCTAGATTTGCCAATTTAATCCAAGAAAACTCTTAGAATATTAAGAATATCCAAATTTTGAAGCCATTTTAAAATATTTTAATTATCATCTTTTTAAAAATCTTTTTAAACCACTGTCACATTTTAAACAAGATTTTGAAAAATATAGTTTGATAATACATTAAAATCTAAAATTCATTTATGTTAATTCAACACCAAACTAAGCCTGCATTTAAACATACTATTGTTCCCCCAAGTGAGAAAGAAAAATCAAGAAGTGTATCTAAAAACAGGGATGTAAGTAGGTATTTTCCAGGGCTATAATACTTTTTATAAGTAAAATTTACTAATGCAGAGAAACATATTTGCAAAGTGATAGCTCTCTATAAAAGACTTGCTCTATTAAGGCTTTGTTGCTCTGAAGCCAAGTATAAACCATATAAGGAGACTGAAGTTCAATGCCATTTATTTTGTTCCCCTCTTTCAGATGCCCAAGAATAACCTCTTTCGTTGCCTAATGATAGGTTCCAAAATCATAAAGTAGATCAGTTAACTACTTTAAATTTCCTGATAAAGTTACTTTGACTTAACAGGAATTACCTGATGGTTCACAAATCTTAGCAACAATTTAAAAAAAATTTAAAGGCGTTCTAGAGACTAAGCTTTAGGGAAAAATTTCAAAACAGAGATGAAAGATTCCCATTTTGAAATGTATTTGTGAAATAATTTGATCCAGTCCTTTATGACCTAACTTTTCTCTCCTTTGAACTAAAGAAAGCCAACTATTCTTTCTTGAGGTAGCATGGGCAATTAAACATCCATTTATATTTAAGATATACCTACCAACTAAATACCATACTTATTTAATATTTATTCAAAAGCATAGTATAATCTTTCACCTCCCTTTACCACAAAAGTACAAACGGAAAAAAAACAACCTTAAAAAGACACATTAAAACACCACTGAAGAAACCGTTTTGTGTTTGCTGCGACCAAAACTGGTTTGATCTATAAAGACTACCGATTGGTTCAGAAGTGTTTGTATTTATGACTGACTGGTGGAATGTCTCCCATGCTTCAATAACCCCTGCCCCCACCGTTGATACTCATCACCTCTCAGGCGGCCAAAACTTTCGGGCCAACACAAAAATGTAAATACTGTACTATTCCAAAAGCACAGATGTTTATCACAATCCCTGTGATGCCCATGAAAATTGTGTAAGCGTTTTACTTTCCTTCCTCTGTGTCCAGTTCTGAACTGCACCTAAGTCCCAACAAACCAAACTTTGTTGTTTGGTTTACGTGTGTTTACGTGTGTTTTTAATCGCAACACTCTTTACCGACAATACTTACTCCCTCCTTTTTCTTTCTACTCTCAGGAACAAGAAAAATCTAGCCGACAGTTGTTTTCAATTAATTAACCGAACAAGTATTATCAAGTTATAAATGTCTGAAAGGAACAAGTTATTGAAGAAATCTATTTATTACCCACCTAGAAAAACGACTGAGAATGGCACAGGTTTCTGTTTTATAAAACTCAATGAAATACATCCATAAAGACTGCTACTAAAAACAAATCTATATAGATACAATTAAACGCAAAGGCCAAGTAATCGGTAACAGTATAAACAAATGTGGCAGCCATCTCAGCAGCAGCGAATCGCTCCCCGAAGTGACCTAAGTTTCTTCCAAAACAAAAGTTGCCAGGTTCAGCAACTTAATGAATCAGAAATATACACAGTGTATATGTTCCAGGAATCTAAGACTTCTGGACCTTGTGCCAAACAAAGGCACTCTTCCTTCGGATTGCTTAAAACTTTTCGTCCCACCTCATTCTTACAACCTCTTCTAAAATAACCAAAGAGGGAGTAACATCTTACTATTCAGCACCTAAAACACTATCCCGTTCGACATCAGAAAAGGAGAATTTAGGGGAACTTGAGAAAAAAAACGAAAAACACTAAAGTTTCCTCTCTTTTCTGGCCCGGGAGCTTTGTGGCTCGTAGACACTTCTCGTGAAATTTACCTTTCGGTCGGGCAGTGTCTCAAGGCAGCTTTTTCAAGGCTTCGCCTGACATGATTTGCTTCATTAGTCACTTCGGATCCAGCCCAATTTCACTCTCCGGTGAGAGCGGATGTGGAGTGGCCTCCCGCAGAAGGAAGAGTAGGTGGCTTTGGTGGGGGCTGGGACGCGCGGGCTGGTTTCCCGGTCTCGAGTTTTGCAGGAGTTTCCCAGCCCCAACTAGGATCTCCGCCGAAAAAAAAACTTTTCACTCGTGACACCGCCCGGAATTACCGTGCGAAACTCACTTCCTGCCTTGGCGAACAGCAGGATCCAGCTCGGTCCAGGGGAACCCGGAAAACCAGCTCCACGCGCGCCGGGGAGGGGGAGGGGAGGGGGCGTCCGCCCCGAGCCGGCCGGCGGGGGCGAAGACGTCGCCGCGGCGCTGGGAGAGCCGCGGTCGCGCTAGGCCGCCACCTCCTCCTCGCCGCCGCCCCCGGAGCCGGGCGGCGGGGTTATTGTCTCGATAGAGCCTGCCGCGCCCTTCGCCTGCGCCGCCGCCGCCGCCGCCGCCGCGGCCGCCCCGAGCCGGAGCCGAGGGGCCGGGCTGGCTCGATGGCGGCCCGCTCCCCGGGCCGTCCGTCGGGCTGTCCGTCCTTCCGTCCGTCCGTCCCCGCCTTCCCTCCTCGCCCTCGAGCCCTCTTCTCCTCCTCCTCCCGTTTTCCCGCCGCCGCCCCCTCGCGCCCCTCCTCGTTCTTCTTCCCAGGCGGCGGTGGCTCCCCCGGGAAGCGCAAAGGCTGAGGGCAGGCGGCGGCTTCGTCTCCTCAGGAGCTCGCGGGGCCGCGGCAGGGGCCGAGGCTGCGTCCCGCGCCGCCGCGCCACATTCACTCGAGCGAGAGACTGCGAGGGGCGGGGAAGGGAGGGAGGGAGCGGAGAGAAAGGAGGAGGAAGGGGGCTGGGGCGCCGGGGAGTCACTGCCTCACAGGCCGCGGCGGCAACAGCGCCACCGCCCCGGCGGCGAGGGGGGAAGAGCAGCGCGCGGCGGCGGCGGCGGCGGCGGCTCCGCGGCGGGGGCGGGGCGGCCTCCCGCAGGCTTCGCCCCAACCGCCAACAGCAGGGCTGGAGGCCGGCGCGAGCCAGTCACCGCGCGCGGGGGCGGTGCGGGCCGACGTCGGCGGCGGGGGGCGGCGGGCCGGGGACCGGGGGGCGGGGCTGGTGGCCGCCGGGGGTTCGCTGGTGAGGCCCGCTGCAGCCCAGGCCTCAGAGGCCTGCTGCCGCTCCCCGGCTGCCCGAGGTGGGGGACTCCGACGAAGTGGAGCCCGGCTTGCCCGGTGCCCAGCTTGGGAGACCGAGAGTCTCCAGGCCTCCGCCACCCCGGCCGATTGAGTTTCTTTGTACGACAGTGATCGGTTCAAGTCCAACCCCGATTTCAAGGCTGCAGGTATCTCTTTCAACTGCAGCACTCCAACTTCCTCTAATGGCACGCTCGGTTTGCAGGAAACCACAGCGGCAGCTCGGAGAAGCTTCCCACGCCGGCCCTTGCTCCGAGCTTGCTCGCTCAGCAACGCAGCTCCTCCGAGTCTCAGCCTCACACCGGTGGGGAGACAAAGCTGGCCCTGGGACGGGGGAAAATGGCCCGCGAAATTGCCTCAAGATAATGCCTTTGTTAGAGGAAATATTGGATACACTCCGATACGCGACGTAGGCTTCCAACCCTGGAGGTTTCGGTCGTGCAGTCGTTGAATTTCGCTGGCCCTAGTGATTCAGCCTGGCAGCGTTTGCGTTTATTGCAGAGAGAGCTGCTTAGGCATTCTATCAACACATATGGCATAAAACGCCTCAACCATAACATTGCACAGTTTTTGCAGTTACTGCCTTACATATGTTAACAGACAAGACGGCCTTGTTTTACCCTGAGAAGGAACGCAATAGATACGAAACAAACCATTCCCCGCCCCCAGTCTCTGCTGTACTTAACAGCGTACAAGGATGGTAATTAGTCTAACTCTGTGTCCCTGAAGTCATTGCTTCAGTTCTTCCTTCTGTGTTCCAGAGATAATTATTTATAACCAAGTTTGAATAAAGAGCTGTATGCCCTACAGATGATTTTGGCTTGGCTCCAAAGGAAGGAGTTGATAAAGTCCATCGAAGAATTATTTACCAAAGTGAGTTGTACTCTAGTGACAACACTTGAAATAACTCGGGAGACGTTCAAGACATTCTCTGAGGGTGGGGAGCTATTAACTACTTCAGGACTGCAAGAATTAACAGACCTAGCGCCTTAGCCTAACAGCAGAAGTTGAAGGTTCACAGATAGTGCCAAAATGTTCAGGTTTATTCAGTGCTGAACTGAAGGTGAAAGCATTAAACTGGAAGTTAGGAAGAGAAACGGCAGCCGGGTATACTAGACCAAGCTAGTTATCCATTTTGGCTGTTGTATAAAAGTTAGTGTATTATATAAGCTAATTTTAATCATCACAAGAAAAATCTCCTACCCCACTTTCAAAAAGTGCTTTGAGTTTGCCCAGACTCAGTGGTAGAGCTCTCTCTCCTAAAGCAAGCCAGGATGGAGAGTCTCCCAGATCAGCGCGAGACTGGATGGCTTCTGGGATTCCAGTGTTGCATCTGATCTCAGGTTGGTTCAAGACCTCTTTGAATGTGGCATCATAGATTCAGGTAGACCTAACTTCCCCTTCCCCGACCCAATCCTCAACCTAAATAAATAGGACCAGACCAGTCTGTGGGCTAGAACCTGCCCTGTCCCCCTAGCCCCCTTTTTTTGTTTGTTTGTTTGTTTGTTTTTTTAAACCTTAGACTCCTACTGGTTTGGATAGGTTCCAATCTGAACCTATCTGGGCGATTACTATGTAGGCTTAGAAAAATACCTATAACCCAAAAACCCTCCTACAATTCACCTGAAGTTTTGCCACTAGAGTTTAATCCCTTGAGTGGTTTATTTCTCTAGCACAAAGACATAATCCAGGGGAAAGGTAATATTTTAAGCCTTATTAGTCGTTTATACCAATTCATCAGATTGTTTCCCCAAAGCAGCTTTTGATGGAAGGGAATATAGAGATAGCATATGCTGATGCTGAGTAGGCAGGAGAGGGAAATGTGGTTTCATTCTTTGGGGCCATCCACAGAGAGTAGAGTGGTAGAGACAATAAAGTGCCCCCCTCCCAATTGATTGTTAAATAAGTCCTACTTACTCACACTGCTAGAATGAGCCCCAAAACACTGGCCTTAACAGAATGGAAGCCAGGACACAATTACTAATGTCACCCATTTGGGGCAGTTCCCTAGCGGTCCGATAGTTAGGATTTGGCACTTGCACTACATGGATCTGAGTTCCATCCCTGGTGGGGGAACTAAGATCCCACAAACCACGTGGTGGTACAGACAAATTAAAAAAAAAAAACCTATTTTGACATATTTCTTTAATAGCCCCTTTGCAAAGTTTCTTCAGCAGAAATTCACACAGAAAGGTGAAAAGACAGCCCTATGATCAGGGTACTCAAAAATAACGATTCATCTTTATTATTCATCAATGACTACTTCATTCTAACTCATATGAGCAGCACATACAGAGAGAGCTAAATCTTCCATTTGTTCTTTTTATACAAGGCATTTCTGTTCTGTGCTATACAGACTAGTTTGTTTTGAAAATCCTACTATAGTTTACCTAAGATGGACTTAACATTTCAATTTATGCTTAAAAGGAGAACTAAAACCCCACTTTAAATACAAGTGCCTGAGATTCTGTAATAATTAACTGAACTCCAGAACCGCCATAGAGAGTAAACTAATAAATATTTGTTGATAGCTCAATCTTTCCCATTGTGATTCTCTAAATAATTCTCTGTGAAAGCAGGAATTCCTTCTTAGGGATTCCTCTTCCCAATGGCTGGGCTCAGGAAAGGTCTATCAGAGATAAGACACATATCTGAAGGAGAGCTGTAAGACCTTAAACATTCCAGGGAATGCACATAGCCTGCAAGTGGTGGCGGGATGGAGGGGCTAGGGGAGATGCAGAAATCCTACCCACTGTTTTAAAATGAGTTCCCCTGTCATTTCCCCCATGCCTGCCCAGCAGCTGTGCCAAAGCACTGTGGGCACAAAGTTAGCAGAAGGTGAGGAAAAGTTTAGGGTGCTCATTCTTCTTTTCTCCCGTTCTCAACAACTGTAAATAATTGGTTACCTAAAAACCAAAGTTTTTACCATAGCAGTTTTGGGAAAAATTAATTTTTGAGCTAGAATAGTGTTATACTTGGGGGAAAAAATGTCTAGAAGCTTTAGATGAAGTAGATCAAAATGCATTATAACATGTATTTTTAGTAGGAACTGACTTTCCTATTTTCACTTCCATCTTAATGCCTAGATAGAGGGGGCAAGAGGTTAAGGTGGCAAGTGGGTGAGAAAGGACTTTGGGCTCAAAAGAGGAAGTACATACAGGAAGCAAAATTAAGAATTTTATAATATACAGGGAATGGAATCATCCCTCCCATAGCATATTTCTTTCACACCTATTTTCAATAATAGTTTATGAATCACAGGGAAGTCTGCCTCAACTTATGAAAAATTTTGAAGTATTCCCCCCAATATGTGCTTGATAATTTTTTTCTGTCTTATACATTTGGTAGCCTATTTTTTCAGACATGTAAATTTTCAGATGTCTTATGAAATTTTTAAAAGTATGGAGAAAATAAATGGTGCATGGTGATTATTCTTGTGACCTCTGAAACAAGACTGCTTGAATTAGGAATGACTACTGTATAACCTTGGCCAAGTTACTGAATATCTATAAACATAAGCTTGAGCTCCCTCATCTCTAGAATGGGAACTATAATACTGTCTCAGACTATTGCAAGGACTATGTAAGACAGCGCTCATAAATTGCTAGGCAGACTCAAACGTGTTTGCTGTTATTAGTAGTGCAATTAAAATACACTGATAATATTTACCATGCTGCCCCCACTTCTAAGGTGACCATACAATGTATCATCCAACATAGAACACTTTTGAGAGTGAAAACAGACAATAATTACATGGGGACAAGAAATGTAAAACCAGGACTGTCCTGAGCCAACTGAGGCAAATAGTCACCTTAATAATTTCCAACTTTATTACCATATTCTGATACACTTCCCCTCTCAGGTCTTCCCTGTTATGAATCACAATCTGTCTCAGTTATATCACAATATGCGCACTTCTTTCTAAATGATAACAGTGTTAAGTCAACAAAAGAAAAGATTACATACTGCTGCTTATTGTCCTTCCATGCAGGCTTTCACTTAATATTTCCTTTGAGTAGTGAAATTGCTGTTCTCCTACTCATTTAAGGCCACTTATAACTTTACATTTTTTTCTATGCATGTGTGCGTGCCGTCGCTTCAGTCGTGTCTGACTCTTTGCCACCCCATGGACTGTAGCCTGCCAGGCTCCTCTGTACATCCTCCAGGCAAGAATACTGGAGTGGGTTGCCATTTCCTCCTCCAGGGGATCTTTCCCACCCAGGAATCAAAGCTGCGTCTCCTGTGTCTCCGACACTACAGGCAGATTCTTTCCCGCTGAGCCACCAGGGAAGCCCTTTTTTTCTATAGTACTTAAAAAAAAAAACTGTTTAACATCAAATATGCAAAAAAAAAAAAAAAAAAGCCAGTACATGGGTATTAAGCATAACTTGAGATGTAGGATAAGGCTAAATGCCCTGCTCTGAAATGCCAACTGTGTTTCATAAAACCTTGTTTTCGTTTTTTAGTTAACCAGCAAGTTAAATATCATCTCTATTTGTTGATGATGGCCATATAATCAGAATACTAAATAAATCTCACCTAAATCTAGCTTAGTCAGTATTTGGAAAATAATGTATCTCAATTGAATTTTCTATAATAATTCTGAATATACTTTAACTCATACTTTCTTCCTTTGGAAAGAAATTTATTTTCTGGGAATTGACTGCAACTATCCTTCAAAAATGCTGATCTGGATAGCGTATTTTAAAATGTTTCTTCTCTGTTTTCCTTGTCCAATCTCTGTTTTTATGCCATTAAATTTATGTCAACCGTCAGATAATAGAGTATTCTAGTTCTCTTAGTTTTTAATTACTTTTAATTTTCTTGTTCTTCCATTTTTCCCTTTAAAACAGATGCTACATTTCTCTTCCTTCTATCTTGGGAACCTCCCTTTGAGGGTTTTTGTTTTCCTATATAAAACTTTATATGGTACATTTTTCATATTTCCTGCTGTACCACATACCAAACTACTAATTAAAATGTCATTTCTTTTCAAAAGGTTTTCATTTCTTTACAAAGAAGTAAATATATTGAGAAGAAATAGCCTTCAAATATTTTATAATTTTCAATGTAATTTTTCTTTTTCATTCTTGACATTTTCTTTCATTTACCTGATTTCTAGCCACCCTTAGTCATAGACAACTGATATTCCTATTTTGTCTTCCTTAGTAATGAATCCTAGACTATAGATTCTTTCTTGTCAATATTGTCATCTTTCAGAAAAGTTCTGGCAGAGGCATTAGCATTTACTGGCTGGTGACCTTGGAAAAATCATTTAATCATGTGCAATAGTTCATGATCTATCAAATGGAAAATAAAGTTCTGTCTTATCTATCTCATAGGGTTATTGTGGGCACCAAATGAGATGATGGACTTGAAAGCATACTATATAAACAAAAGCTATTTTTTTCTCTTACATCAATAGTGATACATTTCATCATTATCATCAAATAAAATATCATAAGCCATCAGTGTCCATTGACTTAGTAGCTCTATGATATGCATATTTTAGATTACATATTAAATGCAGTGTCTATTCTCTATAAAAAGTTCACCTGCAATGCAGGAGACACAGGAGATGCAGGTCTAATCCCTCAGTCGGGAAGATCCTCTGGAGAAGGAAACAGCAACCCACTCCAGTATTCTTGCCTGGAAAATCCCATGGACAGAGGAGCCTGGCAGGCTACAGTACAAAGGGTCACAAAGAGTCAGACATGACTGAGCTACGAAACATATATTCTCTTTAAAAGTCTATATCCTATAAGAGCAGGTAGATATAAACTCATCAAATTTTATATAAAAATTTAAGACATTAATTCAGATGCCAAAAATTCAGTTTTAATAGTTTAGACACTGGCTAGATTTTACACTATGAAAATGTCGCTAGGCAAATTAGAATTAATAGTTTCAGGGAGAATGTTTGGCCTACTTAAAGAAAATAAGCTTTTGAAACTTTAGAATCTAAGAATTTTCAGTAGTGTTTGAATATGCAGGAAGTAGACCTTAGAAGGCAATGGCACCCCACTCCAGTACTCTTGCCTGGAAAATCCCATGGACGCAGGAGCCTGGTGGGCTGCAGTCCATGGGGTCGTGAAGAGTCGGACACGACTGAGCAACTTCACTTTCACTTTTCACTTTCCTGCATTGGAGAAGGAAATGGCAGCCCACTCCAGTGTTCTTGCCTGGAGAATCCCAGGGACGGGGGAGCCTGGTGGGCTGCCGTCTATGGGGTCGCAGAGAGTCGGACACGACTAAAGCGACTTAGCAGCAGCAGCAGCAGCAGACCTTAGAAGTCATCTGGTATCTAGTCCAGCTCCATTTTATAGATGAGATTAGATTTGAAGATTAGTACCCCACTCCAGTACTCTTGCCTGGAAAATCTCATGGACAGGGGAGCCTAGTAGGCTGCAGTCCATGGGGTCTCGAACAGTCGGACACAACTAAGCGACTTCACTTTCACTTTTCACTTTTCATGCATTGGAGAAGGAAATGGCAACCCACTCCAGTGTTCTTGCCTGGAGAATCCCAGGGACGGGGGACCCTGGTAGGCTGCCGTCTTTGGGGTCACACAGAGTCGGGCACAACTGAAGTGACTTAGCAGCCAGTACTCTTGCCTGGAAAATCCCATGGATGGAGGAGCCTGGTAGGCTGCAGTCCATGGGGTCGCGAAGAGTCGGACATGACTGAGCGACTTCACTTTGACTTTTCACTTTCATGCATTGGAGAAGGAAATGGCAACCCACTCCCAGTGTTCTTGGCTGAAGAATCCCAGGGACGGGGGAGCTTGTTGGGCTGCTGTCTATGGGGTCGCACAGAGTCGGACACGAATGAAGCGACTTAGCAGCAGCAGCAGAACCATAATTTGAACCTAGTTCTCTTCCTGTCCAGTATATGTTTAGTGTATATCACTTTGGCAGCACATAGAAATTGCAACATGAAAAGATACCATAAAGTTAAAAGACAAATGGCAGTTTGAGAGAAAATATATATAAGAAAGAATAACTAGCATCCACAATATGTAAAAAGTTCTTACAGAAAATAACAATCCAATATAGAAGTATTTACAAAATATATAAACCCACCAATACACATACACACAAAATACAAAAAGGAATAAACTTTTGAAACATGTAAGGGCCTTGAAAAGCAGGTGAAGAGAAACTCCAATTAAAAACCAGCATAACTGAAACCCTAGCTAGGTCTTGCTGTTGTTATTGTTTGGGGTGATAGCTCATTTTCAGTGAGAAAAAGGAACTCCAGTTGGATGCATCAAAGGGCACTCCTGTGACCTTGACCTTGAACCAATCTAATGACAAGTAAATGGGCATTAAACTCAGTGAAACATGGTCCCAGAAGCTAGACACAGTATTTCTGGCATCCCTGTCCATAGACATTTGCAGAGAAGCCCAGCATGACCACATCAAAAGGGTCAGGCCTCAGCACACACTTGCAAGCCCCTCTTGCAGCATAGTCCCCTCGGCCAGACCACCAGACTTCTGGATATTTATCCGCCACAGTTTGCCAAATTTCAAAGATATATACTTTGGAAGCCATGGATTTTAAGATTTTAGTTTCTGCAAATATGGGCTGAACATGGTGAAAGTGAAGTTGCTCAGTCGTGTCCGACTCTTTGTGACCCCGTGGACTGTAGACCACCAGGCTCCTCCGTCAATGGGATTCTCCAAGCAAGAATACTGGAGTGGGTTGCCATTTCCTTCTCCAAAAGGATCTTCCCGACCCAGAGATTGAACCCAGGTCCCCCGCATTGCAGTCAGACACTTTAACCTCTGAGCCACCAGGGAACATGATGAGACGGTAGAAAATTGTCCTAGTAAATTGAAAGTGCTGTTTGGGCAGGCAGCAATAAATTAGAAGCTTGAGATTAACAGGCTTCCCAGGTGGCTCAAGTGGTAAAGAACCTGTCTGCAATGTAGGAGATACAGGAGATGTGAGTTCGTTTGGTGGATCAGGATGATCCCCTGGAGGAGGAAATGGCAACCCATTCCAGTATTCTTGCCCGAAATATCCCATGGCCAGAGAGGAGCCTGGCAGACTGCAGTCCATAGGGTTGCAAAGAGCTGGACATGACTGAGCACACACACATACACACACAAACACACAGGATTAACACATACACACCACTATGTATAAAACAGATAATCAACAAGGACCTAATGCAGAGCACAAGGAACTATACTCAATATCTTGTAATAACCTATAATGGAAAATAATCTGAAAAAAGAAAAAGAATATATGTGCATATCCATATCCGAATTACTCTGCTGTTCATCTGAAACTAACACAAATTGTAAGTCAACTATATACTTCAATTATAAAAAAAAATTCAAATGCTATTTGTGTAGTGAGTTTAAGGCCCTGAAAAAATTAATCCCCAGTTCCCCCGGGTCCCTGGAATAAGGTTCTGTTGGGGCTGGAGAACCCTGTGAAGGATCTGACGTAAGTGCAAGAATAACACAGGGGAGAGGAAAGGAACAAAAGGAAGCTTCTCTTCTGCTCTGTAAGGAGGACTCTCAACCATCCCCACTTCTTGAACTTGCTTCCTGCCAACAATTATAAAGACAAGTAATAGAGACAAAATATGGAATCAGGTAGGAGTAACTGAGAAAAAAGTAGGCTTAAAATAATTTCTTAAAAAAAGACTGATGCAGGGGCTTCCCTGGTGGCTCAGTGGTAAAGAATCTGTCTGCCAATGCAGGGGACTTGGGTTCCATCCCTGGTCCCGGAAGATCCCACATGCTGCTGAGCAACTAAGCCTGTGCACCACAACTACCGAGCCTGTGTTCTAGAGCTCCGGAGCTGTAACTACTGAGTCCACATTCCACAAGAGAAACCTTTGCAATGATAAGCCTGCACATTGCAACTAGATGTAGCCCCCGCTCGCCACAACTAAAGAAAAGCTTAAGGTAATGAAGACCCAGCACAGCCATAAATAAAAAGATAATTTTTTTAAAAAAGACAAATGCACACCTAAAACCATGAATACTAGGAATAAGTAAAATATTTTTAAAAGATTAAAATGTTTGTATGAAACACAACAGATTAAGGGAGAAGAAAAATGAGAGTTAAAAACCACTAGAAAGAGCAAGTAGAGAAAAAAATGCTTGTTTAAACTCTCCTAAAAGCCAGAAAATTAGATTCATTTCAATATATTATATATGGGGGGGGGGTAGTTTTTAAAAAATCACACTGCTAGCAAGAGGAGTGTGGATAAACTAAAATAAAGAGTCTAGGGGAAACCTGGCAGTCCAGGATTCTGAGCTTCCACTGCAGGGGTCAGGGCTTCAGTCCCTGGTGGTGGAAATAAGATCCCACAAGCAATCCACTGGTGTGGTCAAAAGAATTAAAAAAAAAAACAAAACTATAATATATCCCTTTATCCGTCTATCAATCAACAGTTATGAATTGGTTAAAAAAAAAGAATGAAAACTTCTAGAGACCATTCAGTTTCTGAGTGAGTCTGATATTCCCAGGAAATGGGGTCCTACCGCACCAGGAGCCCCCCTAGGTAGAAAAGTCCTGGAACCAAGGGATACTCTGAAACTGCCTTGGGACACCTGGTGGCTTATGGCTCCCAAGTGTCCTTCTCAGCTACGTATGGAAGCAAGTACAGTGTCATCCGTGGTTCCACATCTGTGGGAACCATTTTATATAAGGGACTTGAGCATCCGCAGATTTGAGTATCTGCAGTATCTGCAGGCAGCCTGGAACCAATCACCAACCACTCCCTCTCCCGCCCCTGGCAGACACCAAGGGGTGACTATTTCTGACTCCTACAGCTGGTCCAGGCAGCTCAGCCTGGCCTCTGAAACCTTCCCCCAAGCTCTACACTCCCTCCTCTTCTTGAATACACCCTTATCAGAATAATAAATTATGTATCTTGTTAGTAGATAACCTCCTGCAAGATCACACAGGTAGGAAGTTGTAGAGCTGGAATAAGAACCCTGCAATCTGAGACTAAAGTGTTAAGTGCCAACTATTCAGTTCTATGCAGTACTGTGAGTACTTTTAATACCTGTACCAGTAGATTTTCCACATCATATAGAAGCCAACATTTTCACTTTTAGTCACAGGGGATTTTTTTTCTCTTGTAATTCACAACCATCTGTAAAATAAAAACAAAAGCAGCTTTAATATCATCTCGAAATACTTCCTGTTTCTTTGTCTTCCTCTTCCTCTGCTCCTTTAAAACAAAAGTTGGTCTCTTACTTTTCTTCTCTTTGTTCTTTCTCTTATAAAGGCAATGTGTACGTATTGCTGAAAAGCATACGAAATAAGTGGAAAATATCCTATCAAGTACAGACTACTAAAAATAAGAACCTGATAATGGTGTTATTCAACTGCCTGGGTATAACTCTAGAGGCTAGGTGACTTCAAAGACTTTTCTCCAGAACGTAATGCTCATTATTTTGTAGCATCAATAAATGATTGTGCTAGATCTATAACTAGAGTTGTCACACATTCTTTATTTGTGAGACTGAGTGAAAAATGAGCCATTCCAATTTGATACTACAGTAATTTACCTTGATGTGTTATCAGACTGTGTTTCCTCTTGACCTCATCTATAATCATTCCATCTCATTTTACCAAAAAACATTTGCATTGGAATCTTACTGATAATCATTCTTTACATATGTCTAATGGAATAAAACAAAGAGTAAGCGTGGCTTCAATATTGATATGCTAAGTGGTGTCCAGCATCTTGGTGTTCTCTTTTTCTATAGTGTATATATGACTCATTGATGCTTCTGAGTCAGTAGTAGAGAAGATAGTTTAAAAATCATTATCAATGTAAATTTTCACCTACAGACTCTACCTTTTACTTTCTCACACCACTTCATTTCAAGTCTTTTGTGTTGAAAAGTTTGTAATAGCCCTAAAAGAAGGTATTATGTGTTTCATCTGTTGTTCCAAAGAAGCAAAAAACTAGACTATTAACCCGCTGTGTAATCCCTGCACAGTCTACAACGCTTTTCAGTGGGAAGCCAGGCTCTGCCAAGAGTAGGGAGGATTGCAGTTTAAACATTACAGGGTCAAGTTCAACATTTGTTCCATTCACAGAACTCCCACTGACATCAATGAGCGTTTTGTGCAGAGTAGAATTTCTTCCTCAGTTAAATGATTTCTGTAATGCTTTCTATTTTGCCAGAACATATCCTACAAAGAATGTAATAAAGAAAATATATGTAGAACTCCTCCTTTTTTTTTTAGGTCTACCCTTTATTTCAATAAAATGTCATCTACAAAATGCATTTTTCTCATAGAACATGATTTAAAAGGTAAATAAGACATTTTGCAGAGAATGAGAGACTTTTAGATCATTTTAAACTCATCTGCTTGCAATTATATATATACATGGTGGCTCAGTGATAAAAAATCCGCTTGCAACGCCGGAGCTGCAGGAGACTTGGGTTCGATCCCTGAAGCGGGAAGATAGCGTGGAGGAGGGCATGGCAACTCACTCCAGTATTCTGACCTGGAGAATCCCATGGACAGAGGAACCTGGTGGGCTACAGTTCATAGGGTCACAAACAGTTGGACACAACTGAAGCAACTTAGCATGCATGCATATATGTATATACATATATATATATAGAAGAGAGAGTTTTGCGTGCAATATAAAAATCACAACTGAATTCAGTCAGAAGGCTTTGACCCTCTGAAATTTTATGCTGTATGATATATCATTGATTGGAAGCGTGGAGTTCTCAAACTTATTAGACCAAGATATGTGGAACTAAATATCAATTACACAAATATTTCTAGGTAAATAAAATCATCTAAATAGGAAAAGTGAAGGCACTGAATTTTATATAATAGTTGAAAGGATAGGCAGTCTATATCAATGAAGAGTATGAACACACAATGTAATTGTTAAGTAAAACAGCAATGTCAATGAAAATTAACAAAGTATTTTAGTTAATTGTATAGTCATAACTTACAAATGTATAGTCATAACTTACAATTAGCCTATTGCTTATGTGACTTATAATTTTAAAGGAACTTTAAGGGGTAAGAAAATATTAGAATAATAAATATTAAATTTTAAGGGAAAGAGAAGATTAGATTTTCTTTCCTTGCATAGCTATAAAAATTATCTGTATTGATTCTATCAGTTTGGGAAAATACACATTAGTTTATATTATGAATGAATTTCACCATAATTTAAAGTCATATTTAACTTTTAAAATTTAAAAAGAAAATCTGAAGCTTCTTATAGACATGGAAATCTGGCATATGTTTTGCTTAATCTTCAGAAATATTTTAAAATAGATTGCATTCCAAACATCATTAGTATTCTATAAAAAGCATGGGCATGACACATTCATACTTCACATAAGGGAGATGCTTCTATTTTTCAGTAGCTCAGGAAAGTTTATAAAAAGGTAATCAGGGAAAGGAGAAAACTGATAGAAAGTAAAAACAAAATGGAAAAGAAAATAGGCACTCTGGCCTGTGTAACAACTCACTTCTTGTTATCTCCAACTATCACCCAATTGCAACATTTTAGAATGAATTTTAGTTTCTACAGAGGTTCCATTCTACAAACTGTAAGGATGACTAGCCTTTCAGAGAATAATGAGGTCACCCCAACTATAACTTATTGATGGTATGCTCACCATTATGAAATTCAGTAAAAGCTTCCAAGTAATTTAAACATGTATCAGATGTCACCAGCATCTGTGGACCCAGTAGTGGGCTGAACATTTCACATGTGGTACCTCATAAGGTAATTTAAAAGATACTGAGTTATGAAGTTTTAAGATTACTCTGTAAACTATATGGGAATTTCAGAAGGAATCATTTGTTCCATGGTCTTAGGAATCAGAAAAAGTCCCTACTTATGAATAACTATGATAAAGAGACTGTCAATTCTTTTGTGGTCTTTTGCTTTGAGGACTGTTCACCAGATGTGTGGGATGATGTGGCGGTTTTTAAATACGTCTACAAATTCTTTGACATTCCTCTCACTAAAAAATGCAGTCTATGAACTTTCTCCTTGAAAATGGGCTGGCTTTTTCTTCTGTTTCAACCACTGGAATACAGAGGAAATGACCCTCCTGAGACTTCCCAGGTAAGGGCATAAAAGGAAGTGTGCTTCCACTGTGCTCACTGAAATACTGGCTTTTGAAAACATCAGCTACCAAGTAAATACTCTATCTGCCCTCACACTTAATGGAGTGTGAGAAAGGTCAAATTCGCCCACATGGAGAGACACATGGAGAGGCCCTATGGTGACATATAGGAATCGAAAGAGAGAGCTGCCGGCCCGTCTCCAGCTAGTCCAGCCTCTCTGGCCACTCTGCCCTGCACTGCCCGTGTCTCCCGCCGCAGTTCTGGTGCAGCTCCAGCCATCAACACACGAGAAACTGTGAGAGCCAGGACTGCCCAGACAAGCTCTTCCCAAACTTCCGGCTCAGAGGGTGATATATCACGTAGCAACAGTAACCAAAACAGATAAAAACTTTTTAGTTAAAAATTTTGGTAGGGGTATTGAAAATTTTCAAATACATTCTGGAGGTCATATAATGAACTTTCATGTATAATTACCCAGATTCAACACACTGAAATTTTTCCCACACTTGCTTCACCTGTTCTCCCCATTTTTCCCTTTGTTGAAATATTTTAAACTTTATTACAGCTATTGTGTCACGTCAAGTGTGATATGATGCTTCAGTGTGTGTGTGTGTGTACCCAGTGGTGTCCAACTCTTTGCAGACCCACGGACTGTGGCCCAACAGGCTCCTCTGTCCATGGGATTTCCCAGGCAAGAATACTGGAGTGGGTAGTTATTTCCTCCTCCAGGGGATCTTCCCAACCCGGGGATCAAACCCACTTCTCCAGCGTCTCCTGCATTGCAGGTGGATTCTTTTAGTGCTGAGCCACTGTGGAAGCCTGATGTTTCAGTATGAATATCTTTAAAAACAGACATTTTCTTACATGACCAATATGTCATTATCACACTTAACAAAATTAACAATAATTTTCTGGGATCATTTAAAATCTAGAGCATAATCAAACGTGATGATTGCCTCAAAAACATGATTTTACATGATTTCTTAGAATAATGATACAAATAATGTCTACACACAGTATTTGGTTGCTGTGCCTCTTTGCCTCTTTTCTTCTAAACAGTCCCTCCCACTCCTCCCCCTTTCCTTCTGCCATTAACTAGTTGCAGAAACTAGATAAGCAGTCTTAGGAATGTTTGTTTCCTTGCAGTGTCATTTAACTGGCTCCTTTATCCTCTGTAGTCCTGTAAATGAAAGTTAGATCGAAAGGACTGATTAGATTCTGAGTCAATTTTTTGCCCTCCACAGGGATACTTGGTAAGTATTGTATCGTTAGCAATGTATCACTTCAGGAGGCATGCGATATCTGGTTGTTCCACCTTTTTTACTCTTGGCCATGCCACCAGGCTTATGGAATCTTAGTTCCCTGACCAAGGATCAAACCTGGGCCTCCTTCAATGGAAGAATAGCATTCTAAACACTGGATCACCAGGGAATTCTCGGGTTGTTTCACTTTTAATGATGCTAAGATTGATTCCAGCTGAGCTATTTAAAAGATGATGCTGTTAAAATGCTGTACTCAATATGTCAGTAAATTTGGAAAACTCAGCAGTGGACACAGAACTGGTAAAGGTCAGTTTTCATTCCAGTCCCAAAGAAGAGCAATGCCAAAGAATGCCCAAACTACTGTACAATTGTGCTCATTTCACATAATAGCAAGGTAATGCTCAAAATCCTTCAAGATAGGCTTTAACAATACATGAACCCAGAACTTCCTGATGTACAACCTGGATTTAGAAAAGGCAGAGGAACCAGAGATCAAATTGCCAACATTCGTTGGAACATAGAAGAAGCAAGGGGATTCCAAAAAAAAACATGTTTCTGCTTCATTCACTCTTCATTCCACAGCAAACTGTGGAAAATTCTTCAAGAGATGAGGATACCAAACCACCTTACCTGTCTCCTGAGAAACCTGTATGCAGGTCAAGAAGTAACAGAACTGAGCATGGAACAATGGATTGGTTCAAAATTGAGAAAGGAGTACAACAAGGCTATATTGCCACCCTGCTTATTTAACTTCTATGCAGAGTACATCATGAGAAATGCCAGACTGGACGAAGTATAAACTGGAATGAAGATTGCCAGAAGAAATATCAGCAACCTCAGATATGCAGATTATACCATTCTAATGGCAGAAAGCGAAGAGGAAATAAAGAGCCTCTTGATAAGGGTGAAAGAGGAATGAAAAGCTGGATTAAAACTCAACATTCAAAAAACTAAGATCAAGGCATCTGGTCACATCACTTCATGGCAATTAGGGGAAAAAATGGAAACAGTGAAAGATTTTATTTTATTGGGCTCCAAAATCAGTCTGGACAGTGACTGCAGCCATAAAATTAAAAGATACTTGTTCCTTGGATGGAAAGCTATGACAAAACTAGACAGCGTATTAAAAAGTAGAGACATTGCTTTGCTGATAAAGGTCCATATAGTCAAAGCTATGGTTTTTCCAGTAGTCATGTATGGATGTGAGAGTTGGACCATAAAGAAGACTGAGCACTGAAGAACTGATGCTTTCAAATGTGGTGTTGGAGAAGATGCTTGAGAGTACTCTGGACATCAAGGAGATCAAACCAATCAATCCTAAGGGAAATCAATCCTGAATGTTTACTGGAAGGACTGATGCTGAAACTGAAGCTCCAGTACTTCGGCCACCTGATGCAAAGAGCTGACTCATTAGAAAAGACCCTGAAACTGGGAAAGATTGAAGGCAAAAGGAAAAGGGGATGGCAGAGGATGAGATGGTTGGATGGCATCTCTGACTCAAGGGACACGAGTTTCAGCAAACTCCTGGAGATTGTGAAAGACTAGGAAACCTGGGGTGCTGCAGTTCATGTGGCTGCAAAGAGCTGGACCCATATGAGTGACTGAGCAACAACAAAGACTGACCAGCCGTGCTCCCACAGCCTTATTATCCTGCATGGTAAGGTTCCCATCCACCATTCAATGAGCAGTTTCATTCAGTAATATTGTTTCCTGAATCAAGCATTTCGTAATTGCTACTGGGTGTCACTTCTTCTAGGCCTTTTCAGTAGATATAGTAGGAAATATCTATACTTGAAAAGGAAAAAATACTGATAGTAATGCTATTTCTAACTCAAATATGACATTAAAACAATGTAATCCTGTAGGATTTGTTTTAACTTAGATTCTTTGATTTTCTATTTGTTTCTCTTACATTGAAACCTTTGTTCCTAATGTCAACATAATTACTTATTTGTGTTAATCTATAGTATATTTTAAATAGTTTCAATATAATAATAACAATTTTGCATCTAACAAGTAAATGCAGAATGCAGTTTGTGTTTTCTTTGTACCTTTATTTGTTCTAAGAACATGTTCTGGTTAGGTATACTGTTGAAATAATTATTTCTTTTGTATCTTTTTAGTTGTCCCCCTTTGTGTTACTGATTTGATATTGAGTTTGTTTGTTTCAATTCATTAATTTACTTTATGTTAGAGTTTGGTTTGTTTGTTTCAGTCTATTTTTAATTTTTATAGATTGATTCAAATTTTCTTTTTCAAATATGTGAAATATTTATATACAGTACATGGCCAAACTATATAACAAGATACTTTCAGAGAAGTAATTTCTTTTCCGACCACCCTGTTCGTTCCTTTTTGAGATAATCATTATTAGGTAGGGTTTGAGTGTTATGTTTTTAAAAGATTTTCATTTATTTACTTGCTTTGAGACACTAAGAGGGATGGCAATTAGACTTCAGGCTGATTTACTACAGGAATTCTTAGGATCACAACAGCTGTAGATTGAGGAAGAATTCGTCTCTAAATGAAGCAGTCTTTATAAAAACAAGTCATTTTTGCCTTTCTCTCATTGCTTCCCTGTCAGTCTTTTTTGAAGTGGCAAAGTAATTCTCTGCTTCTCTTCTTAGTGGTCATTTGCCCCAGGTGCTGTGTATCATGAAGCCAAAAGGTTTTTTTCAATGGTTAGAAAATAGAATTCATAATAGCAGTCCATTATATATATGCTTGCAAGAGGAAAATTTGTGATATGATATACTAAAATATTAATGTTATGTATTTGTGAAGAATGAAATTTCCAATGATTTATTTTCATTTTTACCTATATTTCCTAACTTTCTATAGTGATGATATACATACACAGTATGTATGTATGTATGGTTAGTATGAGATGGTTGGATGGCATCACCAACTCAATGGACATGAGTTTGGGTAAACTTCGGGAGTTGGTGATGGACAGGGAGGCCTGGCGTGCCACAGTTCATGGGATCACAAAGAGTCAGACATGACTGAGCGACTGAACTGAACTGAACATACGCAGTAGTAAAGAAAATGTGATTACCGTTATATAAAATATTTTAAAATCACTTTAAAATGAAACATAAATTATTGCCATTGTTGTGTTAGTCACTCAGTTGTGTCTGACTCTTTGTACCCCATGGACTGTAACCCACCAGGCTCCTGTGTCCATGGAATTCTCCAGGCAAGAATACTGGAGTGGGTAGCCATTCTCTTCTCCAGGGGATCCTCGAGACACAGGGATCTTACCTGAGTTTCCTTCATTGCAGGTGGTTTCTTTACTGTCTGAGCCACTAGGGAATCTCCAAATTATTGTCACAGGTATAGAATTTTTGTTTGGGATGATGAAAAAGTTCTATAAATGGATTGTGATGATGGTTGCACAACACTGTGAATGTAATTAACGTCAGTGAATTGTATTCTTGAAAATAGTTAAAATAGTAAGTTTTATGTATATTTTACTACAATAAATAAATAAATGGGTTAAAAAAAATTACTCCAGATTATCTCTAGTCATTAAATTAAACTTACTAAATACCATGATCTTGCCATACTTATGTTCTGTTAACAGGTAGCCAAAGCATGATTACTTGCTTGGTATCTAGGAGAAATAAATGTAAAGTAATACTAAGGGACTGAATAGGATTTTATACACAATAAGTCATTTAATGTTCTCAAAAGTCCCTGGGATAAGTACCATTATTGTCTCCATTTTGAATGTGAAGGCTCAGAAAGCTGAAGTCATTTGTAAAAGATCACTCAGATAGTAAGTAACGAAATCAAGGCTTGACCCAAGGTCTATTTGACACCAAATCACTGCCCGTAATACCACGTTATAACAGTTTGACTCTACTGGCTCTGCATTGCCATATGGAACTTACAACACAGAATCTTTGTGGTTATAAAAAGTCTTTCAAAACTTTCCGGCTATAAGTTTACTTAATAAGTCTCCCACGTTTACTTTTAAGCTTTTGTGTTTCTGCTATGTTTAAAATTGGTTAATTGAGCTTTCATGGAAATCATTGCCATGATTATAATTATTTTTATAGTCATGTCAAATAATGATAATCATGGTACACTTACTCTATCTCCGTTAGAGAAAATGTCGACAAGAAGGTACAATTTAGGATTCTGAACACATTTTTTCCAAGGTGGAATCAGCAGGTTTCTGGAAATGCTGGAGAAAAAAAAAAATCACATAATTATTTTTCTATACCCAGTACCTTCTGTGTCTCCAAGGTCTAGGGAGAGGACCAGGGTTCAGGTTAGGCCTGAGTTTAAGAAACGTAGCACAGATGGACCTGGAGATTACTAAGAAAAGAAAATCAGAAGGATAAATGCCATATGATATCACTTGTATGTGGAATCTAAAATGTGACACCAACGAACATATCTATAAAACAAAAACAGATTTATAGATATAGAGGTTAGATTTGTGGTTGCCAAGTGGGAGGTGGGATGGGAGAGGGAAGGACTGGAGGTTTGGAATTAGCAGATGCAAACTTTTATATATAGGATGGATAAACAACAAGGTCCTATTTAGCACATGGAACTATATACAATATCCTGTGATAAACCATAATGGAAAAGATGATGAAAAAATATATTAACACATGTATAACTGAGTCATTTTGCTGTACAGCAGAAATTAAACAAAACATTTTAAATCAACTATAACATCAATAAACTAAAAAAGCAAACAAACAAACATAGTCAACTCACATATTCTCCTTCCAACTTAGAAGCTTAAATTGTAGTTCGTTAGTATATTCCCAGGGCAGCACACTGGCTCTAAAACCTACTCCCTACTTCTTGCTCATACTCCAAAATCATCAGATGTGGGTTCTGGTTAAGAGTTTGTAAAACGTGGGCCCCCTCTTTTTTTTTTTTCCAGGCATGGCTTAGAGCTCCTGAATTGGGGGTTCAATGGGTCGGGAAGATTCCATGAAATAGGAAATAGCTACCCACTCCAGTGTTCTTTCCTGGAACATCTCATAGACAGAGGAGCCTGGTGGGCTGCAGTCCATGTGGTCACAAAGAGTTGGACATGACACCACCGCAAGAATCCTAGAACCAATCCCTTCCTTTAGATGGTGTTATAAATGTCAAATCTGAACCAGTCCTGCAGAGACTAGTAAGAGCAGCACATTTCTTTGGGAATTTTCACTGACCTTCAGACACTGAAGACTCAACTTTGCAAGGCAGTAAGCTACTTAGTGTTTGAAGTGCAAACAGCCACAAATGAAAAAAATGTCTCTACAAGGAGTCTGCTTATACTTTTACATTGTATTGACTTAATCTTTCCCAAATAAAATTTGATTTATTCATTTAAAAGAAGAAATGCTTTTCTAGAACTGTTGAGATAAATGTCAATTTAAGAGCGCTACAAGCTCACTTCTGAAAGAAATGTGAAGAGTCATTAAAAATTATTCAATATTAACAACACTTCTAGAAGGAGGATGAGAAGGTTAGGTTCATTCCAGGAATTTGTCCAGTCATGCAGAACTGAAGTCTGAGCATTCAAGAAACTCAGTTAATCAGGGTCAAAAGAGGAGACTGAAACAGGTCTTTGGGGGTGTAGAATGAACACATAAAAATTGGATGAGTGTTCAGAAACCAAAGTATCCAAGAACTGACCTTTTTGAAGTCCAAAAGACTTAATGTTGAGAATATTTTCCACACTCTTGGTTAAGGCTCTATGAAATGTTCACGTGAATTTCCACTGCCCATAAATACGCCTTAGCCATCGTGCAAATGCCCAGCATTAGTCATTCTCATTTGAAAAGAAGGGTTATCTCCCACTGAAAGGTGTGCACAAGGAACGATGAACATATAGTCAGTATTCGTTTTCCTTGTTCATAGAGGAAAGCAATGGAATAGAGAATCGAACACAGAGGATAACTCCTGCTACTCATACTTCAGTTTGACATGTATTTGTTAATTGTAATCACTTCCCTATTTTATCCTTATTTACCAGAATCTCTCAGCTTTAAGGCTATTGACCTTTTGAAACTGATAATTCTTTGTGGGTACTCTGTGCACTATGTGATGTTACCAGCATCCCTGGTTGCTATCACCAGATGTTAGCTGTGACAACCAAAAATGTCCCCCAGGGGGGACAAAGTCGTCCCAATTAAAAAGCACTGATTTACAGCAATATCAAAATTAGTGTGTTATTTCTGCTGGCACATACCAGCAAGATGGGCAGGAGAGTGACCTAAGAGACTACAGCAAGAAGCTGGCCCAGCATAAAGAAAATTCATTGCCGTTAGTTTGCAGTGGAGATAAAAGTAATTTACAGAAATTAAATATAGGGCTGGGACCAACTATTTAGAACCAAGGCTCTCAACTGGTACACAGTGAGTGATTAAGGTTGATATAAATACCAGACATAGTTACAATCACCATCCTGCCACCAGACCCCAGCCACTGAAGATCAAATCAGTATTCCTTTTATAGAACGGAATGACTGGATACACACTGTGCAATGAGAGCTTGCTTGTTTTTCATTCATTGACAGCTGGTCTAGCAGAAAGGCTGCCAGATGCTTTGGTCATGCAACCAAATCTCAAAAAGCATATTGGGCCTGAGAAGATAGATTGGTGATAAGAAAGGATTTTAAGAAAGAAGTAATAATCACATCTAACTTAAACATAAATTGGGTGGTATTGCTGACTTATTTAGGCAAAATATGGTTTAGTCTTCTTTACATTTCTTGAATATATTTTGTATAAAAAAATCTTATTTCCATCTGAAAGTCTTAAGCAGAATGGTATACGAATCAGTACTCTGAAGACCTGTACTACAAAATATAGGCTAAACCTCGCATGTCTCCTTTCAGTCATGACCTCCCCCAAGGATACCACTAGACCGATTTCCATCCAACAGATAACTTTTGCCTGTTTTTATGCTTTAAGTGGAAAAATTTAATGGGTGTTATTTTGTTCTGGGGCTTCCCAAGAGGCATTAATGGTAATGAACCCATCTACCAATGCAAGAGACATAAGAGACAAGAGTTTGATCCCTGGGTTGGGAAGATCCCCTGGAGAAGGGCATGGCAACCCACTCCAGTATTCTTGGCTGGAGAATCCCATGAACAGAGGAGCCTGGCTGCCTACAGCCCATAGTATCACAAAGAATCAGATATGACTGAAGTGACTTAGCATGCACGCACACTTTATGTCTGGCTTCTCTCACTCAACATTATTTTGTGAAATTCATGCAAGTTGTTGTGTGTAACCGTAATTTGTTCTTTTCATTGCTATGTATTATTTCAGTGAGTTAATATATCACAATTTCTCTACCATTCGGTTGTTTCAAGTTTAGGATTGTTAAAAACAATGATTCTCTGAACACAACACAGGCTAGAAAATATACAGTCTTTAGGAGAATACATATGTTAATGCGATTCTTCTTGTTCTTCCATTAGTCACACTGATTGGTCCTGAACTCTGTTGTATGTAAAACATTTAACAAAATGTTGTATAGATGTGTCTGTGCACTGGGAAAATGTTTACTCGGTTGTATTTATATCAGATCCAGCAATCATACTCTTTGCATGTTCAGTAACAGATTTCTATCTGCTTACCCACCTAGAGAAAAAGTTGAGGTCAAGAGATATGTCTTACCATATCAAGTGGTTGATCCTTGAATTTAAGTGTGAATTAATGCAGACCTCTGGAAAAGGCATCTATTGTGCATCTAACACAGTACAAGGTGCAAGGAAAGTGCACATTTGTTGAATGGATGAATAAATTAATGGATGGATGGCAAAATGGAACAAAGTCAGTACCATTAGTAAGAAATAAATGTTATTTAAGAAAATAATATTAGCAACGTATTTTGCCCAAAAAAGAGAGCCAGATAATGGATGAGCTGAGTTCTGAGTTCAGGCTGTCTAATTTCAAAGCACTTTACCTCTAAACCAGGTAGAATGATTAGAAAAGAAATGCTAATAAGGATGAATATAATTTCCTGAATTTAAGAGGAAAAAGAAATTGCAAAACTGCAGAATTGTGTACTGCTGATAGCCACAGTTCATACAAGAGACCTGAGAGCTTTGGCTGGCCACAATCTCAGCTGAGTCCATTGTGTGATGTACTACTAAAAAAGTGACCACCATACAAGGCTACATTAATCAATGTAGAATATCTTGCTTGAAGTAGTAAAAGTCCTGTTCAAACCAGCTCAGCACCTTTCACATTTCTCTCCCTGGCCAATGTCTTGGACAGGATGTTGTAAAAAAGATTCAGCTCCTTGTCGCTGTGTTTTTGTGCTTTATTGTCACTGGAACTTATAGGGTTCACTTCGTACAGACAAGAAGTGAACAGATTAAGGAACTCCCATTCAACCATTCTGAATTACTAATCTTTTATTTCAGGTCCAGTTCTCGCCCTCTGGACTATTCCCCTTACTTGACACTTTGGATTGTCTCTTACTTCTGTTCATACTTACATGGGAAGTGGCCACTGAATGTCTGTTTATAACTCAGAGACACAAGCCAGCAAGGTTCACTCCCACAGCCAACCTAAAAATCCTGGCCTGGATCCAGCCCTGAGTAGTACTAGTGAGGGAAGGGGATTTACTCTGTGATGGAACGCTGTATTTGGTTATGGGAGTCCTGCTAGGCCAGATAAGTAAAAATACAAAATAATCAAGACAATGAATTATCTAGAAACACCTGAACACAACCGATCTTAGCTGAAAGACTAAAAAGGAATGTATTATCCAAGAAAAAGGTGAAGAAACTAGAAAAGTTTTACCTGGACATGAACAGCCAATAATGTGTCTGGGGCGTGACTGAGGGCTGCACGTGAACAGCTGTTACACAGAAAAAAGGAATTACTCATTCTGTAAGGAAGAAATGCAAATGGGTGGAAACTTTTAGGGGGCCCTTTGGGTTACTGAGAGGAAGAACTCAACCATTAGGAGGTATCTGTTGCAGTCATGTTTACACACTGAAGAGAAGGTACTTTTCTTCAAAAAATTCAGAGAGTTCTTGGACTTGAGAAGAAAATGGAGCAAAAATACAACAGAGGTAAGGAATCCACAATATCCATGAGTCACTTTAAATGATCTCCAAAGGTTGGGGTGCTTTAGGGTCAATTTCTTGAAAGACATTGAGGTTTTTTTTGTAAGTATTTTGAAGAAAAGAACAGAGATGATTTTCAGAGAAAAAATGGCAGACTATTTCACACAATACAGCTGGGGTTGAGAGAAGAGAATATTGGGTGCAGTGAGGGGCCCTCTGTTTGACTAGACTTGAACAAGAAGGGTTCAGAAGAGTGAAAGAATAGGGAGTTTGAGACAGTGGCAAGACAACTGATAAGTATGTGTTATTCTAGCTCTCAAGGTATTTATGAAACATTTTAGGTCATAGACTCCTAAAAGTTCCTAAATATTTATTTAAATGTAAAATAAGATCTGCTTATCTGGAAAAGAATTATATTGTTGTCCAAAATATACTGAAATGTTATGAAAATTTCATATATCATTGAATAATTTGCCAAAAATTTTATGAGGATATTCATAGACCTGAAATTTCTAAAGAAAATACTAAATATCAAGATACTATGCTATAATATATGTCTCTTTATGTATAGCATATCTTTGGAAAAAGATACAAGAAATTGGTAGTAATTGCCTAGGAGAGAGACCTAAAGGGGAGGTGTTGGGGTGGAAAAGAGAATTTTCATTTTATACCTTTTGAAACTACTTGAAATTCTATAACATATGTATGCATTACCTATTCAACTTAAAATTATTAATAAAATAGTAATCTTTTATTCATCCAACCAGTCCATTCTGAAGGAGATCAGCCCTGGGATTTCTTTGGAAGGAATGATGCTAAAGCTGACACTCCAGTACTTTGGCCACCTCATGTGAAGAGTTGACTCATTGGAAAAGACTCTGATGCTGGGAGGGATTGGGGGCAGGAGGAGACGGGGACGACCGAGGATGAGATGGCTGGATGGCATCACTGACTTGATGGACGTGAGTCTGAGTGAACTCCGGAGTTGGTAATGGACAAGGAGGCCTGGCGTGCTGAGATTCATGGGGTCGTAAAGAGTCAGACATGACTGAGCGACTGAACTGAACTGATTCCTGTTTAAATCAATATCAAAAGTTCAAAAGACTCTATATACATATTCCCATCCATCTGACTGTTTTAATTTCCTTCCTTTCCCACATAATTTGGATCCTGTTTTAACATGTTCCTTTCCTGGTGGCTCAGATGGTAAAGAATCTCCCTGTAATGCGGAGACGTGAGTTTGACCCCTGGGTTGGGAAGATCTCCTGGAGAAGGGAATGGCAACCCATTCCAGCATTCTTATTTTTAAAAAGAAAAAACAAAAAACAAAAAACTTTTTTTTTCACATCACTTATTTGGCTGTGCTGGGTTTTAGTTGTGGCATGTGGGATCTAGTTTCCCAACCAGGGATTGAACACACGCCGCACTGCACTGGGAGTGCAGAGCCCTAGCCACTGGACCACGAGGGAAGTCCCCCACTCCAGCATTCTTGCCTGGAGAGTTCCATGGACAGAGGAGCCCGGCGGGGTCACAGAGTCAGGCACAACTGAGTGACAAACGATGTAAGTGAATACCTCTCAATGTGTCCAATTTTCTCCATTCCCATTTGCAACTACCTTAACCTGGGGTATCAGATAACCTCTCGTGGTTACCTCTCCAGACTCCTCAGTGGTCTACCTTTAGTCTCCTTTCTTTCCAATTTATTCTCCACATGATGGCCAGTGATGTAATCATGTCACCATTGTCCTTAGGAAGAAGTCCAGACCCAAGTCTTTCAGGATGTGTCTCCTGCCTCTTCATCTCTTGCACCCTCACATCTATGCTCCAGTCTTCCTATCCTTGTCCCTCTCTTACTCCTGGAAAGGTCTGTTATACCATTTTGCCTGGCTTGTTCCTATTCTTGAGTTCCTATAGATATCACCTCCCCTGGAAAGCCTCTCAACCCCCAAACTCTGGGCTAAGAAGCCCTTCCAGGTATCTCCAGACTTCTCTGTATTTCTTTTCATTGTCTATTATTTCATTATCCTGGACTTATTTTACTTTTCTTGTTTCCCACACGAGACTATCACCTCCATGAAGACAGGGGCTGTATGCTTGTGCTCACAGTTATACCCCCAGACCTTAGCACAAATCTCAGAATGGATAAACACTTGAGTCAATTAGAGGAATATTCAGGAGAGAGGAACTATTCTTTCTTATGTGTTGAAAAATAAGACTGTCATATTTGGTAACAGAGACTTCCCTGACAGGAACATCAGATAAGAGGGATCTTATCAGTTCAATTTATTAAATTATGTTAATATAGTTTTGTTCATGAATATTGTCTTTGGTGAATTCCTGGAAGGAAAGCATTAGAATGCTTCCTCCCCACTGAGGATATATTTGTGTCCAGGACATGTATTAATAAGGCTGGCTCTGCTGTTAGAGAATTCTATGGTATAAGAATACCTGGACATCTAATTGTATTTGATTAGAAATTCATGAAATTTTCCTGAAATTACCTTTTACTCGCCACCACTCTTTTTCTTTCTTTTGAAAAAAAAATTTTTTTACAGTAGGTCCTTATTATTTATTTTAAATTTAGCAGTGTGTACATGTCAAGCCCAAACTCCCAGTCTAGCCCTGCCCATCACCCTTTTTCTTATAGTTCCTACTTCTCCCCAAAATACTCCAAAATAAACTTTTTCTAATTTATCGTATTTTGTCCTAATATGAGCACATACTTTTACCTCTGAATAAAATAGTTGAAACTCAATTCCAAATCATAAGTTTGTAATTTCTCAATTTTAAGATGACAAAGATTCTTTTTTCTTTACAAGGCAGAAGCAAACATGAAAATATAATAGCCAACAATTTTAAAACTCATCATAATTTCAGATACATTATAATATGGAAGAATCTGTGTCTTAAGTACATGCATACACACAAAAACATGCATTCATTTGAAGAAAAAAAAGAAAGAAAATACTGTGAAGTGTTAACGTTGCTGGGATGTGGAATTATGATTAATTTTTCTTTTCTTCTTTCACTTTTCCCCAGTGTTTCTACAAGAGGGAGGGCTATATTTTTTATATCATCAACAAAAATTAATAAACTTTAAAAAGTAAGTATGTTGTGGGGCTTCCCTTGTAGCTCAGTGGTTAGGAATCTGCCTGACAATGCAGGAGACACGTGTTTGGTCCCTGATCCGGGAAGATCCCACATACCACGGAGTAGCTAAGCCTGTGAGCCACAACAGCTGAGCCTGTGCGTTAGAGCCCTGGAGGTGCAACTTCTGAGCCCACGCACTAAATTACTGAAGCCCACGCACCTAGAGCTGGTGCTCTGCAAGAAGAGAAGCCACTGCAATGAGAAGGCCGTGCATTGCAACTAGGAAATATCTCCCCCGCCCAGCTAGAGAAAACAGGCAAGCACAGCCATAAATAAATACATATTTTTAAAAGTATACTGTGTTGAACACATTTTCTGCATCTCTGCTAGATGCTTGCAGTCTCTGAGTTCTCAATTTATGAAATGCATCAACACATTCTTGTCTTCACTTTGGGGCCCATCCTCTATCTCTTTGAGCTTAGTATTAATGACTCTGCTTCTAGTCTTTGCACAAGATTGCCAATCTTCCTTCCAGGTGAAATTCCATAGAAAGCTTTAATAAAGAGGCTATATTCCTTTTGTTTTCACCTGTTCTTATGTGTTTTAGTATAATCAGAAAATGAATTAGTGTCTCTGACATAACTGCCCTTTCTAACACAAATAGGACATTATAGAAATCACTTTCCAAGGGTCGGCAGATGGTACTAGATTTGGTGACTAATTAAATTTATTTGTTAATGGTGGGAAACTTGCTTAGGGGGTGTTCAGTAAATGTTCTTTCCTTCTCAGGCTCAGGGTGCCCGAGAAAAAACAAAATGACTCAAGAATAGTTTTTTCCTTCTGTTTCTTTTGTCTGTAACATTTCTTGTGCAAACAAAATTCTCCAGATCTTATGGATCCCTTTTCTTTATAAACACATAAACAAGCATCTTGGAAAATGGCACTTTGAGTAAAGCAAAGTTAACTTCAGTTCTTGACAGTTTTGCCTCAGAGCTGCCTTACTGGTTCAAAGGAGCGCTTAATTCCCTGAAGGGACAGGACAGAGGTTTTACCTTAGGGAGAAAGAGCCAATACAATCAACATTCGAACATCTCAAAGCACTTTTTAAAAAGCTAATTAAGTAGAAGAAACATGGACTCCCTCCTTTAATAATGTATCATATGATGTATGAGGAGTCGCTCAGTTGTGTCCAACTCTGCGACCCCGTGAACTGTAGCCCACCATGCCCCTCTGTCCATGGGATTCTCTAGGCAAGAGTGCTGGAGTGGGTTGCCGTATAGAGCTTTCCAAAAAGAAAAAACTCTTTTTTGTTTTTTTAAAAATTTTACTGAAGTATAGTTGATTTACAATGTTATATCAATTTCTTCTATACAACAAAGTGACTCAGCTATACATATATATTTACTCTTTTTCATATTCTTTTCCATTATGGTTTGTCACATATAGTGAATATAGTCCCCAGCGCTATACAGACGGACTTTGTTGTTTATCCATTCTATATATAATTGTTGGCATCTGCTAATCTCAAACTCCACTCCTTTCCTCCCCCACCTCCCACCCCCTTGGCAACCACTAGGTTGTTATCTATGTCTTTAAGTCTGTTTCTGTTTTGTATATATGTTCATTTGTGTCGTATTTTAGATTCCACATATAAGTGGTATAATATGGTATTTGTCTTTCTCTTTCTGACTCACTTCATTTAGTATGATAATCTCTGGGTCCACCCATATTGCTGCAGATGGCATTATTTCATTCCTTTTGATGGCCAACATTCCACTTTATACATACATACACATATATATGCATATATATACACACACACCACATCTTCTTCTTTATCCATTCACCTGTCAATGCACATTTAGGCTGCTTCTATGTCTTGGCTATTATAAATAATGCTGCCATGAACATAGGGGTACATGTGTCTTTTTGAAGTGCACTTTTGTTGATTTCTTTTATTGAGGTATAATTGACCTATAATATTATATAAGTTTCTGGTGTACAACAGACAGATTCATAATTTTTAAACATTATACTCCATTTATAGTTATCATAAAATATTGGCTATATTCTCTGTGCAAGAAAATATTCCTACCTACTTGCCACATGGTCGTTTTATACTTGCTGAATCTTGGGCACTTAGCCTTGAACTTAAAAGACTGTAAATTCTGATAGCAATAATGGTACACTGCTTCAGTGTTGTCTTTTTGATAACACACTTATATTGTTAGCCATTTTCATGAAAGAGAGTGGTGTTTAAAAAATTAACCAGTTCCTTTTTCCAACATGCCTCCATGAAGAACAGTAACTCTTATCCACTTCAATGGCTCCAGCCACCATCTCTATGCCAGGGGTTCCTGATCTACATCTCTTGCTCAGATTTCTCTTCTAAGCCCGAGATGATCAACTGCTGGCTAGACATCTCTATTTGGATATGCCAACACACTTCACACACCATATATTCAAAATTTATTTTCTTCTCATACCCTTCTCTCATCTTTAGTTTCCTACCTAGGCGAATGGCCTCACCATCAGCTAGTTTCCCAAGCCAGCCACCTGTCATCTTTGACCCATCCCTGTCCATCATCCCTCATATCCAGATGCCAAGTCTTGCAGCTTTTACTTGCTAAACATAACCCAAATCACTTCTTTCCATCACCACTGCCACTAATAGTCCAGGCCACTAACATTTCTCACCTCAGTTACTGCAAAAGGCTCCTAAATAATTTCCTTGCCTTTGGTCTCTATCCTTGAAGTTCTAATATATACATTATGGCTAGAATGATCATTTTAAAACACATGTAATCATGTCACTCTCCTGCTACAAATAATGTACTAGATAGCTGCTGCCCTCAGAAATAAATCCAAAGTTCTGAACCTAGTTTTATAAAATTTTCATAATCTGGTCCCCACTTATTTCTGAGCTTCATCCCTTCTTATTGCCCCTCCTCTCAGGCCTTGCTATATAGCTAGTGAGTTTCTTTTCCGTTGGCTCTATAATTTCCTGGTCTTTGTATATACTACACTTGCTACTTGGAACACTCTGGTTTCTCTGTATCATCTAATATTGGTTATCAACTACACTCAGTCTCAGAGCTTGGTGTAAGTGCCATGTTCCCTGGGAAGCCTTTTTAGTATTACACCCTCCCTAGACTTAGTCAGGGGCCCCTTCTTACTCCTGACGCTCCATACTTACTCCTATATACATATATATATATATATATATATATATATATATATTTTTTTTTTAATTCTCTGTGTTCCCCTACTAGATTTTTAGCCCTCTAAGGACAAACACAGTACCTTTTACTTTTTTATTTCTTGTAAAGTGATCCTGTCTTACAAAGAAACCAGTAAAGTTCTGCAACCAGTAAGCTCTCAATTAACATTTGTTGTTAAAGTATTGTACTCAATATGCCAGCAAACTTGGAAAACTCAGCAGTGGCCACAGGACTGCAAAAGGTCAGTTTTCATTCCAATCCCAAAGAAGGGCAATGCCAAAGAATGCTCAAACTACTGCACAATTGCACTCATCTCACATGGTAGCAAAGTAATGCTCAAAATTCTCCAAGTGAGGTTTCAACAGTACATGAATCAAGAAATTTCAGATGTTCAAGCTGGATTTAGAAAAGAGATCTGTTGGATCATAGAAAAATCAAGAGAGTTCCAGAAAAACACCTACTTCTGCTTTGTTGACTATGCCAAAGCTTTTGTGTGGATCACAACAAACTATGGAAAAGAGATGGAAATACCAGACCACTTTACCTGCCTCCTGAGAAATCTGTATGCAGGTCAAGAAGCAACAGTTAGAACTGGACATGGAACAACAGACTGGTTCCAAATAGGAAAAGGAGTACGTCAAGGCTATATATTGTTACACTATTTATTTAACGTCTATGCAGAGTACATCATGGGAAATGCTGGGCTGGATGAAGCACAAACTGGAATTAAGATTGCCAGGAGAAATATCAACAACCTCAGATATGCAGATGACACCACTCTTATGGCAGAAAGCAAAGAGAAACTAAAGAGCCTCTTGATGAAGGTGAAAGAGGAGAGTGAAAAAACTGGCTTAAAACTCAACATTCAAAAAACAAAGATCATGGCATCTGGTCCCATCACTTCTTGGCAAATAGATGGGGAAACAGTGGAAAGTGACAGACTTTATTTTCTTGGGCTCCAAAATCACTGCAGATGGTGACTGCAGCCATGAAGTTAAAAGACGCTTGCTCCTTGGAAGAAAAGCTATGACCAACCTAGACAGTGTATTAAAAAGCAGTGACATTACTGACAAAGGTCCATCTAGTCAAAGCTATGGTTTTTTTCAATAGTCATGTATGGATGTGAGAGCTGGACCATAAAGAAAGCTGAGTGACAAAGAAATGATGCCTTTGAACTGTGGTGTTGGAGAAGACTCTTGAGAGTCCCTTGGACTCCAAGGAGCTCCAACCAGTCAATCCTAAAGGAAATCAGTCCTGAATATTCATTGCAAGGAGTGATGCTGAAGCAGAAACTTCCAGTACCTTGGCCACCTGATGTGAAGAACTTACTCCTTGGGAAAGACCCTGATGCTGGGAAAGATTGAAGGCAGGAGAAGTTGATGATGGAGGATGAGATGGTTGGATGCAACACTGACTCGATGGATGCGAGTATGAGCGAGCTCTGGGAGTTGGTGATGGACAGGGAAGCCTGGTGTGCTGCAGTCCATGGGGTCGCAAAGAGTCAGACACGACTAAGCGACTGAACTGAACTGAACATTTGTTGAGCTAATGAATAAAGTAGGAGTAACAGTTGGGACAGTTTCCCTGGCTGCTAGAACATTTGTAAATAAAGCTTGTCATGGAGAAGGAAATGGCAACCCACTCCAGTATCCTTGCCTGGAAAATCTCATGGACAGAGGAGCCTGGTGGGCTGCAGGCCATGGGGTCACAAAGGGTTGGGCATGACTGAGTGACTAACACACTTACTCTGACTACTTACATTAGCAAGTAAACCTTCAGACGTAGGCCAGATTGGGGAAAATCAGGACTCTGACTTTTGATGGAGGGCCTAATCTAGATTAAGTTCCCGTATCAGTGTGAAGCATGTTACTTTAAAAGCCTTTATTTCCTGATTCTGACAGAAGCAACTTCATCTTTAAAATGGGTTAGTAACTAGGTAAAGTGAGTTTCCTATTGTTCTTTTTTTTGGAGCATTCTTCTAGGGATTAGATGGCTTCAACCTTAGATTCCACAAAAACAGATAGGCCAGAAGAGATAAAGATTACTGGTAGAGAACAATGCAGCGACTGAGTTGTTGAATGCAAGGACTGAATAGTTAGAATATTTTTACAGGAACATATCAGAAACAGAGGTGAAGAAGAGACAAAGCCCCTACTGAATAAAAGAGAAGGGTCAGATGACAGACACATAAATCAATAAAATAAAATCAGAAAGTGATCGATGCTGTGATGTCTGAATAGGGCGATGTGCTAGGAGGTAGGGGTGGGAAGTGGCTGCTGACAGTAAGGGGTCGGCTAAGGCCTCTGAACTAAGGTGACTTCCGAACTGAGATCTGAATGGTGAAAAGGAGATGGGCATGTAAACAAATGAAGGAAGAATAATCCTGTTGGAAGGAATAACAAGTAAAAGGCTAAACCTGCAAGTTCAAGGGACAGAAGAAAGAACAGTGTGAACAAGGGGGATGGGTACAGATGAGAGCAAGGAGGTGACAGGGGCTGGCTATGAAAGGCCTATGGCCAGTGCTAGGGACTTTGGGTTTAATCATCAGCGCTCTGGGAACACAATGGAGGGTTCTCACATGTAATTGACTTTACCTAAATATCCTTAAACTTATAGACTGAGGAGGAAGGAGTTAAAAGTGGAAAAAAAAGACAGTTTTTTAACTTCTTTTCCTTAAACGAAAACCATACATCTACAATGAATTGCCGACTTATTAAAATGCATTTATTATACATTTTATTTCCTTAATTAAAGGAAACTTAAAAACATCCCCTGCATTAGTGAGTCTAGCTGAAAAATCAATATTCCCTGCACACTTTTATTTTTTCACCGTTCCTACCCAATGGGAGATTAGAAAGTAATTTTGTTTAAGAACTAAAGTTAATTACAAATTTTAACCTATTCTGCTCCCAGGTGGTTATCACAATTAAAATCAGAATTTATAACAATCACATCCAACCAGAACTCAGGTTTTAAAACCTTTCACTCTAGACCTTTAAGTGAACAGCTGAAATCTTGCAAATCTTCTCTGTTTAATTACAATTTATACAGCCTTTCTAGTGAAACTGTGAGGTTTAAAGGTGAATTGAATCTGAGTGCAATTAAAGTTATTTGGACAGCATTCCTTGTTAGGAAATGTTATCAACATAGTGTTTGTTGATGATTATAAAACTTGATTTGTTATCTATAATTCAGAAACTTTGTATGGTTCTGTCAAAATAAAAATGTAATATACTGATGTACTGAAAAAAATTTTTTTTTTCCTGAGGAGCTCAAAGCACTTCACCAGTGTTTTCTCATTAGTCCTCATCATTTCACCGAGGTAAGTAGATGGAAAGTGTTATGCACATTCAAAAATGGGGGAACAAGGCCAAGAGAAATGAATGAACATGCCCAAGGCCATAGAATACGTAAGAGGCATGGGAGGGATGAATCTCAGGTCTTCTAATTCCCAGGGATCTGGCATTTTGTAATGTAGGGCAAGGTACCAAACCAGTTCTTCTTTGGTTTGGTACATTTACATTTCCACGCATACAATTATAGTGAACTAATAATAAGACATCTGTTCTAGGATACATCTCTATATTTGTTTGGTGTTTACACTGGCAATGACTGAGTTATTTTTAAATGACTACATCTGAGGGATCTTAAAAAATGCAGTAAGATTAAAATATTTATTTCATATACTGCATGTGGGCTGTCTGCTAGGAACCTATCTGGCTATATGATCGTTATCATTTTGCTGAAGACTGCATTTGTTGCCTGCTATTTAAGGACTTAGAGATATAAAAATATACACATACACATAAATTTCACTGTATCATTTTCTCATGGAATGCTTTTCCTCCATAATAGAATATTTGGAACTTGTGAGCTCCTGGAAAAAATTAAACTTGTCTAAGCTTAGGTTTTCAGTTTTCAAAGTTTATATGCTCTTTCATATTAGTATATATTCATACTTTGCCTTTTTGTCTCTCTTCCACATCTGAACCTTTATTGTAAAAAAGTTCCAAACACAGATAAGCATAGCAATATAGTACAATAAACCTCCATTTACACCCTAATTACAGTTATATGTAATTCTAATTATAAAAACTTTGTGATATTTTTTGCATCTGTCAAACTTTCATAAAGTAAGTCTCACTCCTGTGTGCTTTACCTATGAAACTCTAAAAATAAAAGTTTAAAATCATAATCATAACCAAAAACTTAAAAAGTGCACCTTCGTATTCTCTAAAATCCATTCCTTAATAAGATTCCCAGACTGTTCAAATCAGGATCCAAACACGTGGCATTTGTTTATTGTTCCAGCTGTCCCCTTTATCTTCATCCACTGCTGTTAACTACGAAGGACCCTCCATATCTGTGGGTTCTGCATTCTTGGATTTAACCAACCATGGATCAAGATTATCTAGGAGAAAAATCCAGAAAGTTCCAAAAAGCAAAACTTGAATTTTCCATGCACTGGCAACTACTTTCATAGCATTTACAACTATTCACATAGCATTTGTCTTGGCCTTGGTATTTACCTTGCACTAGAAATGAATTAAACTATACGGGAGGATATAAGTTGGTTATATGCTAATTCTTTACTATATTATATAAGGGATTTGAGCTTTCTTAAATTTTGGTGTCTGGGGGGGTCTTTGAACCAATCCCCTGAAGATACCTAGAGACTGTAGTTTCAGAAATGAGTTAAGTTGCTGTGAAGAATATCTCACATTCTGAAATTATCTGTTTGCTCCTTTGTGATATTATTCAACTTATTTCTCTGTCTCCCATATTTCCTGACTTATAGAGCCTTGTTTATATCCAACTTCAATAAAAAAAGTGTTGCTGCACAAACATGGCATGGGAGATACTGGGAGTCTTCTATTATGTCATACAAGGAGGCCCACAATGTCTGATTGTTCCACTCTTAGTAATGCCAAAATTACTAAAGTGTTCATACAATGACAGCCTGATTCCTCCATGGTAAAGTTCTCCATCAGCTTTTCAACTAATGGTAGTAACCACAGATGATCTTTGCTTGAACTAGTTTTTCATGGGTTTCAAATAATTATTTCTTATCATTCCTTCTACATTTATTAATAGAAATTCTTCTGCGAAGAAGAACCTTTCTTCATCAACTAAGCCTACCAGGTTAAAGAAAATTAATTCTTAATTTTTTCTTTTTATTTGATAAGCAGTTGGTGTCCTAGATACTTTCACTGGTGTCCAACTAGGTTAAATTTCAATGAAGCGCATTCATGATTTTTCTTGATGCTGAAATTCATGCACTGAATTTTTATTTCTAACAACAGCAAATAGTGAAAGAAAATAATACAGGTGGAATACTAGGGGACATCAGTGGAACAGCACATAGACCTCTGCCTCTAGTACAAAGCGTTTCACCATTTCAACTGAACATTGTCTTTCGCTTCCTTGGGCTTTCCTCAACTTAGGGGTATGAATGGGATATAGAAACCAAAGAGGAGAGAAAAACAGAAAAAAAAGTCAGGTAGAATTAAGAGGGGGGGGTATTGTGATTAATGGTCCAAAACCAAGAAAAAACAAGCATTTCAGAAAATACTTCTATACTACCCAGGATCTCTTGAAGAAAATAAACAACTACAGAAAGTTCTTTATACCTCTGTTCAAGGCATATATAATGAGCTTTATCAGTATTTTGCTTTAATAATTATAGAATTAATTGGTGAAAGTAGCTAAAATGGGGAGATGCTGATCATCCAGACTTCTGACAATGATGAAATCTTTCATGTTATACATTAAAACAAGATCACTAGGGAGAATACCCTTATAAATTCATGAGCCAAGGTGGACTGTACTTTTGGTTTCCCCATGAGCCACAGGGTTTGTAGGATACTAACATTAAAAGGGAACATGGTCCTGTTTATGCAACCACCACAGGCCTAACTGGTTAGATAACTTCTTTCTAACAAACAACCTTTTATTCTACAAGAATATATTTTTTATTGTAGGTGTCACAGATAATTTTATCTTTTGTTCACATACAAAATGAGATGGGAGACTAGTTTTCAGAAATGAAATTTATAACATTTTCATAGTTTTAATATTAGTGACATTTACATAATATGAGATATTTACAAAAATGTAAAAGGTAAGGTTGATTCACAGTATTTTTTGAATGGCCCAAAAATTCAGGTTGAAAATCTTCCCTCAGAATAAGAACACTTGGTTTTTCACTCACCTTCCTGTAATGGATATTAATCTAAGGTGTAATACTTTTGTCTGCCCTGCCAAGTTACACATTCTTAAAATCAAATACAGTTTGACATTCCTCAAAGATAAACAACATTAGGGACAAAGGTTTTAGAATATTTGAAGACAAGGTAGAAGTAGTAAATCACTGACTTTTTATACAGAACAGGCTTAAATAGTTTAAAAAAAAAAACAGTTGAAAAGAATCTTGACATCAATTCTGCTATCTTGACACTCAATCCTGCTGTTCTAGCTCTTGTGGAGAAAGTTATCCGGAGGTTTGCTGCTGTTGTTCAGTCACTAAGTCGTGTCTGACTCTTTGCGACCACATGGACTGCAGCGCGCTAGGCTTGTGTCCTTCACTGTCTCCTGGAGTTTGCTCAAACTCATAGCCATTGAGTCAGTGACACTCTCCAATCACCTCATCCTCTGTCACCCACATCCCTGCTCCCTGCCCTCAGTCTTTCCCAGCATCAGGATCTTTTCCAACGAGTCGCCTCTTTGCATTAGGTGGTCAAAGTATTAGAGCTTCAGCTTCAGCATGAATCCTTCCAATGAATATTCAGGGTTGATTTCCTTTAGGATTGACTGGTTTGATCTTCCTGCTATCCAAGTCTTCTCAAGCACAATTCAAAAGTATCCAAAGGTTAGATTGGGAAAGTTTGAATAATGAGTTCCCGGAGGTTAAAGTGGAAATAATTGATTTGGGGTATCTTGACAGTATTTCTCATCCATACATAATGGACAGATGAGAATGGGCATGAATGTAAAGATCTTTGTACCACACATCAATGCCCACTGGGGACAATTCACCATGCAAGAGATTCTAAGCAACCAAAGAGATAAGATGACTTCGCTGGTTGATGTCAGTCTACGTCATCTGCCAGACCAGTGCTGATGTAATGGGCACATAAACGCAGAGTCATGGGGGACGATGGAGGCTCTGTATGAACCCAGTCTCACGGGCTGCCACTTGCCAGATCGGATCTAAGTGGCACTGACGAATGGGCAACACGTCAGCAACAGAAACCAACAATCAGCAGGCGAGACTATCCCCAAAGAGACCAAAGAGCCACTCAGTAAGAAGTTGAGTACACTGGGCCCCTTCTACTCAATATTTTCCTGTTAGTACGAGGCAAATATTCTGGATATATGTTAACTTTTCCTGCTTACACAGCCTCTGTCAGCATAACTCTCCAAGAGTTTATGGAGTGTTTGCTCCACCAACACGAGATCCCTCATAAATGTTGTGAGATCAGGGGAACCCACTTTACAGCAAAGGAAATGTGAGAGTAGGCCCATGGCCATGGAATTCTCCAAACTACTTGTCACCTACAACACCAACCAGAAGGTGCTGACCAGAAAGAGAACTGGAATGATCTGCTAAAGATATCCTTGAGTGCCAATTCAGAGTCAATACTTTATAAGAGAGGGGCATTTTCCTCCAGGGTTCAACATCTCTGCTAGGAAAATTCATGGAACTGGGAACCAAGGAACCAAAGCAGGAATGACCCTAGTCACCATCACTCACAGCAACCCACCTAGGGAATTCATGCTGTTCATTCTCATTACATTTGGCTCTGCAGGGTCAGAGCTTCTGATCCCCAAAGGAGGAACAGTTCCCCTAGGAAGCACAGTGAGAGTCCCATTGAACCAGACAGAGGCTATGCCTGAGCATTTCAAGGTCCTTGTGTAGAGCACCAGCAAGTCAGAAGAAGATTCCCTATTTAGGAAGCGTAATGAACACTGGAGACCTACTCCAGTATTCTTGCCTGGAGAATCCCATGGACTGTAGCCTGCCAGGCTCCTCTGCCCATGGGGTTGCAAGAGTTGGACACGACTTAGCGACTAAATCACCAATTAAGTCTGATGGTCAAGAGGAGACAGGGCCACTCCTATACAAGCAGGGCATGGACGAACATATTGTGGAGCTTAGGTGCTCTCCTTGAGCACCTCTTGTTATACTCTCACCAAAGTATGATGAAAATAGACAAGAGAAGTATCCTTAGCCAGAGAAGGGCATAGAGATGAGGGTCTCCCTCCCCTCAGGAATGAGAATTGGATCATGCTGCCATGAACGTCACCCAAACCATCAGAGATGCTAGTTGAGAACCAGGGTTTTCTATAAAGATTACTGATAGTGATAGTGAAGTCGCTCAGTGGTGTCCGACTCTTTGTGACCCCATGAACAGTAGCCAACCAGGCTCCTCTGTCCACGGGATTTTCAAGGCAAGAATACTGGAGTGGTTTGCCATTTCCTTCTCCAGGGAATCTTCCCAACCCAGGGATCGAACCCGGGTCTCCTGCATTGTAGGCAGATGCTTTACTGTCTGAGGCACCAGGGAAGTCACCTATAAAGGTTAGTGGAGGAGAAATTAAAATAGAATATCAGTGACAGGACCAAGACCAGTCTTATCAGCAAGGGGTATTGTTTGTTCCACCAGCTTTCCCCTTTTAAGGGAGAGCGGCCCACTGGACACACAGGATGCAGTGGATCCAAGTAGCACCAGGGGTAGTCTGGGCACGCGACTCTCAGGTCTTGCAGGGGTTGCATCGGCTGCAGAGATCCACTTTCCCCCATCTGGGGTACCCATATCCAGTAACTGATGGAGGGGAGATCAAGGCCTGGCTAATGTGGCCCAGTTTGGGACAACTTGGGGAAATGGTTTCTGCTCCAGAGCTCCCCAAGGAATGGGCTAAAGCTGCCAGACTTGCATCACAGCTTGACTTCCCTTTCTGCCCAATCCTCCTTTCTCTCCTCTAGTGAACATCACTAACACTAAACTCTGTCCCAGAGTGCACCTCCCAGTGTTCCCAAACTGTGAATACTGGTTATAGGGAATCCTGCTTTCTTGAGTCTTCCTCGGTCTACAAACCTCTTTTTACTTTTTAAAAAATATTTATTTTTATTTATTTGGTGGTGCTGGGTCTTAGTTGCAGCATGCACGGTCTTCAGTCTCCATTGCAGGATGCAGAATCTTTAGTTGCAGCCTGTGAACTCTTAGGTGCATCACGTGGAGTAGTTCCCTGACCAGCGATCAAACCCAAGCCCCCTGCGTTGGGAGAGTGGAGTCTTAGCCACTGGACCGCCAGGGAAGTCCCTGCCAACTTCTTCGGCTAGCTGTGTCCGCGTGTGTCCATAGATGGCCCAGGCAGAGTTGGCCCTTGGCCTCCCTGAGTCTCCATAGCTCTGAGTTTATTCTTTTCATATAGCACTCACCACGTCGTGCGGAATTGTCACTTATATCAGCATGTCAGTCTGCCTCTCCAGACTGTCAGTCTCCCTCTTGAAACCAAGGATCCTTTCCTCACTAACCTTTGTCTTCCCATGCCCAGTGCATAATCAGCTCTCAGACAATGCGGCTGAATAGTAATGAATGAAGGGAAGAGCCTTATCTTTCAACAAGGCTTTTATTTCACTCCTTCTTGGAGTCCTAAGCTCTTTATAAAACAGTGACCAAAGAAAAAAAATTCTTCACTAGAACATCCTCTCTATTTGCCTCTGTGTCAAGGAAAGTTATACTGAATTTATTTTCCCTTCGTGTTGGGTATGAATCAAGTGACAAATGGCTACTGGCAGCAGAGCAGCCATAGATTTTCCAAGCCAGGGTAAAGGGTAAATGAGTTCTGTCTGCTCCTCTGGTCCATGTCCTGGAAGTCTCTGCCTTTCTGCTGACACAAGAAGCTGTCTTGCACTGAGAAGCTGATTTTTCACCAAGTACACGGCTAGGTCAGGAGTCAGACAGGAAAGAGAGTCCTATTCTAGGAAGCCTAATGAGGAAGACAGATGAATAAATATTGTACCGCTTGGGTGTAGATTAGCCAAGTTCTTCTTAAATCACCTGTGACAACATCAGTAGCAGAATGACAGTGAAATGTGAAGGATTCTTCAAAATGAAATAATAAAAGCCAACAATAACTAGAGTTCCATTGGAGACACACACATACCCACAACCATCCCCCACCTCCTGAACACATATACATTTTTCTCCATAAGTAAGTAGCTAAGGAGTCACCTTTCCAGCAGAAATAGTTGTAGAAAAGGTTGGTTACTTACTGGGAAAAGAAATTCAATGAAGAAGTGACAATGAGGGATTTGTGCAACAGAAGTTCTAGGAAGATTGAACCAAAGATGAACTAAAGGCTGAATAGAGGATGCCAGAAGGCCCCTGTTCTTTTTTTCTCTGCTCCACTTTGGGGGGATGTGCAATCAGGGGATAGACAGAGAAAAGAATGGAATCATAGTTCCATCTTATAAAATGAGAAGCTATCAAAATAGTTTTATCTACCAGTATTTAAATACATAGGATAGGAGGAATAAAAAGCTTTTTACCAGGATCTGAATTAATTACTTACACATGGAAAAAGAACAAAGTGTCAGAAAGCTAATGCATCTTCTGGAAAACTAGCACGAGAGCTGACATCAAGATAATAAATTTTTGCTAAATTAGTGTGCTGCCTTTTGTCCACAATAAGGATAATATGCACCACTCCCCTTCAGTAGGACTTGCTCTTGGATGAATAATAGTGGATTTTATCTAAACCAGTTATCCTCTTTGATTTCTTGGTCAGGAATGAGAACAGTAAATAGGTTAGGAATTAGCAGGATCTATAGTTAGACATTCACAGAAAATCACATGCTCTGGGGAGAACCATGAGCATGCGTCACATTCAGAGGAATGCAATAAGGGAAGATAAGTGAAACAGTCTAATCAAGGCAAGATGGAAAATGTGCTTACCATCCATGGGCCTCCTCCAATAGTCCAGGAAAATCACTATCAAGCTTTGGTCCTAAAGTCTACATTAGAACCACAAGTCCTACAGCTGGGTAAATGATGGGGAGGCAGAGACCACTTCTCATCTGACCTAAGGTCTACCTGAAAGTATGCTCTCTCCTCTGGTCTCGGAGATGAATCTTGGTTTCACCACCCCATTGGGGAAATGAGCCAAGGGGAGATAAGCCCAAGGAAAATTAACCGATTAAAAGAACATAGACTAACAACATGGATCTCAACAGACATACAGTGAGCAAGAGAAGCCAGACATAAAAAGAGCATACTGTGTGATTCCATTTATATCAAGTTCAAGAACAGCAAAACTAACATATGGTGATAAAAGTCAGAATAGCAGTCATCTCTGAGTCCAGGCTGGTGGGGTTGTTAGACATGCCTGGGAAGGAATTCAGGACATCCTCCTGGGGTGTGGGAAGCATTCCATATCTTGATCTGCATAGGGATTACCTGGGTATCTCCAATATGCAAAAATTCATTAAACCAAGCATTTAAACTTGTATGCTTTACGTATGCATGCATGCGTGTCTGGTCATTCAGTCATGCCTGACTCTTTGTGACCCTATGTGCTATAGCCTACCAGGCTCCTCTGTCCATGGGATTCTCCAGGCAGGAATACTGGAGTGGGTTGCCATTTCCTTCCCTAGGGGTTCTTCCTGACTTAGGGATCAAACCTATGTCTTCTGCACTGGCAGGTGGATTCTTTATCACTGTGCCCTAATTTATGTATGTGTTGTGCTGTGCTTAGTCACTCAGTCATGTCCAACTCTTTGCGACCCCATGGACTGTAGCCATGGGGATTCTCCTGGCAAGAATACTGGAGTGGGTTGCCATGCCCTCCTCTAAGGGATCTTCCTGGCTCAGGAATCCAACTGGGGTCTCCTGCACTGCAGACAGATTCTTTACCAGCTGAGCTACCAGAGAAGCCCCTTATGTATGAGACACTTCAAAAAGAAGTCGAAAAAGAATCTACTTATTTTTAACCCCATTTCTTTTATACATACACACACACGCACGTGCATTCATAACACACAAGTTATACAGCCCAAATACCCTGGCCAGTTTATGTCTGCTCTCCTCTTCCTCAGGAAACAGCACAGGGAGGGGCAATCTTGCCTTTGCCACAGTGTTTGGTGCCAGGGATGCAACGGCACATAAGACAGTCCCAGACAAGGGGGCTGGGTATAGATGGAACTCCGTTTCATGAAATCTGGGAGTGAGAGGGGCGTACCTGGAGCCCAAAAGCAAAGGGTTATCTACAGAGACAAGACCAGGTACTTATAGAGACCAAAGAGACTTGGCCCCAAAAAGCTAGACCAGAGTTCTTCCCTGCCTGGAAGTTGCCAGAACAAAAATGGACCAGAAACAGCAATGATTTTTGTGGAATACCATGAAGCTAATAGGCCAGGTTCTGTGATTCCCCTGGTCTAAAAACAGGGTTAGCTCCAGAATCTGCAGTGGAATTAGACTACAGCCAAGAATTGTTCTGTGGCCCCATTTTTGTGAAAGGAGCCAGAGTAGTCATTAGAAATACCATCTGCAGCCACAGAGACCAAAGCAAACTAACTCTCACCAAGGGATTAACCTGAAACCCTAGACCCATTAGCCCTGTATTTTAATCAAGTGTCTTCCAAAGAGGTAATAGGCACTCAAAACAAAAGCAATATTGAACCTTTTTAGGATCTGAGACTTTGTTCATTACCTTCAAAGCTTTTAGCTTTCAGAAAAACATGTGTCATTGGCATAGGAGGGCTGGATGGACCCTCACTGCAATCGGGAGACCCATGAATATAAGCAAGGCTTGTCTCAGATCAGACACAGATACTATTGTTACCAGAAGGACAGAGTGGCTCTCATTTAAGTGCAGTCATTTAAGGACAATGTTAACCATTTTAGCAAGCAGAGAGAACAATGCTGTCGGAAACAACAGCTGCATCAGAACCACACTACTCAGCAGAGACCAGCACCAAACTGGGCAAGCAAATAGAAGTCCAGTAATTAATTTAGAAATTGCCCCAAGCTACCTACTGGTCTTATTCATCAATGCCATTTATTGGGAAGCATTTTTCTTTTCAGCCTGTCTAAGAGTACAGGTTTATGAAGGTGAAAATACTTCGCCTAGGGATGCCGGGAACTGCTGCTGGATTTTCCTTCCTGAAATACCGTTTCCAGGATGTTCCTCCTCTGCTCACAATTGTTCAAGGCTCATCTTTCTGACATATCAAATCTGCATCACTTTAAATGTTTTTCGTGATACTCCATTTCCGGCCTTATTCTCTGTAGCAATACTCTAATGGCTTACTTGACTCCTTCTGGTTTGGCCTGTGTTTAGAAAGCCTTTGCTGTTGCTATTTCCTTACTTGGACCATCCTCTCGGCTTCCTTCTCACTCACCCGTTCAACCCCTGAGCAGGCTGCAGAACCCACTTCTAGGTTCCCCTTCTATAGACATGCAACTATTCTTGATTCAATCAACATTCATTGAATTCATCAAATCTCTCAGCCCTTAACCTTCCCAGACAAGTTAACTCTTCATTTTATGGGAACAATCTTTGGGTTTTGTTCTTGTTTGACATAGTCTTTTCCAGGACCTGAGAAACCCCATATGGCTATCTCTTTCCGCCAAGAAAAACCCTGTAGTAAATTTTTGTGGAAGAGTTTCTCTAGAGTATGTACCTAGGAATGGAATAAGTTGTAAAGCATATGCAACTTCAGCTTTATCAAGTAATTTCAAACTGTTTTATAAAATACTGGTATAAATTTACATCCTACCAGGGAAGTAGAGATTTTGTGTGGAAAGTTTCTTAGGGAGTACTCTTAGGATCAACATGTGTGGAAGGGAAAGCATTGAGGTGGGGTAGGATAGAGGGAGAAGTTGGACTGTGATACAATCTCAAGAAAAGCCTCAGCTCACCAGGCAAGGAACTGGAAAGCTGAGACACTTCAGAGTTGACCCATTTGGACTAGAGGGCCAGAGCTTCATAATCCCACTTGATCAGGGAGAGTACATAACTCAGGGCAAGACAAGTTTTTTTAGCTGTTTTATGACATTTTGTCATAATGTGTAGTTTTGTTTCCAGGCCCTCCACCCTGTTCCACTGGTCTGTAATTTGTCTATCTACCAACACCGTGTTCTCATAATAGTATTCCTGCACTGTAGCTACAAATCAGTTTTATGAGAATATTCTTAAAATATTGAGTCTTTCTACCTAAGAAGATGGTTAACTCTCTGGATATTGAAATCTTCCTTAATGTCGCTCAGTAAGTTTATAATCACCTCCGTACAGGTATTTTATAATTTTTACTGTTATTGTGAATGGTGTTTTGCAACAGCTTGCTGCTGGTGTTTACAAATACAACAAATTTTGATTTTTCTCTAGCAATCTTACTAAATTATTTTATTAATTCTAATAACTTTTCTGTAGATTCTTTTTAGTATTCTAGTAATGCAATTTATCTATTCCACATTGTCAAACTGACAATATGTTTCAATAATAATTCATTATAATAGTGCGTGTTTCGTCACTCAGTTGTGTTGACTCTTTGCGACCCCATGGACTGCAGCCCACAAGGCTCCTCTGTCCATAGGATTCTCCAGGCAAGAATACTGGAATGGGTTGCCATTTCCTCCTCCAGGGGATCTACCCGACCCAGGGATTGAACCCGCATCTCCTTGCCCCCTGCATCACAGGTGGATTCTTTATCAACTGTTCTATCAGGAAAGCCAATTATAATACAAAAATACCTAAAAAAAAAAAACCCCAACTATTTTCGTCCTCCCCTGCCATATTCTTCATCTTCCTGAGTTTCCAGCCTTCTGTGCTTGTCTCCTTATTTATTCACTATGTGTACCAGTAGGTAGGGGTAGGTCTGTGGGTTGTTGGCCTTTACTGAAATAGACTATGACAAACATTATTCTGCAAACTTTTTTTTTACCTGCCGATTAAGAGTTTCCCTAACTTTTCCTAATATATACATTTTACATAAATGATCTCAAATCCTATATGCTGGCTGGGGTTTTGGTTTCCTGATTATTTGATTGGTTGGTTGGAGTGCCTCACTCCTTAAAGAAACAAAAAAATGATTGTGAATAATCAACAGATCAACTATGAAGTCTTGACTCTCAATCAAAAGGTTGCTGAACTAGTTACAAATATGTTTCAAGTTATTTTTTCAATTTTTATTGGAGTATAGCAGATTTACAATGGTGTGTTAGTATCAAGTATACAGCAAAGTGAATCAGTTTTATAGATATATATATATATACCCCCCCAATACACACGTGTAGTGTGTGTGTGTGTATACACAGTCCATATATACAGTCCAGACTACAGTCCATGGGGTCACAAAGGGCTGGACATGACTGAAGTGAGTCTTTTTTTAGATTCAATTCCCATTTAGATCATTACAGAGTATTGAGCAGAGTTCACTGAGTTATATAGTAGGTCCTCATTAGTTATCCATTTTATATCCATTTTATATATGTGTGTGTTAGTCGCTCAGTTGTGTCCGACTCTGCGACCCCATGGACTGTAGTCTGCCAGGCTCCTCTGTCTTTGGGATTCTCTAGGCAAGAATTACTGGAGTGGGTTGCCATGCCTTTCTCCAGGGGATCTTTCTGACCCAGGAATTGAGCCCAGGTCTCTTGCATTGCAGGCAGCTTCTTCACCATCTGAGACACCGGGGAAGCCCCCTTTTACATATAGTAGTGTGTAAACGTCAGTCCTGGAGAAGGCAATGGCACCCCACTCCAGTACTCTTGCCTGGAAAATCCCATGGACGGAGGAGCCTGGTGGGCTGCAATCCATGGGGTCGCTAAGAGTCGAATACGACTGAGCAACTTCACTTTCACTTTCCTGCATTGGAGAAGGAAATGGCAACCCACTCCAGTATTCTTGCCTTGAGAATCCCAGGGACAGGGGAGCCTGGTGGGCTGCCATCTATGGGTTCGCACAGAGTCCGACACGACTGAAGCGACTTAGCAGCAGCAGCAGCAGCAGCAAACGTCAATCCCAATTTCCCAATTTATCCCTCTCCTCAAGTTAAAGAATCCACTTGCGAAGATAGGAGATGCAGGAGATATGGGTTTGATCCGTGGGTGGGGAAGACCCCCTGGAGCAGGAAATGAAGACTCACTCCAGTATTGTTGCCTGGAAAATTCCATGGGCAGGGAAGCCTGGAAGGCTGCAGTCCATGAGGTCACAAAGAGTCATACACGACTGAGCACACACACGCAAACGTCCAAGACTGAAGTTTAAACAAAATATTTAAGGCTTCTCCATATCCTTTTTTCACACTTTGATTGACTTTCTAAATTACTGGACACAATTGGAGTTACACACTGCTGAGGGACAAAGTCTGCTAACTATAAAGTACTGAGCAAACACACAAACCAAATAAGAAGCCGTGCTCAGAAAAATATTTTTTAGGCCTCCAAAGAGCAAATAGCAATCTGACGTTATTTGCTCTAGGCTAATGTACTGTATCAGGTGACCCCAGTTGTTTCAATGGCACTGTGCCGCACCACACAGATCATATCTGTCCGGTGGGATTAAGTGGGAACAGAAACTGTTCCAATCAAGCTGCCAGTACCTTGACTGAAATTTGAAGGCTGTGATCTAGCAGTGATTTTGAACTGGACAATGTGAGAAGCTAAACACAGCAAGACTTGGTCATTCCTGCTGTGTCTCTGCACTAGAGCATTCAATTTCTATGACAGTGTATAAAGTCCCATTATGTTAAAATTCTAGAACACATGGAGCCTTCTGCAGAAGCATGATATGCTATCTGCCAACAAGAGACTAAATAAACCAAATTCATCTGGTGTTTTCTGTAAATAATTCACTAGTATTGTCTAGCATCTTGTATGTATTGACTATGTTTGTGAAAATAGAATTCAAAGAATGATCTATCCCTATTTTCTGTGATTTCACTGAAGAAAGAATATATTGTTTTATTTGTATATTTCATCTCAGTAATGTTTTACTGTGATAATTCCATGTTATCATGTTATTCTTGGTGCCTTGAAGTCATAGTATTTTCCAAACTAAGAGATTTATTTCTTTGAAGGTTAGAAGGTTATGTATATTTCATAATCTTTTCTGTCACTATTAACAGTAAATATGAAGTGTGTTTCATACAGAGCTCTACTACACAGAGTTTGGAGAAGGATGCTAGTATACGTGCTATGCAGTTTCTGCCATCCAGGATTTGACCATCTAGATGGAGAGAGGACATGTCAGTAGATGAAAAAAAGATAATCATAATGACAGTTTTTGAACTATGAATTACTATTTTCTACTGTTGTCTTAAGTACTTTTCATAATTATCATAATCCTCACAATAATTTAATGGGTAGTATGTCCCCATGTTACAAATGAGAAAACTAAACAGAAACTTAAACTTGGCTGTGAAGATCCATTTCTTCATTCAATAACAATTTTGTCGAGTATCAGATATTGCATAATATAAGAATTCATAGGAGGGGAAGTTCTACTTGATCTGAATTCATTGTTCAGTTGGATTTTAGTGAATGGAGAGTAAGAGTGAGAGAGCATTCCAAACAAACAAAGGGGCACTCCCAAAGGTTGAAAACATGAATGCAAATTTGGTGAGAATAGTTGGGCTTAAGTGAGTATAAGCAGGAGAGTGAAGATGAAACTCAATTCTACCCACAAACTTTCTTAAAGATTGGCAAAAGTAGTTTGGAGACGAATTGTTGAATGCTTATAAAGCTAAGGAATTTAGACTTTATTTTACAGAAAATGGTGAGTCAGAAATGATTTAACACATTCAAATTATTTAAATTATGATAGTAACATGTACATTAAAACAAATTTAAGCAATACAGAAGTGTAGAAAGACGAATCAAAAGTTCTCCTCCCTCGCATCAGACCATAATTTTACTTATCAGAAATAATCACTGTTACTAGTTCGGGTATTACCTTCCAACCTTTAAAAATTAATAAAAATGTAGATTTACTTTTAAACATTAGTGGATTATACTATACATACTTTTTGGTTACTTGCTTTGCTTTTTTTTTTTCACTGAGTAATATATCACGAATACTTTTGCATGTTAATACATGCCACGAAGACCTTTGTACAGCCTCAAGCATTTCAAAACTTGGATGCAGTAAAATGAAAAAAAATCTATATATTAACATAGCCAATGTTGCAATAAATATCTTTGATTATCTTCCTACACTTGCCAAATTACTCCTTTAGGCTAAATTCCTAAAAGTGGAATTGCTAAATATACTCATATTAAAACTTGATATAAAGTTTTAAATTTTCCTCTGAGAAAATTGTATCAATTTATGCTTTCAAAAGTGTTTAAATGCTTTTTTCCCTGTACCTTCACCAATACCAGATCTTATCAACAAAGAAACTTTTTGAGTGAGAATGTGACATGATCATAGCTGTGGTATGTGGTAGCTGGCTTATTCTAGATCATTCTTTGTAATGCATGATTCATTGTCTATTTAAAGTCTTAAAGCCAACAACTGGGTAATCAGACACTAAGGAAATGAAGGTTTCTGATGTATTAGGAAGGTGACTAAACAGAACAAATCTCACCTGGCAGAAAACTAATCTTATTGCTTTAGGTCAATGGTTCTCAAACCTTGGTGCACATGTAAGTCATCTAGAGAGCTTTAAACACTATCAATGTCTGAGTCCCATGCCCTAAATTCTCATTTTAATTGCTCTGAGCCTGAGATTTCTTTTCTAAATCCCCCTTACATCATTCTAATGTGAACCACGATCAAGAATTCCTGCTTTAACTGACAAGGGCATAATCTCCAAAATATATGAAAGGCTCATTCAACTCAGTAACAAAAAACAACCCAATCAGAATATGGGCAGAAGACCTAAATAGACTTTTCTCTAAAGAAATACAAATAGCCAATAGGCACATGAAAAGATGCTCAACATTGCTAGTTATTAGAGAAACACAAATCAAAACTACAATGAGGTACTACCTCACACTGTTCAGAATGGCAGTCATTGGTGGGATGGGGTGGGAGGTGGGAGGAAGAGTAAAGAGCGAGGGAACGTATGTATACCTATGGCTGATTCATACTGATGTGTGGCAGAAACCAACACAATATTGTAAAGCAATTATCCATCAATTAAAAATAAATAAAATATATATATTTAAAAACCTCTACAAATTCTAGAGAGGATATGGAGAAAGGGGAACCCTCTTGCACTATTGGTGGGAATGTAAATTAGTGTAACCACTATGGAAAACAGTATGAACTTCCTGGTTTTAGAAAAGGCAGAGGAACCAGAGATCAAATTGCCAACATCCGCTGGATCATGGAAAAAGCAAAAGAGTTCCAGAAAAACATCTGTTTCTGCTTTATTGACTATGCCAAAGCCTTTGACTGTGTGGATCACAATAAACTGTGGAAAATTCTGAGAGAGATGGGAATACCAGACCACCTGACCTGCCTCTTGAGAAATCTGCATGTAGGTCAGGAAGCAACAGTTAGAACTGGACATGAAACAACAGACTGGTTCCAAGTAGGAAAAGGAGTGCATCAAGGCTGTATATTGTCACCCTGCTTATTTAACTTCTATGCAGAGTACATCATGAGAAACGCTGGACTGGAAGAAACACAAGCTGAAATCAAGATTGCCGGGAGAAATATCAATAACCTCAGATATGCAGATGACACCACCCTTATGGCAGAAAGTGAAGAGGAACTAAAAAGCCTCTTGATGAAAGTGAAAGAGGAGAGTGAAAAAGTTGGCTTAAAGCTCAACATTCAGAAAACGAAATTCATGGCATCCGGTCCCATCACTTCTTGGGAAATAGATGGGGAAACAGTGGAAACAGTGTCAGACTTTATTTTTGGGGGCTCCAAAATCACTGCAGATGGTGACTGCACCCATGAAATTAAAAGACGCTTACTCCTTGGAAGAAAAGTTATGACCAACCTAGATAGCATATTCAAAAGCAGAGACATTACTTTGCTGACTAAGGTCCGTCTAGTCAAGGCTATGGTTTTTCCAGTAGTCATGTATGGATGTGAGAGTTAGACTGTGAAGAAGGCTGAGCGCCACGGAATTGATGCTTTTGAACTGTTGGAGAAGACTCTTGAGAGTCCCTTGAACTGCAAGGAGATCCAACCAGTCCATTCTAAAGGAGATCAACCCTGGGATTTCTTTGGAAGGAATGATGCTAAAGCTGAAACTCCAGTACTTTGGCCACCTCATGCGGAAAGTTGACTTATTGGAAAAGACTCTGATGCTGGGAGGGGTTGGGGGCAGGAGGAGAAAGGGACGACTGAGGATGCGATGGCTGGATGGCATCACGGACTCGATGGACGTGAGTCTGAGTGAACTCCAGGAGTTGGTGATGGACAGGGAGGCCTGGTGTGCTGCGATTCATGGGGTCGTCAAGAGTCGGACACGACTGAGCGACTGAACTGAACTGAACTGAACTGATGGAGGTACCTCAAAAAACTAAAAATAAAGTTGCCATATGATCCAGCAATCCCACTCCCGGGAATATATCTGGACAAAACTATAATCCAAAAAGATGCATGCACCCTTATGTTCATAGCAGCACTATTCACAATAGTCATGACAGGGAGACAACCTGAATGTCATTGACAGATGAATGGATAAAGATGTGGTCCATATGCAGGAGGGAATGCCACTCTGCCAAAAAAGAAAAAACCAGTGCCATCTGCAGCAGCATGGATGGACCCAGAGATTATCATACTAAGCGAAGAAAGTCAGAAAGAGAGACAAATACCATACGATATCACTTACGTGTGGAATCTAAAATATGACACAAAGGAACCTAACTATGAATCAGAAACAGACTCACAGAGACAGAGAACAGACTTGTGGTTGCCAAGCGGAGAGGGCTGGGGAAGGGACAGACTGGGAGTTTGGGGTTAGGAGATGGAAGCCATTATACAGAGAACGGATAAACAACAATGTCCTATCGTATAGCACAGAGGACTATATTCATTACACTATGATAAACCATGATGGAAAAGAATATTTTTTAAATGTATATATTTATATGTATAACTGAATCACTTTGCTGTATAGCAGAAATTGACACAACATTGTAAATCAACTATACTTCAAAAACAAAACCCCAAAACCCAAACCAAACCAACAGAAAAAACTTAGCTCAAATAAGAATACCTGTGTCACTGTGGAGGAGAAAGAGTTCCTGCTTTAAATGTTAATCCAGAGAGATGATATGGGGTGGGAGGTGGGAGAGGGGTTCAGGATTGGGAACTCATGTACACCCTTGGCTGATTCATGTCAATGTATGGCAAAACCAATACAGTATTGTAAAGCAAAATAAAGAAAAAAAATTAAAAAATAAATAAAGGCTCCTGAACTCCATGCCCATCCATCTCATAAAAATGCCTGAGGTAGCTTGCTTTACTGAGGCTCCTTGAAAGCATGGTATGGATTCTATGTTCAGGGGATGTCTCACTAGTGTTAGAGTACCAGTCTGAAAGAATTTTTACTTCTTTTCTTGGCAAAGACACTGGACTGTATTCCAGGGCTTAATTTCACTTCTATACCTTAAACCACAAAGACAAAGAAACCTAAGTATTCATGGACTTGAGTCAAACAGTAGGTAAGCCTCAGGTGAATTAAATAGAGGCCTGGTAAATCTGCAGAAAACAAATAAAATAAACATCATTCTTTGAACATTCTCTGGAAGATGAAATGTACAAGTTAGAGCAGCTTTGGCCTGGCTGATATACAGAGAAGGCAGGATTTACACAAGGCAGTATTAGCAGAATAATGAATAACCCAGTCTAGTGGAGAATTGTTCTTTGGTGCATGAGGTCTAATTTCTCCCGTCTTAGTAAAACATAATCTTTAAATATATTCATTGTGATTAATAATACTGGAAGGAAAATCCCATAATACTTTGAGGGATGAATGTCTCCTCACTTTGCTGACCAGGGGAATGAGTCATTCACTTCCCATTATGTTAGTGTTCCATGTCACCCATCACTGCCAAGCAGCAGCTGACACTTTAAAGTGAACTTCTCCCTTTCAGAGAGGGAAACCGAGCCCTAAATATTGGTGTTCTGATTTTCACATTCACCTGGGTTGCTGATTTTCCAGGTATGATGAAAAGCAGTTTGCCATTTATCAATGGCGACAGAACATCAAGCCTGGGGTTGGTTTCCTGACATTTCACTGGATACAGGATGGCTCGAGCCAAGGTGTGAAGGCAAACCAGAGCTTTGAGGAGGAAACCAGTTGTAAGGGGGTGAATCTGCAGTGTTTGCCAACTTCTGTGGCGTAAATACTCCCATTGTGGCTAATTTTAGGCCACCAAGTTGTAAAAATCTGCCCTCAAACTGCTGAATATTTAGCAATTGTCTCTCTCCAGCTGCTCAAGCATGCTACTGGTTCTACCTCACTAAAAACCAACAGTCTTGGTTTTCTGGTGGGTAATTATAGATTTACAGCTAAAATATAGTATAGTTATTAGACTTGAGGTTGTTTGTTGTTCAAAAGTCAGCCTAAGCGAGCAGCAAAGCTCAGTATCCACCTAGATCACAAATTTCACAGCATCTACTTCCAAAGACTCTAAGAGTCTAGCAGTGTGAAAGCTCAGTCATTAGCACTTTGGAATATTTTATCTACAAGAATATAAGAATTACAGTCTAAGGACTTTCCTAGTGGTCCAGTGGTTAAGACTCTGTGCTTCCAGTACAGGGTTCTGGTTCAATCCCTGGTCAGGGAACAAAGATCCCATATCTGAGGGGTGGGGTCAGAAAGTGAAAAAAAAAAAAAAAAAAGGAAAAGAAAGAAGTATAGTCTCAACCAAAATAGTTATCTGGGGCTGGCCCCATGAGATGGATTGAAAATTAAAAGATATTTAACATGATGACTAAATCAATTTTCTCAGCAGTAATGAGAAAGTTGCCACATGCTTGACCATGGTTCATCTTTTCTCATGAAGTTCAAATGCTCGTTTAGGAGTGAGCAGCTCTTCCAGACCCCATTTTATTTGACCCAAATAAGAGCTGTAATCTCCTTGGAAGAAAGGGCTCCTCTGTTTCTCCTGTGAAAGCCTATATCCATCCAATGGATGGCTTCTAGACTAGAAACAAGAGCCATTGGTTGGCCTGGCTCCTGCTTGAAAAAGGAGTCAGCCCCATGTTTTCCTAGAAAATGATCATTTTTATGCATACATGTGTAGGAGGTAGTCATTGTTTTTATTTAGTACTGTTCCCTTAAAAATATCAGAAATGAATATGTAAAACATGTCATTCCATAACTTTGAAATAATTACACAGATATTCTTTCTAGATCACCATGCCGTTAAAACTCACTTATGCTATTAACATACAGACTAATCATAATACCTTGCACGTGCAGAGATGTTAAGAGTAATCTGGAGTCTGAACAGATGTTAATTTGTATCCTCACTTGCATCCTCAATTTGTAAATCAGTACCTACATTTGTGGGCTTCCACAGGTAGCTCAGTGGTAAAGAATCTGATTGCAGTGCAGGAGACCCGAGTTCCATCCCTGGGTCAGGAAGATCCCCTGGAGAAGGAGATGGCAACCCACTCCAGTAGACTTGCCTGGAAAATCCCACTGAGAGAGGAGCCTGGTGGGCTACAGTCCATGGAGTCACAAAAGGGTCAGACACGATTTAGTGACTAAACAACAGCACGTTTCGCACACTGCCCAGTCAAGCAAGTTATTGTATCCTAAGAATTCCAAAGAGCTTATACTAACAACACATCTTGGCTTTACACATCAGCTATGCATATCAACTTTGCAGGCAACTATCAACTTTCATCCTTATTTGTAAAATAAAAATAGTAACTACTTCACGGGATTATTGTGAGGATTAAATGAGATAATGTAAATGAAACATTTAACATAGGTTTAATGTTTAGTAAGTAAACAATAATCAATAATTATTTTTATAGTTATTCTTTTGACCTTTTGCAAAGTTCATTAATTAACCCAATGTTACACGATCTTTTACAATAGTTTCATGCTAAGTATGTAATGTAAGCATTATGATAGCCCTTTTTAAAGATAAGAAATTGAATTAAGAATTTTCTTAGCAGCTACATGGCAGAGTTAGGGTGTGTTTTTCATTGTGTTATTTATAATAAATAGATCAAAACTGATATTCTAGTCAGAAGATTTTTTCACTCATGAACAGGGTAAATATTGCTAGCTACTGATTTGGGCAACACATCACTTCATGGAAAATAGATGGGAAAACAGTGGAAACAGTGTCAGACTTTATTTTTGGGGGCTCCAAAATCACTGCAGATGGTGACTGCACCCATGAAATTAAAAGACGCTTACTCCTTGGAAGAAAAGTTATGACCAACCTAGATAGCATATTCAAAAGCAGAGACATTACTTTGCTGACTAAGGCCCGTCTAGTCAAGGCTATGGTTTTTCCTGTGGTCATGTATGGATGTGAGAGTTGGACTGTGAAGAAGGCTGAGTGCCACAGAATTGATGCTTTTGAACTGTGATGTTGGAGAAGACTCTTGAGAGTCCCTTGGACTGCAAGGAGATCCAGCCAGTCCATTCTGAAGGAGATCAGCCCTGGGATTTCTTTGGAAGGAATGATGCTAAAGCTGAAACTCCAGTACTTTGGCCACCTCATGCGAAGAGTTGACTCATTGGAAAAGACTCTGATGCTGGGAGGGATTGGGGGCAGGAAGAGAAGGGGACGACTGAGGATGAGATGGCTGGATGGCATCACGGACTCGATGGACGTGAATCTGAGTGAACTCCGGGAGATGGTGATGGACAGGGAGGCCTGGCGTGCTGCGATTCATAGGGTCGCAAAGAGTTGGACACGACTGAGCGACAGAACTGAACTGATTATACCTTGAAAACAACCACAGATTTATTAGTAGCAGCAGCAGAAACTATTTCCAAGTGTTTTCTGTGTACCAAGCACTATGTTAAGCACTTAATATGTTCCGTCCTTTTTGAACTTTGGAACAGCCCTCTATGGCAGCTCTGGTGATGGACAGGGAGGCCTGGCATGCTGCGATTCATGGGGTCACAAAGAGTCAGACATGACTGAGCAACTGAACTGAACTGAACTGAACTCACAGATAATCACAAGAGCTAACATTTATGACCACTTGGTCTGTGACAGATATTGTGCCAAGTATTTTATATCCATTAATCTAATTTATGAGTTAGCGACTAAACAACAACAAAAACCTCATTTTACCCAGCCCAACACACTTCTGAGATAGGGAGCCACTATTGTTATTGGTATTGTAGTTCGTCAATAAAGATAATATATAGATAAATTTGCTGTTAGACTTTTAGAGCAGGAAACTTTTTATGAAACATTATCTCTGTGTATTATAGAGTTTAAAGGTCCTGCCAGAATTATCTTGCTAGACCCAGTCCCATTAAAAATAATCACTGAGGTAGAGACAGGAAAGAAACAGTTGTTGGGTTAAAATTATGTTTCAAGCATGTTTGCACATTCCTTTGATACAATCCCCTCTCCCAGAGTTGTAAATTAAAAGACAGTTTGTGGAAAACTTGAATTTGGGGAAGTCATTGTATTAGTCAGGCCCTATCCAGTTTGAGTAGAAATAAATTCAGTTTGGCAACTGCACTCTGAAGAATAAACTATTCTTAACACCTGGTAACACTTTATAGCCTTTCTGAAGATAAAAACAGTGATGGGGTCAAAGAAGGATGTTATTTCAGGGCATGTGTTGCTAATAATAAAGCAGTCTCTTTGCAGGAAGTATACACAGACAGCTCACAAAAACAGGAAAGTCACTCAGGAACCTGCTATAAAACTCCGGGTCTAAACTCGTGAAACTGCCCTAAAGTCACAAGGAAGAGGTACCCTGCATTAGAAGTCAAAGAGAGGAACACAGTTTTTCTCATACTATAACCTCAACAACACTGTGTTTTTAATCCTGTGAAGACTGATCTAGACAGACGAAGGAATAGACCCTTCGACACCAAACCCCTAAGCATGCACACACCCATCGTTTTTCAGATAAAGAAACTAAGACCCCAGTTGGATATGATGGACATCTAGTGTTTCCGTCTGCCCAGAATCAATTTCCCTTCTGGTAATAATCCACCCCACGGAATTTTCTTTGGTGCTCTTCCTTGACTCATGATCTTTGGGTTTGGAGAGGGCTGATCACACCCCTAGTTCCAGGGGTAGGCACAGAGCAGGCGTGGACAAACGGGGTGATACCAGAGCATTCAGGGGCAGCACAAGGCAGAATCTGACCTGATTTAACACAGAGGTTAAAGTAAACCCCAGACCACACAGGTGATGCCAAAGCTAGGACTGTACCCCAAGGCCAATGCTCTTTTCATATTATGATACCACATAACTTATACAAGTTAAAAAAAAGAATTCTTACTAACTTAAAAAATAGTTGTAGGTTCCATTTCAGTGCTAATAAGCCAAGCTGTCTCAGGGACTATGCTACTTCCTGGTTATATATTAGGTGACTGTAACTGTACCCACATTTTCTTCTGTTTCCTTAAAGAGAGTAACACTTTATACCAGGTTAAGGAGAGGACAATGATAATTTACTTTATATTCAATTTCCTCTAAGGCCTTTAAAATATTATCTTATGCCACTAGGATACCACTATATATTTTATTCTGTTAATGATTACAGTATGGTTGATAGGTATGTCAAAAGAGGGGCTAGGAAAGAAATTGACAGAATATAGTATTTCATGATGTTTACAGCGGTTGCACTGAAGTGACTGGGTTATAATTCCCCTCATGCCTTAATTTTCCCATTTCGGGATAAAATTATATTTCAGAAATAAATAAGCTTATTTTTCTAATAATCTAATTATTCTAAGGTCAACTATGTGTGCTTCAAATTATTTTTTACTCTCTTACAGCTGTTTCTATTTTGACCATTAATCTCCTCCTTAATTCTGCTGGGAGAAAAAGATATGAGAATCAAATTAGACAATAATCTGCCTATCCTGGGTGGAATTTTCCTATGAGCATCCATGTGTTAAGTGTGGCTGGGTCAGAGTTGGTGCAACAGGGTTCCCAGGAAATCAGTGAACATTGAAGAGAAGGTTTAGAAATTATCCAAATCAGTTTTAATTAACTATATCAATATGGTTTTTCATTACTTCAGGAAAATTGAAGTCAGCGTCTCTGAAAATCATATTTGGGAGTCACACACAAAATGTCTGAGCTGAATTCCTTATTTTGCCCTTTCCAAAACAGTTGTATACTCAATACACCCATATCTCTCAATTCTTCCTTATCACCTACCTTTACTAGTAATCAAGTCTTAATATGTTTTTGTAGCCATTCTCATACTGTGAAATGGCAACCCCACTCCAGTACGCTTGCCTCAAAAATCCCATGGATAAAGGAGTCTGGTGGGCTACTCTCCACAGAGTCGCAAGAGTCAGATGCGACTTAGGGACTAGACCACCATAACAAGTGATGTTTGGACTATCGTTTCATAGCCAGCAGTCTCCTCTTCCTCCCTTTAATCCTCCACAAAGATCTTTAAAATCACAAACCCAATTCTTCCATCCCCCTGTCCCATCTCCCTCCACTCAAAATCATTCCCTGCTTCCTTATTTTCTTCAGGATAACACCCATACTTCTTAGAATGTCATTCAAAGCCTTTCAGGATCTGGCATATAGTTACCATTTCAGCATCCTCTGTCGGCAGTCCCTGAACCCTCCCTGACTTCACCTCAGTCAGTCCCTGAGCTACCTGGATTATTTAGCTGCAGATTTACAGTCCACTCTGAACAAATTACTGCCTGAAATACCTTGATCATTCTTTCTGGGGTTAATTCACAGTTGTTGACCAAAGAGTTTGTATGGTATTGTGGTTTTGGTGTAAACATGAGAATATATATATATGTTTCTATACACAAAGTGTATTTCTGGAGGAATACACAAGAAACTGGTAATATTGGAAAAGAGAACTTTGAAACTGAGATAGGGATGGGAGAGATAATTTTCACTGGATAATCTTTTGTGCCTTTTCAATTTTTTTTTTTGCTATTTAAACACACCAACAATTTGACTAAAGCTGAAGATATGTCCATTCTGTGACCAAGCAATTCCACTCCTTGGTATATACCCAAGAAATGAATGCATATGTCCACCAAAAAACATGTATAGGGATATTCACGGCCACTTTTCTCATAATAAACAAAACCTGAAAACAACCTAAATGTGCCTCAATGAGAGAAACCATATATAAGCTAAAGTATATTTATTTAATGAAATAACCACACAGCAATAAAGAGAACAAACTATGATATAATCCATCAGGGACAGAGTGTTGAGCTGAAAGAGCCAACATAATAATGAATGATTCTAGTTATTTCAAGTTCAAAGACAAGCAAAACTAATCAATTGTAATAGAAACCAGAAAAGGGATTACCTCAGGCAAAGGTGGGGCATGGGGAGCTAGGTAAGAAATAATTGAGCTCTACACTGTAGATGAGCATATTTTATACTGTATGTATATTGATAACATTTTCAAAGTTTTAAAAAAGCATAACAAGTATACATAAACAATTTGAAAAAAGTAGATGAAATAATTTTTTTTAAAAATCTCACCCAAATGTCAAATGAATCCTCCCTTTGCCTTGATAAAAGTCAATGCAACTTCCATACTGGGGGTCAATTTAAACAAACAAACAAAAAAAAAGAATAGGGAAAAGAGTAAAAACTTCTTTAAACTAAGAGAAAAGAGAAAAGTTTGAAGCAACAATTGATTGTAAGAATAAAATTTTGCTTGTGTGCTGTGCTTAGTCCCTCAGTCGTGTCCGACTCTTTGCAACCGAATTGCTTCCCTGGTGGCTCAGGTGGTAAAGAATCTGCCTAAAATGCAGGAGACCTAGGTTCAATCCCTAGGTTGGGAAGATCCCCTGGAGGAAGGCATGGCAACCCACTCCAGTATTCTTGCCTGGAGAATCCCTGTGGACAGAGGAGCCTGGCGGGCTACAGTCCACGGGGTCTCAAAGAGTCAGACATGACTGAGTGACTCAGCACAGCCAGCACAGACTCCTCTCTCCACGGGGATTTTCCAAGCAAGAATACTGGAGTGGGTTACCATTCCCTCCTCCAGGGCATCTTCCCAACACAGGATCAAACCCAGGTCTCCTTAATTGCAAGCTGATTCTTTACCAGCTGAACTACCAGGGGAGCAATGATAAAACAAACAAAAAGACTCCAGAATTTTCTATGATGACCATATGGCCTCAAAGTCTATAACGGAATGCTTCAGCCCACCAGGGGCAAAAGCTTCCTTTACAAATTTATTAAGCAGCTTTTATAAATATAAGCGATATGATTCAATTTAGACTGGCATTTTATCAGGAAATGCCATGGTAACTCAGAGTGAAGAGTTCAATTTAAGGGAAAGTGGAAGCTAGAAATGGAAGTGACAGGGACAATACTGAGTAAATAAGGTTTATCTGGTCTGCCGAGAGGCAGAACAGTGGCGATCTCTGTAGGTAAAAGGACAGAAGAACCAGGCAGATAAGACGAAGGGAAAGAAGCAAGGAAGAGATAGGTCTCTAGGCATTCTAAATATTTACAAGGGAATTTTAAAAGGTATGTGAAGCTGTAAAAGAAGCTGCTTTAGAATATTTCAGGTGGGCTCAAGAAAAAGAGACGGGAGGGCGAGAGTCTCCCACAGTGAAAGCAACATTGCTGCTTTTTGAGTCCTTTTCAGTTCAGGAGAGGAAATAAGGTGCCAAGAGAAGGTGTTTAGGTCTGCCTCCCCACCCCCGCAAGATTTAATAATCTGAACATCTAATTTGTCAGGTTTTTTCTCTCTTAATAAGGATTTTTTTTTTTTTTTTAAATTAAAAAGAGCCTCAGACTTCCCTGGTGGTACAGTGGATAAGAATCCACGTGCCAGTGCAGGGGACACAGGTTTGATCCCTGGTCTGGGAAGATTCCACATGCTTTGGAGCAACTAATCCCATGGGCAAGCCACAGCTACTGCACCTGCTCTCTAGACCTTCGAGCCACGACTACTGAAGCTGGAGTGCCACGGCTCCTGGAGGCCACGCGCCTACAGCCTGTGCTCCGCAGCAAGGAGACGCCAACACGATGCAAGAAAGAGAAGACTCCGCTTACCGCAACTAGAGAAAAGCCCACACGCAGCAATCGAGACCCAGTGCCGCCAATAAACAAAAAGCCTCACCGTCGCATATTTAGAAAATACAAAAAAATTTTAAGGAGAAACCAAAAATTACTCAAGAGATGACCACTGTAACATTTCAGTGTGGGACAATTTCTAATTGGCAGAGAGATGCAAAAAAAGAGCAGACTGGAGGTCCTCCTGCCTAGGAACCCAGATGCGTTTATTACTGGAGCTTTGTCACTGTTATTTTACTGGTGCGTTTTTTCACTAGACGCTTTGTGAGGGCAGAGATTTTTGTCTGTGTTGTTCATAGCTGTAGCCTGGTGCCTCACACTCCAGAAATATTTGTTGAATTAGATATTTTTTTCCACATTTACTTATGAAGACTAGCTGCTACTTATTTTTTTCCCCTTAATTATTAAAGCAGTTAAAATCCTTTTCATGTTCTTTCATGACTTTATCAGAACAAGCCAGTTATTAAATGAAAATGTCTTTTGAAGTTTAGGAAACTGTAAGCAAAACTTCATTATTCATATTAATATCACATTGCATTTCTTCTGTAATGCCTTGATGTTCACTCTCCCTGAATACTCATGGAAACAATTCCTTCTGTTCCTTAGGTTAATCTATTGCCCACAAAACTTATTAAAAACCAATTTAACATTTGGGGCTTTGTCGCTGCATTCTTCTTGAAAACCAAGGTTTCTTTTCCAAAATTTGAGTTGGAATATTATATTCCAACCCCTCCCCCGCATATTTAGGACTTGTCTCTGAAGAGTGAAAAATGATGGAGAAGATGATGCTTAGAAGTCTAGTAAAGGAAGTTAAGAATAGTGAATATTCCTTCAGGAAAAGTTTTTAGAGAGGGCAGATGGAATTACTCAAGCTTGAAATGTAGCCAGAATTCTGTAGTCAACATTCCCTCACTTGGAATTAAAATGAGACCCTTGCAATCTTTCATAATAAGAAGTAGACAGGGCCCTTCAACCATTCCAAGGCAACCAAGGTCTCCAGAGGCTACAATGCAGTTATTTTGGGGAAAAAAATGCTACATAGTTAAGCAAAATGTGGTTTTATTGGTTCACATAACTGGGAAGACTGGAGGAGGAACTAAACTGGACTCTGGGTACAGGGGCTTTCATAACATCAGGGTTCTCTCAACTTCCATGTGACCAAATCTAAGAGACCCAACAGTCTTGCTTGGATCATGTACTCTATGCTGGATCATTGATGTTGATGTTCAGTTGCTAAGTTCTGTCCAACTCTTGCAACCCCATGGACTGTAGCATGCCAGGCTTCCCTGTCCTTAACTCTCTCCCAGAGTTTGCTCAAATTTATGTCCATTGAGCCAGTGATGCTATCTAACCACCTCATTCTCTGTCACCCTCTCCTACCTTCAACCTTTCCCAGCATCAGGGTCTTTTCCAACGAGTCTCTTCACATCAGGTGGCCAAAGTAATGGAGCTTCAGTTTCAGCATCAGTCCTTGCAATGAATATTCAGGGTTGATTTCTTTTAGGACTGACTGGTTAGATCTCCTGGCAGTCCAAGGAACTCTCAAGACTCTTCCACACCACTACAATCTGAAAGCATCAGTTTTTTTGGTGCTCAGCTTACTTTATGGTTCAACTCTTGCACCCATACATGACTACTGGAAAAACCATAGCTTTGACTATATGGATCTTCGTTGCAAAAGTAATGTCTTTTTTTTTTTTTAATATTCTGTCTAAGTTTGTCTAGGTTTGAGTAAATTCGAGGAGTTGGTGATGGACAGAGAGGCCTTGTGTGCTGCCGTCCATGGGGTCACAAAGAGTCGGACACAACGGAGCGACTGAACTGCACTGAACTAGGTTTGTCAAAGCTTTCCCTCCAAGGAGCAAGTATCTTAATTTCATGGTTGCAGTCACTGTCTGCAGTGATTTTTGGATCCCAAGAAAGTAAAGTCTGTCATTGTTTCCATTTTCCCCCCAATTATCTGCCATGAAGTGATGGGACCGAATGTCATGATCTTAGTTTTTTGAATGTTGAGTTTTAAGCCAGCTTTTTCATTCTCCTCTTCCACCTTCATGAAGATGCTCTTTAGTTCCTCTTCACTCTCTGCCTTTAGAGTGATATCATCTGCATATCTGAGGTTTTGATATTTTCCCCCACAATCTTGATTCCAGCTTGTGATTCATCCAGCTCAGCATTTTGCATGCTGTACTCTGCATATAAGTTAAATAAACAAGGTGACAATATTACAGCTTTGATGTATTCCTTTCCCAATAGTGAAAGTTGTTCCATGTCAGGTTCTAACTGTTGCTTCTTGACCACATACAGGTTTCTCAGGAGACAGGTAAGGTGGTCTGGTATTCCCATCTCTTCAGGAATTTTCCATCGTTTTTTGTAGTCCATGTAGTCAAATGGACTTTATCATAGTCAATGAAGCAGAAGTAAATGTTTTTCTGAAACTCCCTTGTTTTCTCTATAATCCACTGAATGTTGACAATTTGATCACTTGTTCTTCTGCCTTTTCTAAATTCAGCTTGTACATCTCAAAGTTCTTGGTTCGTGCACTGCTAAATTTTTGGGCTCCAAAATCACTGCAGATGGTGACTGCAGCCATGAAATTAAAAGACACTTACTCCTTGGAAGAAAAGTTATGACCAACCTAGACAGCATATTCAAAAGCAGAGACATTACTTTGCCAACAAAGGTCCGTCTAGTCAAGGCTATGGTTTTTCCAGTGGTCATGTAGGGATGTGAGAGTTGGACTGTGAAGAAAGCTGAGTGCTGAAGAATTGATGCTTTTGAACTGTGGTGTTGGAGAAGACTCTTGAGAGTCCCTTGGACTGCAAGGAGATCCAACCAGTCCATTCTGAAGATTAGCCCTGGGATTTTTTTGGAGGGAATTATGCTAAAGTTGAAACTCCAGTACTTTGGCCACCTCATGTGAAGAGTTGACTCATTGGAAAAGACTCTGATGCAGGGAGGGGTTGGGGGCAGTAGGAGAAGGGGACGACCGAGGATGAGATGGCTTGATGGCATCACTGACTCGATGGACATGAGTCTGAGTGAACTCTGGGAGTTGGTGATGGACAGGGAGGCCTGGCGTGCTGCGATTCATAGGGTCGCAAAGAGTCGGACATGACTGAGCGACTGAACTGAACTGAACTGAACTGAAAGCCTACCTTGAAGGTTTTTGAGCATAACCTTGCTACCATGGGAAATGAGCCTAACTGTACTGTGGTTTGAACATTCTTTGGCACTGTCCTTAGGAACTGGAATGAAAACTCTTCCAGTCCTGCTGCCACTGCTGAGTTTTCCTAATTTGCTGGCATATTGACTACAGCATTTTAACCACATCATCTTTTAGGATTTGAAATAGCTCAGCTGAAATTCCATCACCTCCACTGGGTTTGTGGATCACTGATGGTAACCAAAAAATAAGATACTTGAATTGGCAGAGCATGGGTAAAGCCTGGGCTGGACTCCCATATAAGGAACCAAGTGGGATCCACTTCACTCAAACCAAGTGAAGAAGTGGATTCACCACAGGGGATGTTCTGTTACCATATGCAGTGGCCAAGGGTATTGTGACAATGTTGAAATCACCTAAACCCCTTGCTCTTGGAACACTATCTCCTCATACACACACCCACTCAACTTTGTGTTGCAGGGAATGTTTTATGGCAAAGAACCCCTACCCACATGACTTAGACAGGACTCAGGACCCCCTTGTCTACCTATGACAAGGCCAGACATAGACTCTCTAACTTCCTATTCTTTGTCTCAAATTGATTAGCTGCGCTGTTAGTTCCACTGGCTAAGCCGGGCAAAATACCTGCTAACTTAACTTGAATAAACTTTACAAGTTTATCTCCTTCCCCCTGAACTTGGTCCCAGAACTCCACCTACCACTGAGCATGAGAACAGGGAATAACCCTTCTTTAACTGCCCCTTCTGACAATCAGCTGATCTCTGGGGAAAAATCCCTGATCGACTGTCTGATAACTCCATCTACCATCCCAATGTCCCATACCTGATGCTTTCTATCCTCATTTACTCCTTGCACAGGGAACTCTGCTCAGTGCTCTGTGATGACCTATATGGGAGGGAAATCCAAAAAAGAGGGGATATATGTATAGGTATAGCTAAGTCACTTTGCTGTACAGAAGAAATTAACACAACATTAGTAAAGCAACTACAATTAAAAAAAAAAAAGGACGGATAAGAGAGACCTTTGAGATGTTTTCAGACCTTACAGCCTCTCCCTGCTGCAACAGTCCTCCACCCCTTGTTGCAATCATCCTTTTGAGTAAAGTCTCTCCTTACCTCAGTTCATACTTGTGCCTTATTTGACACTGGTCAGACAAAACAAGGAGACACGGGAGATGTGGGTTTGATCCCTGGGTTGGGAAGATCCCCTGGAAGAGAAGGAAATGGCAACCCACTCCAGGATTGTTACCTGAGAAAACCTCATGGACAAAGGAGCCTGGTGGGCTACAGTCCATGGGGTCACAGAGCAGCAGACACGACTGGGTTACCATTTCCTTCTCCATTATTATTTAATCCCAAAAAGGATGGTAAAGGTAACACATGCTACAGTATGGGTGAACCTTGAGGACATTATGCTGGGTGAAATGAGCCTGTTACAAAAGGACAAATACTATATGAGTCCACTTATCTGAGCTATCTGGAGTAACCCAGTTAACAGAAACAGAAAGTATAATGGTGGTTTGTCTGAGCTGGGAGAAGCTGAGGAGCTGTTGATTAATGGGTAGAGAATTTCAGTTCTAAGAGACAAAATAATTTCTGGAGACTGCACAACAATGTAAATATAATTAAAACTACTAAATTAGTCACTCAGAAATGGTTAAGATGAAAAATTTTGTTATGGGTTTTTTTAATCACAATAATTTTTTTAAAAAGTCAGCTTCATTACTAATAAAGGTAGTCAGTGACATAGATCTGTAATTATATGGGCTCACTAATACTTCATTGAATTAAATTTCCTTAAACATCAGGCCTTTTCAAAGGACATGGCTTATTCTAGTAATCTTATCACAAAGTCCTCCAAGGACAGGCCACTCTGAAAGAAAGAAGGACTGAGTAATACAATAATTCCTTCCCTCAGTTTTACTAAAGAAAATGTTTTTTTTTCCCCAAGGAGCAAGAGAGTAAAGGGGGAGAGGCCCAAGGGCTGTCTTGGGGAATAGATAAATGTGAAAGTGAAAGTCGCTCAGTCAGTCAAACTCTTTGTGACCTTATGGACTGTAGTCCATGGAATTCTCCAGGCCACAATACTAGAGTGGGTAGCTTTTCCCTTCTTCCAGGGATCTTCCCAACCCAGGGATCTAACCCAGGTCTCCTACACTGCAGGTAGATTCTTTTCCAGCTCAGCCACCAGGGAAGCCCAGATAGATCTGAGTAGGACACAAATTCACTCCTAACCAGTACAATGCAGGAAAAACAGTAGAATAGAGACTAGGAGGGAATATACAAAACTGTGACGTTTTTGTAGTTTTGTTACTACGATAACAGAATTTGGAGTGATCTTTTTCTTTTCTCAAAACAATATAATTGGTATGGCTTTAAAAAAATTAGTTTAGTTTTTATTGAAGAATAATTGCTTTACAGAATTTTGCTGTTCTCTGTAAAACCTCAACATGAATCAGCCATAGGTATACATGTATGCCTTTTAAAAAACATAATTTGCTAACATTGAGAGTATCACATTTATAATTATCTAATACACTCTATTAAGTGGCTGAAAAGGAAAAAATAAAAGGGATTATTAATGTACAGTTTGCATTTTATAATTATCTTAACTATTTTCTGGCTTTTTATCATGTCATATTCATTAATACCATCAGTGAAGCTGAACAATTTCAAAATGCTTTTAATTGATATTCATGCCAAAACAAGAGGACAGTTTCACATAGTAAAGCATTCATCTGACTTGTACGTTTTCATTTGAAAAAAACCCTCCCTTGGGCACCAAAACTTCAAGGTCAGACATAAGTAAATTCAATATATTTGACTGGACACATATTTATTTAAATGTATAACTCAAATCACTAGAGTACTGGGACATCCCCCTCTTTTCAACATCTCTCTGGAGAAGGCTGAACAGATTTCTTATTTCTAGGTTATCAGATGAGGAAACAGCATATCATGTTATATGCTTGAGATCTTATATTCAGGATGTGAAATAGCTGAATTCAAAGCTCTATTCTTTTTTTGTGTGCTTTCTCAAAGAGAGCATGTTTAAATATATATTCCTCTCTCCTTAATTTGTGGTGAAAGGGCTATCTTAAAATGTTGCAGTTGTTTACAATCAGATTTTAAAGAGAAAAATTTATTCACATTGAGTATAAATTATGCCTCAACTTAAAATTTTTAAAAGCATAAAACCAGGTTAGGAGAAAATTCCCCTGTAGGAATTTCCATCAAATAAATGAGTACATTCAGAATAGGCTGTAGTATGACACTTTGGATAGTATAAAAACACTTCACATCTTTTAAAGAAAGATGGATACTGTTGCGTAAAAAAATGTATCTCCTCTATCAACCCAAAGCACATTTGGTTTGAGTAATTTCTACATCCTCAGTGACATTCTCTAAGGAATCAATTCACTTAGGAAATTACTTCCTAGAACTTATACTTGAAAATGAGGAGGCCTTATCTATCACATTTGCTTTGAGGGGAAAATGGTGTGCTTCAGATAAAACAGTATAGTGACCAAAATACTTCCCACCTGTCAACTTTATTTTCCTCCCATTTAGTTTCACATCATGCACGTTGGCAAGATTCACAGGAGAAAAATAGACAAGAACAAATTTTTACCGTTGTTGAAAGTATGCCAGTTTGGCAAGGGTGTGGAACAATGGGCATTCTCAGACACAGTCAGAATGTCAGCTAGTTCAGCCTTTCTGGAAGGTAGACTGGCAATGTACAGGCTTTCAAAATTTTGAATATGAATATCCTTTGGCCCAAAAATTCAACTTCTGGGAATTTATCCCAAGTGAACAAACTGGACAAAGATGGAAGACCTACATAAAAGGTTTTCATAAAGCACTGTTCACAACAATGATGAGTTAGGAGCCACCTAAATCTTTTCTCACTGGTGGACTGATTAAATACTTTATGATACATCTATTCAATGGAGAACTTTGTAGTGTGTTAGAATAATATGAATATCTGTATGTATTGTTAAGGAAAATTATACAATAGAGTTCTAATCTGTGTTGTAAAAAAATTTTCCACGTTCTTAGGATAAAACCTGGAAGGATATATACACCAAAATATGCTTTTATCTCTGAGTTGTGGGGTTTTGAGCAATTTTTACTTTTTTATTCCTTTGGTTTTTTTGAGAAGTTTTCTGAAACTACACCTTGAGCATGTGTCACTTATTTAGTCATAAAATATACATGTTCTGGCTTGCAAAAAAAATTAAAACCCGTCAACTTAATTGTTTTTCAGGAGAAAATATTTGCAACTCATATATGAAAAGAAATTAATATCTACAATACACAAAAACTCCTACAATTCAACAACAAAAAAATCCCCAAATCACCCAATTTAAAAATGAGTGAAGAACCTAAATAGACATTTCCTCAAAGAAGATGTATATAAACAGACAATAAGTACATGAAGAGATGTGCAACGTCACTACTTATTAGGGAAGTGCAAATCAAACCCACAGTGAGGTATCACTTCACACCCATTAAGATGGCCATTAAAACAACCAAACAAAATATCAAGTGTTGGTAAGAATGTGGAGAAATTGGAATCCTGCATGACTGATGGGAAATGCTGCTCTGGAAAACAATATGGCAGTTAAAAAAGACACATGAAATTAACACATGATCCAGCGATTCCATTTCTGGATATATAACCGAAAGAACTGAAACCAGGATCCTGGGCAAATATTCACCCATTAAAGTTCCGAGGAGTATTACTCACAATAGATAAAAAGTGAAAACAACCCAAACGTCCATCAGCAAAATGAAAGGATAAATGAAATGTAGTATATTTATACGATGGGATATTATTCAGCTTTAAAAAGGAAGCAAATTCTTATACATGCTATGACATGGATGACATTTGAGGACATTATGCTGAGTAAAATAAGCCAGACACTAAAAAATAAATACTGTATGATCTCACTTAAATGAGCTATAGAAAGCGGTTAAATTCTTAGAGTCAGAAGTACGGTGGTAGCTGCCAGGGGCTGAGGGAGGGTGGAATGAGGAGTTGCTGCTTAGTTTGTATAGTGGTGACAGTTGCACAATAATGTGAATATACTAAACACATTGAACTGTTTACTTAAAAATAGCTCCAGTGCTAAAGTTTATGCTATGTATTATTTTACCACAATTTAAAAAGAAAGAAGAGAACTATATTCAATATTTTTTAATAACCTATAAGGGAAAAGAATCTGAAAAAGAATACATATACATATATATATATACAGTTGTTCTTGTTCATTTGCTCAGTCATGTCTGACTATTTGTGACCACACATACCAGAGCACAGTAGGCTTCCCTGTCCTTCAGTATCTCCAGGAGTTTGCTCAAACTTGTGAGTCAAAGATGCCATTCAACCATCTCATCTTCTGTCACCCCCATTTCCTCATCCCCTCAATCTTTCCCAGTATCAGGGTCTTTTCTAATGAGTCAGTTCTTCGCATCAGGTGGCCAAAGTATTGTAAGTTTCAGCTTCAGCATCAGCCCTTCCAATGAATATTCAGGGTTGATTTCCTTTAGGATTGACTGGTTTGATCTTCTTGCTGTCCAAGAGACTCTCGAGCATTTTTTCCAACACCACAGTTTGAAAGTATCAATTCTTCAGTGCTCAGCCTTCTTTATTGTCCGTCTCTCACATCCATACATGACTACTGGAAAAACCATAGCTTTGACTATACGCACCTTTGTCAGCAAAGTGATGTCTCTGCTTTTTAATATGCTGTCCAGGTTTGTCATAGCTTTTCTTCCAAAAAGCAAGCGTCTTTCAATTTCATTGCTGCAGTCACCATCCATAGTGATTTTGGAGCCCAGGAAAATAAACTCTATCACTGTTTCCATTTTTTCCCCTTTTATTTGCCATGAAGTGATGGGACCAGGTGTTATGATCTCCGTTTTTTGAATGCCTAGTTTTAAGCCAGGTTTTTCACTCTCCTCTTTCACCTTCATCAAGATGCTCTCTTGATGAACAGAAGTTCCTCTTCACTCTCTGCCATTAGAATGGTGTCAAGTGCATTTCTGAGATTACTGATATTTCTCCCGGCAATCTTAATTCCAGTTTGGGATTCATCCACCCTGGCGTTTCACATGATATACTCTGAATATAAGTTAAATAAGCAGGGTGACAATATACAGCCTTTATGTACTCCTTTCCCAATTTTGAACCAGTCCGTTGTTCCATGTCCAGTTCTAAATGTTGTTTCTTGACCTGCATACAGGTTTCTATGTACATACATATATATAATTATACATATATATTCATATGTATATATAACTGAATCACTGCTATATACCTGAAACACAATATTGTAAATCAACCATACTTCAAAAAAAAAAAAAAAAGGAAAAAACCCAGGACTTCCTCCATGGTCCAGTGGTTGAGAATCCACCTTGCAGTTCAGGGGACACCAGCCTGATCCCTGGTCTGGAAGATCTCACATGCCTCAGAGCAACTGAGCCTGTGCTCTGGAGCCTACGAGTTACAACTACTGAGCCCACGTGCTGTAACAGTTGAAAGCTCCCGCATCCTGAAACCCACGAGCCACGACAAGAAAAGCGATAAGCCCGTGCACCACAGCTGGAGAGCAGCCCCTGCTTTCTGAAACTAGAGAAAAGCCCGCGTGCAGCAATGAAGACTCAGCGCAGCCAAAAATAATGAACACATATTTTAAAAAGTTGTTTTCTACATAGAGGTATTCATTTCTATCATGACTAAGGAAGATCTAACTCGTCAGGAAAGTATCTATAGACTTTAACAACAGAAAACATATATTCATTTCAATTCATATTCTCTTTCACACTGGCCTACATTGGAAGACATGTGACATTAATCCAAATCAATAGGAACTGAGTTAATCCTCTTTATTTGCCTCAATCCAATTAGGTTTATTTATATGTGACCCTTATTTTTCCAGACTGCACCAGATACCTGAAAGACGAGGAGAGATTGTGGGGTAATGACAGGCAGAGATGTATTCCAATTACGTCAGCTCTTGCAGCCCACCCGATGTAGTCTGACTTGTAAGTGGTTACAACTCTTGGAGTTCTCAGAAACTGATGTGGGGCTTCCTACGTTTTGCTGAGTCTGACTCAGAGGTTCTCAGTTTGATCCAGTTCTTCCCTGTGTGAAGGCAGCCTCCAGATGAGTGTTTATTCTTGTCCCCTGTTGTTTATTCTTGTCCACTTTTCTCCTGAACATGGTCCCTGCCACTAAGAACTTAGAAGGCAATATTCAAGTTGAAATGTAGGCATCCCTAAATTCCTTCTACCTTTTGCAGTTTCTTTTGTATGTTGGGGGCATTCTGACCAATACAAGTCATACTGACCATCTTTAAATTCTCTGGGGCCTCAGGATCTATATCTGTATGTTGCCTATAGGCTTATACCTATCCTGTAGGCTTTAAAAACCCTTTCTAGAAATTCTGAAGAATCCTCATTCTGTTACTGCTATACCTCCTGTGCTTTATTAAGGCTTCTTTGTTTTGGCATCCCTTTTCGTAATCCTGCAAGAATGCAATTTTGATAATGCTCAAGTTTTGGCCTATCCCCAGCATTCACATCTCAATGAGGATCAGCTGTTGTATAGCTATGCTTGCTGCAGCTCCCATGGGGTTGCCAGGGGTTTCTGAATGTAACCAATCCACTACCTCCTGGCTTTATCCAGCACTATTCTACATTCTTCTGAAGTGAGGGTATTTAATAAATTTTTAAAATCTGCCCAGGTACAGTTGTGGGTTGCAAAAATCAATGAAAAAAGATTTTCCATTCTCTTTGAATCATCTCTAAAAGTTGGCATAGTGTTCTCCTAATTAAATAAACGACATTGAAAAGGGCACTTGGGACCCAGATAGACCCTATTGGCCGCCCTGTCTTAGCATTCACTCCCGCACTGGGGACTTGTCTTAATGGATATTGTGCTCCACGAGCTTGGATAACTCCCTGGCCATATGGAGTGCCCTGGTGGGTATAAAAGAAGGAGACCATCTCTATTTTTCTGAGCCTCAGATCCTGAGGTGGGGGTAGGCGGGGAGCCTGAGGCTGTGGCTTAGGCGCTGCAGTAAAGGAACCGCAGCACAGTCACCATCGCATGGGGGTGCAGGAGGAGTGGTCTGAGTGTTTGAATGAACCACAAGCCCTCTTTCTTCTCACTAGAATCAAGCACAACAGGAAAACAACTTTCAATCTTCTCTGCATGGATTTATTCTGACACAACAACATACACAACTGTACACAATGTATTTCATCCCATTTTTCTTCCCTTTACAAAATAAATCTAGTTGCAAAAGTTGTATTGTAATTTAAGGATCCATTTTCAGGCCATTTTTCTCCGGAGTCTCAATGGTATGCAGGGTTAATAAAAAATACCATCATTTTCTTTTCTTTGGGCTTGTAGCTGAAAGCCATTCAGTTCTGGAGAAGGAAGCCTAGAGGGCTACAAGAGAGAACTGAATTAACTTTTCCCATTTAGGGGTTTGCTTACAGGTGGTTGATGCAAAGCAATCTCTCTATAGGTCCTTGCTACTGACATCAAGAAGTTCAATCACCAGCGTCCCATTCTTAGCAACTAAGACAATCAGAAATAGATGGACATAGACAAATGAGACCAAAAACAAACAAACAAACAAACAAATAAAACCCAAAACCAAAGCCCGGGGGTCTCTAACCCAAGTATGGAATATCTTAGCGGGGTAACCTTTTATATTTTCTGCCAAACATAGCAAAATCCCACCAGATTGTACCCAGTTGGAGCATCAGTGGTTCTATCCAGTTTGAGCTCGGCTCAAACTAGACACAGCTGGCTTCAAGTTCTTAGACAACAGCAACTTCACATATCTCATTGCTTAGGTTATGTGCCCTAGGAGGACACGCAAATCGTAAAATAACCTTGATTACTGAAAGCAGGTGAAATAGATTTGTCTAACCATTACCCACAGTTTCAACGCTCCCATTCTCATTGATATTTGAGTTTATGGAATTTAGCATATACTTAAAATTAGCTTCTATAATTAAGTACTATGGGTTGTTCAGCAAAACAGCCAGTTGAAAAATAATCTAATTTCTGAAAATAAAGTCACAAAGTTAGGTGTGTACACACACAGAGAATTTTCAGTCTCATCGTTGGAAAACTGGGTCCTACTTGCTTTTGGAAAAGGCCTTATTCTCTATGATTGAGCCATTCATGGTTAACTGAAATTGGTCTTTCTAACCACCTCTTACAGTGTTTGCCATGAAAACTGGAAGCTTGGTGCTTTGCTGTGGCTGCATGGAACTGGTAAGGTGGGAAAGGTTTAAGATCTGCCTGTCATGGTTGAACAGCAAAATGGACCTGGCTGCAAAAGTTGACTCCAGAAGCTTAGGCAGCTGGGACAGGGAAAGCTACTTGTGCCATGTCCAAAGGTCACAGTCGTGTTAATTCCAGATGTGGTGATCACTGGCTTCCTGATAAAGGAGGCTGGGTACAGTAGCAGGAAATTCAGATGGTACTCACTACTCAGGATTTAGACTAAAGGGTGAAATAGTGGAAAGGGTTAGAAGAATAGGAAAGGGCTTAAGTCTGGTATAATTTGGGTATAGTGATCAACACAAAACCCATCATAGGCATGGAGAGGGAAGAGATGGTAATATATCCATAATCATTCATGTAGATGCCCTAAGTCCAGCTAACAATATGAATACCCAGGGAATAATTAGCCCCAGAAATTATCTTTAGAACACTAACTGTTGGAAGAATTCATGTTCTTTCAGCACTCGTGCGTGCTTTTCGTAAGTCACACACAAACTTTCTCTCTCTCTCTCACATACACACACAGGCAAAGAGAGATTTATTGCAAGGAACTGGTTTATGTAACTGTACCTGTAACTGGCTATGTAGGCAAGTCTGGAATCCTCAGGGCAGGCCATCAGAAAGGGTGGGCTGGAAACTCTCAGAAAGGAGTTGACACTTCAATCCACTGGCAGAATTTCTTCTCTTTCAGAAAAACTCAGTTTTGTCCTTAGGCCTTTCAACTGATTGGATCAGGTACACCCAGATTATGGAGTATAATCTTTCCTTAAAGTCCACTGATTGTGTTAATCATATCTATAAAATATCTTCATAACAACATCTAGATTAGTATTTGATTGAAAAATTAGGCATAGCCTAGCCAAGTTGACAAATCAAATTGGACCATTACACCAGTTAAATATCATTAAATAACTGTCAAGTGTCTGATTTTTTATTTGGATCTGAGCCTCCAAAAGGTACTGACTGTGGGGTTTCTTTTTGTGTTATACTATGTCTTCCAGAGGGGAACAAATACATTTTAATCATCTATATGATTAATGTTCCTAAGATCTTAAAAGTGTGGGAGAGATGGAACCGTAGATGTATTGCATACCTCAGAGATGTATAAGTCTGAAAACAAGTGAGACTAAGCTTCCTGGTTGAGAACTCAGTGGGGCCAGTTGTGGAGACTAGGTAGGGCAGAGATGATGAGATGTGGCATAATTTCTTAAAAAGAGGACAGACTTTGAAATCAGGCACACCGGACATACTTTGAATTATAGCTTTACTACTTTGCAAATACTGAGACCTTAAGCAAATTGCTGTCAATTCAATTGCTCAGTAGTGTCTGACTCTTTGCGACCCCATGGACTGCAGCACGCCAGGCTTCCCTGTCCATCATCAATTTCCGGAACTTGCTCAAACTCATGTCCATCGAGTCGATGATGCCATCCAACCATTGCATCCTCTGTCGTCCCCTTCTCCTGCTGCCTTCAATCTTTCCCAGCATGAAGGTCTTTTCCAATTGGGTGGCCAAAGTATTGGAGTTTCAGTATTAGTCCTTCCAATGGATGTTCAGGACTTCCTTTGGGATTGACTGGTTTTTAAAAATTGCTAGTTTTTAAAAATTCCCATTTTTAAGGTATAGTTTACATATAATAGTAATGACCCTTTTTAAGTGTATATGTCAATGAGTTTTAACACATTTATACACCTGCACAATCATATCCATAATTCTAATATGTAGAAATATACACATTTCCACACCTGCATAATCTATATACATAATAGAGAACAAGTTGCTTGTGTTCCTTCCCAATCAAATCCTCCTACTCACTGATCTGCTTTCTGTTCCTATTTATTAATGTATTCATTTCAAACAATATTTATTGAGCACCTATTATGGGTAGGTGTTGGTGCTGGGATAGAGTAGTGAATAAAACAGAAAAAAAATAGCTGCCATTATGTAGAGGGAAACAAAAAGCAAACTAAGTATGTAAAAAATATATGGTAAGTCACATGATGGTAACTTCTACAGAAATTATGGGAAGTAATTGCAGAGAGTCAGAGTAGGGTGGGACACATGTTGCTCTTTTCAAAGGGCAGTCAAGGATCACATCACTACTCTTTTTTCAGCTTGAGATGGATTTGGTTTTATTCTTACAAAAACAAATAAATGAATACATTGGCTTGAATGTTCTTTTCTCTCTCGCAATTTCCCCCTTCCAAAAAAGCAATCACTGTGAGAACCCTTAAGATGGAAAGGCAGAGAGTGTGTCACCAGGACCCACATTAGAGGGCAAAGATGCCCCACACATGAGGGGTCAGAGAAGGGCACTGTGGGTGGCGCGGCTTGTATAGTCTCGGCCGCTATGAGGGGAAGGATCCTTTTCCAGCATGGACTGGACATAACGTGTGCTGGAACAATGATCTGATGGAAGTGAGGCATGAGTAATGTGGACATTAAGACAAAAGTGCTCCAGGTAGAGAGAACAGCAAGGGCAATGACCCAGAGGTGAGTGTTGTTGGAATGTTTGAGAAACTGCAAAGAATCCAGTATGGTTGGAATGAAGGGACAGAGACAGATAACAGAAAAGATAAGAGAAGAAAAGGGGTCCAGGTATGAGATGGTTTTGTAGTCCACTGTGAAAACTTTGACTCTTAATCTTAGTATAAAAAGGAACCACTACAGAGTTTTAAGAAAAGTTGTGACATCATTTGATATATTTAAAAAGATCACTCTGGCTGCTGTGTTGGGAATTGACTGTAGGGGCAAAGTTCATAATTAACATAAAGTACCTGATAGCTAGTAAATGTTCAAAAATTTTTTTTATCTATTTGGAGGTTACTGATTTCCTAGTACAAATGATACTGTGACCTCTCTTTGTTTATTTGTTTTTGTATAGTACAAATATGGATTCATTCATTTACTCACCAAGTATGAATATAGTAGGTGCTGAGGAATAAAAGTTGAGATATGAAAGATAGGATTGCTGCAAATTCATAAAGTAGAATGGTACCAGGGATGGTGGAAGGAGAAAATGAAAAGTAGTTGTTTAATGGGTGGAGAGTTTCAGTTTTGCAAGATGAAAAAGTTCTGTACATCTATTGCACAGCAATATGAGTATACTTTACTGAATTGTTAATTAAGACCAGTAAAAAAAAGAACACATGGCCCTGTGTATATAAAGATGTACTTAGGTGTCTGCTGCCTGTCTAGACTCTACTCACTTAAAAGCAGTATCCCAAAGAATATGAAAAAGTCTTACCTCTTTCATCCCCTAGGATGTAGAACCGGCTATACAGTTTTAAAAATAATGCTATTCTTTTCTTTTTGTCTTTCTAAAAAAAAAGTGTACATATATGTAAATGACATATATGTATGTGTATGTACATATACGGGCTTCCCAGGCAGCACTAGTGGTAAAGAAAGCAGTGAAACACAGTGAAAGTCACTCAGTCACGTCCGACTCTTTGCGACCTCATGGACTATATAGTCCGTGGAATTTTCTAGGCCAGAATACTGCAATACTGTGCAGTCCACAGAATTCTCCAGGCCAGGATACTGTAGGGGCTACGTAGCGGTTCTCTTCTCCAGGGGATCTTGCCAACCCAGGGATTGACCCCAGGTCTCTCACGTTGCAGGCGGATTCTTTACCAGCTAAGCCACAAGGGAAGCCCAGTGGTAAAGAACCTGCTGCCAATGCAGGAGATGAAAGAGACTCCAGTTAAATCCATGGATTGGGAAGATCCCCTGGAGGAGGGCATAGCAACCTACTCCAGTCTTCTTGCCTGGAAAATCCCACAGACAGAGGAGCCTGGAGGGCTACCGTTCACGGGGTCTCAAAGAACTGGACATGACTGAGGCTACTAAGCATACACACACACATATATATGCACACACATATGCTCCTGTATATGAATGTGTACATATGTGTACATGCCATATTAAACAGAGAAGTGTCTAGTAGCTTATCCAGCATCCAAGTAATAAGATGTAATTTGGGGTGACTTTTGTTACATTTTTGTACTTTTCTGGATTGTTTGAATTTTTAAATTAATAGGAATATAATTTTTAATAGTAAATTTATTAAAAATTAAAAAATTTTAATATGAATTTATTCATTTTAATTGGAGGTTAATTACTTTACAATACCGTATTGGTTTTGCCATACATCAACATGAATCCGCCACAGGTATACATGTGTTCCCCATCCTGAACCCCCCTCCCTCCTCCCTCTCTGTACCATCCCTCTGGGTTGTCTCAGTGCACCAGCCCCAAGCTGGTTTTAAAAAAAATTAAAACTACCACAATGCAGCAATAGAGTTCTGCTGTATGAACTGATGAATGTGAAGGGCCTGGAACATGTGTGGAACATAGTAAGTGCTAAGTAACTATTGGCTGCTTTATTCTGCTTGTTGCTACGTGGCAGGTCCTGATCTAAGTTAGTTATAGGTGTTTCCTCCCTTAACCCTTACAGATACTCTACATACTGAGACACAGACAGGTTATGACAAAGATCACATAATTTTTAAGTAAGAAGACCATATTTTATAGACAACTGTCTTTTAAATCCTTTAACATAAATAGCTATTGTACTTGTGTAAAAACTCATTGCTGAAGATGTTCTCAACTGATACTATAAATGTGTAACTATTTTATATGATATAAAAGAGTGATGTGTAAATTCTTATAAAGTTTCGGGAAGTATCTATCAAGTTAAAATGAGTTGAATAGTTATATATTCTAAGACATACATAATTCTTATAGTGAACAAATAATTTGTACCTCACACTTCATAGCAAAGTTATTTTTTCTTTTCCATTATGGTTTATAACAGGATATTAAATATAGTTCCCTGTGCTATACAATAGGACTCTGTTATCCATTGTACATAAAACAGTATATATCTTCTAATTCCAAACTCCCTATTTGTGTCTCCTCCACTCCCCTCCTTCTTGGCAACCACAGGTCTGTGAGTTTGTTTCTGTTGTGTAGATAAATTCATTTTGTCTTATTTTAGATTACATGTATAAGTGATATCATATGGTATTTATCTTCTCCTTTCTGACTTACTTCGCTTAGTGTCATAATCTCTAGGCCCATCCATGTAGCTGCAAGTGGCATTATTTCATTCTTTTTTATGTATAACAAAATCATAATTGATATTAGCAATTTGCCCTTGAACAATAATTTATAGTTTACAAAGCACATTCACACACTCATCTTGATCTCCAAAACCACTGAGTGAAGTAGGAGGGCAGGGCAGGCAATAATATCCCTGCTCACAGTTGAGGAAGCTGAATCATATATGTGTGCTTCATTCAGTAACAATGTCTTTGGCCACAAGTAACAAAAACCCGACTCTAACTGGTTTACACAATACAGAAATAGATTGACTCGCTTACTTGGATGCCCAGAGGTGAAGTATTCTTCAGGGTTGACATAATCTAGCTGCACTGACTGTTCTAACTCTCTTGGTTCTGTTCTTTACTCAGTGTTGATAGTTAGCTTGATAGTTAACTTCAGCTTGATAGGTAGGTGGCTGCTACAGTTCTGGGTCTCAAATCTATATACAACAGTGACAGAGGAAAAGACCCTTTCTTTCTGTAGCTTTATCTTGAGAAGTAGGCAAGTGTCCTTGGAGGTCCTTAGTAAAGTTCTCCTTACTTTTTACTGGTGCAGATTAATTTATATAACCATCCCCAAATCAGTTATCGGCAAGAGTCTTGTGATAACCCTTAGATAAATCAAGATACTTGATGAAAATCTGGGCTGTGTTAAGAAGAAGGAGAAAGGGGGCTGCTAATGAATATGGGTCAAGCACTATACCCTGGGAAGGAGCAGTAAGGGATCCACCCCAACACCTGTAGATTACGTCTTGGGGCCAAGGCTACCACTGAGGCCAAGATGGCAGGACTCAGGCGTGCTAACTCCCATGCTTTTCATATAATAACCTCAACTGTATCAGATTTTTATTAGAGTAGGGTGCTCACTTTTGGCTTTTATGGAGGCAGGGGACATTCTTAAACAAAAAGTTTGACTGTGGGAATTCTATATGACTGAGTTTGCAAAACTGAAGTTGGATGGTCTGGCAGAAGTTTGGTTTGAAAGCTACATTCTTACAAATTCTGCATAAGTATTATTTTTTATTTATAAAAATTTCAAGCAATAAACAACAAAACTTTGAAAATCTTATGTCACACAATATTTGCACTGAATTTTTTAAGAAAAAAATTGCAGTTACAGTTGAAGTTCCCTGAATATGTTTTGCAAATCCCCTTCTCCTTTATGCTTCACCACAGGGAAACACAGCTCTGAATTTGGTTTCCATTTTCATGTGGGTGTTCATTTTTTAACCTAAAAATTTTTTTATTTTGACCTGCCATGTGGCATGTGGTTCTTAGTTCCCCTACCAGGGCTTGAATCCTCACCCCTTGCAGTGGAAGCACGGAATCTTAACCAATGTACAACTAGGGAAGTCCCCACATGGATGTTTTTATGATTTTACTACTAAAAATAGATCCAAGATACATAGCATTGCTTTGAATATGTATATAAATAAAGTTATATATACATATATATATATATGGTACCCCCAAACATATCCTTCTGCAATGACACTTTTTGCTCAACATTGCTCTTGAATTACATATATATTGATATATACAGTTTAGTTCACTCATCCTAAATGCAATATAGCCCATTGTTCAAATATACCACAATGCATTATTCACTCTTATGCAGATGGATATTTTGGTGATTTTCACTGTTACACAATTCCCAGCAAAGATATTGTGAATGCTCCAGAAGACCCTCATGGTACACAGGCTAGAGTTTCTGGTGGCACATATGCTGGATTGGAATTACTGGATGTGTGCAGCTTCAGTCTTAATAGATATTGTCAGATTGCTGCCAGTCTGAAGGTGTGAATGGAAATATAATAATTTCTTTTTTCTGTGATATTTCATATGCATTTAAAACTCATCAGTTTCTAACATTTAATCCCATTTTCCATATTGGAAATTTGTTTTCTTTCCTTTATCATGGGCGATTGCAAAGGCTCTTATGAATCTCTTCATTTTGCTATAGAAGTTACCCTGTTTCATCCTTTGAAATATATTTTATTGCTTATTGGACATAAAGTCTGACAGTGAGAGAAAAGAAATAAATACACGTATTCAGACACTTGTCGATTTCTCTCCAAACTGTTATTTGAGACAGATAATTTTTTCTTGATAATTTCCTGCTCACTTGACTAAGTGTATAATGTGATCAGAATTTTTGTATTTTGTATAGGGAATGGAAAATAGCCCCCTTTCTCACTGGAAAAATCCCAAGATCAGAAGATTTAAGAAGAGCTTTGATAACAAATTAGAGTGATTCGTATTTGGCAACCATGTCTGGTAGAATTCTTGAACTTGCGCCTGGAGTATGGCAATGACCTTACTGAATGATGTCCCTTTAGCACCTTGAAGCATCACTCTATTTTTATGCATTGTCTACCTTGGCAATTCAGCTGCTCTTGGAGACGCTCACAGCAAGCTCCCTGAAGAGTTTCCCTGTGTTTGGGGGACGAAGTAACATCAATAAATCAAAATTTACCCTGTATCGCATTGGCCTATGAGATAGAAAGGCAACACAATAAACAAACATGAGATCATATTTCCATTTTGGTCGAGCACAAGGGGAACATTTAATCCTGAGCAGAATGAGAGAGAGACGGGAGGGAACAAATGCACACTGACTGAGAATGGATTGTTTTCTCTTGCAGTTTGCTTTGCAAAATCCAGTTGGAAAAGGAATAAACATTTATTTCTCTCATTTTTCTATACTTACCTTTAAAGTGTCTTAGCATCAAAGGAAAGTCCCAACCTGAAACTGTATTTTCTTTCCTCAAAGAATGTGGTGTAAGTGAGAAAGTGTATGAGAGGGCGGAGGTGTATGAGAGGGCGGAGGTGCAGAGTGAGTTTTGCAGGCACAAAGAAGGGTTCAACATCAAAGTCAGGATAAAAATGATAATTTTCAATTTTTGTATGTTGATTCTAGGTTCCTAGAGGATGGAGTGATACCGTTTTTCCCCTTTTATTTATTGATTCGGCTGTTTAGGAATGGTATAAACTGTTGTTAAGTTTGCCAAACAGCTCCTATTATGCTTCCTCTAGAGTCTCAAGGTGACAGCTAGGCTTCCCTGGCACGCGCAGTAAAGGTCACCTTTGGTAATGTTCTATTAAAACATGACTACAAAACTTTGACTACATAGCAGGTAATAAGGAAGTATCTAGGAGTTTCCTTCTAATTTCATACCTTTTATTATGAAAGCTTAGCAAGACCTAAAAAAGTTTTGGAAGTGGTTAGATATTTGCTATATTGTTTTTGAAGAGTAAAACTTCCCCTACACCTCTTGAATTAAAGTAATCATTTGTTAATCAAGTAGGTCCTTGAAAGACAACATTTTCTTCTCTTGAATGTTAGTTCTGCTCCCCCTTTGTTTCCCAAAACTGCCCCAGTTCATAGACAGCCCTTTGAGCTGTCGAATTCTCAGCCCTCCATTCTAGCACTGACCTCTCAGCGTTTACCTTCTGATAGACACATTTAAACTTCAGTGTCTGCAGCAACCACTGTCATTACCATCTCGAATATCATAAACCTCAATGCTCCTTAAGAGACATTTCTGTCTCACTCTCTCCTGGGCACTAGAACTCTTCCAGCTGATGGATTAATGAGCTTAAACTGGGAGAGGCTGTGTGTTCAGGGTGAGACGTGTACCTGGACCCGTGACTCATTTGCTCATGTAGTGACTTCATTTCTATTATCCCAGAGGAATGCAGCAGGCACATTGACATTTTGTCTCCTGGCACCATAGAAAACAGTGTGTTGTTGAACTAACACGCCCTGCCTGGATTCTGATAGGGCTCTGAAAAACTGACTAGGTAGTCAAAGCAACTAATAAGATCGTTATAGACTTGAGTACAACTGTACACCACCCTTATAACACAGGTTGTTTTTAACTAGGGAAAAGTTAAACTAGGGCTTAAAAAGTTTAACCAGGGCTTAGCAGTTTTTGCCCCCTTCATCCAAACTTCAGCAGATAAAGGTCAACCAGGTAGCTGTCTGGCTTTCCTAGAACAAGTTTATAATCTTATTTAAAATTTAGTTGATGAGTTACGAAAGAAGCCAAAGCTTTATGTGCTCTCACAGATTCTGTACAGACATCGAGGGAACTTCCCCAATCAGGGCCCCACTCCCCAAAGGAGGAAATATACTAGGGTGCATAAAGGCTTGATGAAGTGTGAGAAATTTCTCTCTTGCCACCTGATCCCAGTTGGAAATTCACTGGCTCGCTGTGCTGCTGACAGAACAAAACAGAAGATAATAGCCTCTGGCTGAAGATTTTATAATTGAAGCTGAGACAGAGTGGGCCATGTGCATGTTTAGAACAGTGATTGCATTGTGAATTATAACAGAAGTCCCACTTGTCAGGCACACAAACATTTAAGACCACAGAAAGGCATCTGATTTGAGACAGGGGATGACAAAATGGATCTTTTGGTTTTCTCTACTTTGCCTGGAATACAAAGGGACTGATGACGGCTTTGTTCTGGGATAAAGTCTTACATTCCTTTGGGGACCTACCCAATCATTAGTAGAGAAAGAAAATTCCTGTCTGGACTCACTCCTTCCATTTTCTAAAAGAAGTAACCTTTAGTCCTCATCAGCAATGGAGAAAGAAAGCAATATAAACGATGTCACGCCAGATATTTTGCTTTGTTTGCTGATCACTTTTCCTCATTTATCCTAGTGACTGCCTCAATGTTAAACAATTGTTGTAAACATTATTTAAGAAACATGGCTACTTTGACAATATATCTCACCATTAACATGTCTCTACCCTCTGAACCAGGAATTATACTTTTAAGAATTTAAGAGCTAAACTAACAGATGTGGAAAATGACATATTTACAGAGATAATCCTGGAAGCATTGTTTGTAACATCCAAACAGTGAAAATGACTGAAAAGTTCATAGACAGGGAAATGATTAAATAAATTAATGTACATTTACACAAGGAAATGAGGTGTAAGTTGAAAGTCCAGTTCTAGTCCGTCTCATGAACCTGAAACTCTGATGCTGTTATAGTCATTCATTGATCTAATGCTTAATTAGTTGTCATCCTCATATAAGGAGGTTACAAATATTGACAGTGAGGGACTGAAGAGTTGGGTGCTTTTCCTTTGGCTTTTATTGGTAGCAAACGAACATTAACAACACTGATGGAAGAAGGAAGGAAGGAATCTTGACTACTTTTGGACCTTCTGTAAATAGCTCAAAGGTCATCTTAGCCTGTCTTCTAGGTTTATAGGATGTACCACTGCCTTTTTGGTATATAATATTTATCAGGTGAAGAAAAATCCCACACCGTTCCTCTAATGGCTAGAGGTTTGATCACAATATTTAAAAATAGTTAAAGTAAACATTTTCATCTATTGCTTATGAGTCCTTTAGACACAGAGTCTTAAAACCTCCTGGGTTTAACAGATAGTTAGTCACTCAGTTGTGTCTGACTCTTTGTGACCCCAGGGACTGTAGCCCACCAGGCTCCTCTGTCCACGGAATTCTCCAGGCAAGAATACTGGAGTGGGTTGCCATTTCCTTCTCCAGGGGATCTTCCCGACCCAGGGATCAAACCTGGGTCTCCTGCATTGCAGGCAGTTCCTTTACCGTCTGAACCACCCCAGGTGAGAACACCATTTAATCCCACTGGTGACAGGCTGAAATGAGAAAGTGAATCATTATGTTAGAAAGAAGTTTCTGGTGGTGGGTGGCATTGTTGTTCAGTAGCTAAGTCCTGACCAACTCTTTTGCAACCCCATATACTGTAGCCCACCAGACTTCTGTCCATGCGATTTCCCAGGCAAGAATACTGGATGGTTGCCATTTCCCTCTTCAGAGGATTTTCCACACCAGGGATCAAACCTCTGTCTCCTGCTTTGGCAGGCAGTTCTTTACCGCTGATCCACCTGGGATTTTGTGGCACAAAGTCTAACTGTACAATGGAATCAACCAGAGTTGGAGAAAAACAGCAGAAAAGCTTTTAAACAGATCTTTCTTTTATAATTTCTCAACATATTATGAACTTAATTGCCTTCCTCATACATTGTGAGCGAATTGAGTTCAAGGTTGGCTGTCATTTTTGTATCCTCAGTACCAGGCACAGCACCTGATACATAATGAATACTTAGTAGCCTTCAAATTGAATTATAACAACTAAAGTCTGAACAAAAATTAAGATAGTAGTTGTTAAAATTTTCTGATTACTGGTAGGGACACTTCCCCCAGAAAGTCTGCACTTACTCATGTATACAAAAATGTCAACATAATTTTAGGGCAATTGTGGACATGTGTTCTCCTCCTCATTTTGTAGATCTTCTAGTGAACTGGGGATTCTAGATTAAGATATTCTGAGGTTTAGAACATAATCTAAAGTGGAGGAAGTGGAGGAATCCTCAGAAACATTCTCCACTCCCTTTCTTTTTTCAAAAAGCATGTTTCTCCCGTCTACTTCACACAGAAACTTTTTCAGGACACTATGGAAAAGGGCCTTTTCTTGTGGAAGATGTAAAAAAATTGATCTATGTCATTTTAGATTAATTTATAAATTAGATATTATATTTAGATATCTAGATATAAATTGGATAATTTATAAATTAGATAGTAGAAAAAATGCTGTAAGGATTTATAGCAAAAAGTAATCTCAAAGAGGATGTGTTTATTTAACAGGCATTTATGGACTATTCCCTATGAATCAAGAACTGAAAGACAGAGATAGAAACAATGACCCAAAGAGATGGCAATGAGGTGGAGTGCATGCACAATAAGCTTGAGTATTTGAGTTAGATTTTTGCCTCTTTGTATGTTTGACGAAGACAGCGGTGGGTGGAACGGACAGAAAGCAACTGTTAACTCTCTAAAGGAAGAAAAATAACTTTTATTCATTCTGTAAGAGGCTTTGGCTTTCCTACGGTCATATACGGCTCTTAACCTCCCATTCTCAGTTAACAGATTACCCACCAGGAAACAATAATGTCTGGATAAACATGGGCTGATCATGAATGAGGAGGAAGACAATGCTTCAACTATATCCCTACAGTATAATGGAGCTGCAGTTATCTAAAGGCCATTTCTAAGATCCAGCATTGTAAACGTTTCTTTCATCTGAGTGATGTTTTTCTGATGCTTATTTGTTGCATCTTAAACTTTGATGAGGAGACCTCAAAGCTGATTTGGCATGACTATCTATCTACTCAAAGGAGCAATTCTCTCTTTAACAGTCTTGGTAAGCACAGGATTTGTTTGAACACTCATTAACAGCAGTAGCATAATGTATTTGTAGTCAACAATAATCATTAGAAATTCATTCCTCATACTGAGCTAAAGTCTCATAAAAATTTTCAACTATTTCTCTAAAGCTTTGGCTTCTGAAGCAATGAAGAGTAACCTTATTCTCTCTTCCATATCCTCCAAGTATTTTGAAAATAGTTATCACTTGTGTGTGTGAATTCAACTCCGGACTGAATTTCCCTAATTCTTTTTTTTTTTTTTCCGTCTAAGCAGTTCCGCTTTATTGCAGCAATTCCCTAATTCTTTTATGTATTTTTCTTAAGAAGTCAAATCATCACCCTCCTGTTATTTATCCTTCCAAACGCTGTAATACCCAAATCTGCACCCCAAATCTGCTTAAAATGTGACACCTCGATTGGAACACGATATTCTAACCGTGACTGATCTAAACATGTTGGAGTCCGGTGGAACTATTCTTTTGACCTGGACACATTCTTCCATCGACACACTTTTACAAAGCTTTAGTTCTCGCCTCCTGTTCCCTCCCCAGGTGTGCAGTACTGTGGGCTTATACTGGAATTTGGTCAGATAAAAATTCCAGGACATTGTTTCCCGAGTATACCACTATCAAGTCAAGTTTGACATAGGCATGAAATGTGCAAAATTTTATCTTAAATTTGTCTCAGCAGTGAAATAGCTCTAAATCTTAATAATATCATCATATTTAAACACTCTAGCTCTGTTATCTGTAAATTTGATAATACCTTCTATAGAATATAGAAGCTTCCCTAGTGGCCTAGATGGTAAAGAGTCTGCCTGCAGTGCAAGATACTCAGGTTCGGTCCCTGGGTTAGGAAGATATCCTGGAGAAAGAAATGGCAACCCACTCCAGTATTCTTGCCTGGAAAATCCCGTGGATAGAGGAGCCTTGTAGGCTACAGTCCATGGGATCACACAGAGTTGGACTCGACTGAGCAACTTCACTTTTCAATAGAATATAGAACACTTTCTATAGAATTCCGCATGTCTTCATCTAAAATTTCCCTCAGTTCAGTTTACCTCAGTCACTCAGTTGTGTCTGACTCTTTGAGACCTCCGTGGACTGCAGCACACTAGGTCTCCTTGTCCATCACCAACTCCTGGAGCTTGCTCAAACTCATGTCCATTGAGTCGGTGATGCTATCCAACCATCTCATCCTGTCGTCCCCTTCTTCTCCTGCCTTCAATCTTTCCCAGCATCAGGGTCTTTTCCAATGAGTCAGTTCTTCGAATCAGGTGGCCAAAGCACTGGAGTTTCACCTTCAGCATCAGTCCTTCCAATGAATATTCAGGACTGATTTCCTTTAGGATGGACTGGTTGGATCTCCTTGCAGACCAAGGGACTCTCAAGAGTCTTCTCCAACACCACAGTTCAAAAGCATCAATTCTTCAGCGCTCAGCTTTCTTTATAGTCCAATTCTCACATCCATACAAGACCACTGGAAAAACCATAGCCTTGACTAGACGGACCTTTGTTGGCAAAGTAATGTCTCTGTTTTTTAATATGCTGTCTAGGTTGGTCATAACTTTTCTTCCAAGGAGCAGGTGTCTTAATTTCATGGCTACAGTCATCATCTGCCGTGATTTTGGAGCCTAAAAAGATAAAGTCTGTCACTGTTTCCATTGTTTCCCCATCCATTTGCCATGATTTCCCTCAATGTAAGGTAAACTGTTATTCAACTCATTCAGTTTGTTTCAATAGCTAGGAATCCACCTGGTTAACAATTATCCTGTCATATCCTCCATCTTAGCCTTAAAGACTTCAATAAACGTGTCAAGGGTCTAGTTGGATTCAATGAACATGTACCTTTAAAACATTCTAAGCCATACGGTTTTTCTGACAACAAATGCTAATGACATTTTATCATGGCAGTAAAATTTTAGGTGAGCCTTCAAGCTCTATGAAATAAGCAGCTAGAATGTCAACTCATATGGGAAGGAACAAAACAGCTTGTAATTTTCACCTTTTCCCTTTTCGTGTGCACACATAGTGGACCTGATGCACTGGGCCTATATTTTATCAGGAAGGGAAACTACAAGGTGAATGTAGTGAAATAAACACTCAAGAATCAACATTGGAGTGGGTGTTTGAAGGGCTGTTGTGTTCATTACCCCAACTTTTCAAAACAAGTTTTTCTACAAAATATCCATTAATATAGTTATTGTGGCTCAGTTAACAAAGAATCTGCCTGCAATGCAGGAGACCTGCCTGAGTGCAGGAGACCTGGGTTCAATCCCTGGGGGGAGAAGATTCCCTGGAAAAGGATATGGCAACCCATTCTAGCATTCTTGCCTGAGAAATCCCATGGACAGAGGAGCCTGGATGGGCTACAGTCCATGGGGTCACAAGAGTCAGACACTACTGAGCAATTAAACCACCATTGTGGGTATGTTGGAAGAGGCTACATTAACCTGGTATTTAGATTATATAACATTTACTTTGATACAGTCGGTACTAGATAATCACTTAGGTGGATTTGTTTCTAGTGGAAATTTCTCCTTTAAAAATAATCTGTTCACTCGCCTTCTGAGATGGCCTACACCCATTCTTGAGCTATCAAGAAGCTGAGCTTCACTAGGTCCTAAACGCAGGGCTCCCTTCCCAGCCCCTACACGTGGATGTGATGTCGGATCTGGCTCTGTCTTTCTGTCTGTCTGTCCTCATCCTCCTCTTGCCCCTGGCCATCCCTCGGGCATCTACATCAGTGATGCTTCCAACATCAGTGCAGTTCAGTTCAGTCGCTCTGTTGTGTCCTACTCTGCGACCCCAAGAGTCGCAGCACGCCAGGCACCCTGTCCATCACCAACTCCCGGAGTCCACCCAAACCCATGTCCATCAAGTCAGTGATGCCATCCAACCATCTCATCTTCTGTCATCCCCTTCTCTTCCTGCCCTCAATCTTTCCCAACATCAGGGTCTTTTCCAACGAGTCAACTCTTCGCATCAGGTGGCCAAAGTATTGGAGTTTCAGCTTTAGCATCAGTCCTTCCAATACTCAGAACTGATTTTCTTTAGGATGGACTGGTTGGATCACCTTGCAGTCCAAGGGACTCTCAAGAGTCTTCTCCGACACCACAGTTCAAAAGTATTAATTCTCCTGCACTGAGCTTTCTTTATAGTCCAACTCTCACATCCATACATGACTACTGAAAAAATCATAGCCTTGACTAGATGGATCTTTGCTGGCAAAGAAATGTCTCTGCTTTTTAATATGCTGTCTAGGTTGATCATAACTTTCCTTCCAAGAAGTAAGCGTCTTTTAATTTCATGGCTGCAATCACCATCTGCAGTGATTTTGGAGCCCCCAAAAAGAAAGTCTGCCACTGTTTCCACTGTTTCCCCATCTATTTGCCCTGAAGTGATGGGACCAGATGCCATGATCTTAGCTTTCTGAATGTTGAGCTTTAAGCCAACTTTTTCACTCTTGTCTTTCACTTTCATCAAGAGGCTCTTTAGTTCTTCTTCACTTTCTGCCATAAGGGTGGTGTCATCTACATATCTGAGGTTATTGATATTTCTCCAGCAATCTTAATTCCAGCTTGTATTTCTTCCAGCCCAGCGTTTCTCATGATGTACTCTGCATATAAGTTAAATAAATAGGGTGACAATATACAGCCTTGATGTACTCCTTTTCCTATTTGGAACCAGTCTGTTGTTCCATGTCCAGTTCTAACTATTGCTTCCTGACCTGCATACAGGTTTCTCAAGAGGCAGGTCAGGTGGTCTAGTATTCCCATCTCTTGAAGAATTTTCCACAGTTTATTGTGATCCACACAGTCAAAGGCTTTGGCATAGTCAATAAAGCAATAGATGTTTTTCTGGAACTCTCTTACTTTCTCGATGATCAAACAGATGTTGGCAATTTGATCTATGGTTCCTCTGCCTTTTCTAAAACCAGCTTGAACATCAGGAAGTTCACAGTTCACGCATTGCTGAAGCCTGGCTTGGAGAATTTTGAGCATTACTTTACTAGCGTGTGAGATGAGTGCAATTGTGCGGTAGTTTGGCATTGCCTTTCTTTGGGGTTGGAATGAAAACTGACCTTTACCAGTGCTGTGGCCACTGCTGAATTTTCCAAATTTGCTGGCATATTGAGTGCAGCACTTTCACAGCATCATCTTTCAGGATTTGAAACAGCTCAACTGGAATTCCATCACCTCCACTAGCTTTGTTCATACTGATGCTTCCTAAGGCCCACTTGACTTCACATTCCAGGAAGTCTGGCTCTTGGTGAGCATACTATCGTGATTACCTGGGTAATGAAGATCTCTTTTTTGTACAGTTCTTCTGTGTATTCTTGCCACCACTTCTTAATATCTTCTCCTTCTGTTAGGTCCATACAATTTCTGTCCTTTATTGAGCCCATCTTTGCATGAAATATTCCATTGGTATCTCTAATTTTCTTGAAGAGATCTCTAGCCTTTCCCATTTTATTGCTTTCCTCTGTTTCTTTGCACTGATCCCTGAGGAAGGCTTTCTTATCTCTCCTTGCTATTCTTTAGAACTCTGAATCCAAATGGGTATATCTTTCCTTTTCTCCTTTGCTTTTCACTTCTCTTCGTTCACAGCTATTTGTAAGGCCTCCTCAGACAGCCATTTTGCTTTTTGCATTTCTTTTTCTTGGGGATGGTCTTGTTCCCTGTGTCCTGTAGGATGTCACAAACCTCTGTCCATAGTTCATCAGGCACTCTATCAGATCTAGTCCCTTAAATCTATTTGTCACTTCCACTGTATAATGGTAAGGGATTTGATTTAGGTCATTCCTGAATGGTTTCCCTACTTTCATCACATGCTTCTGCAACTTGAGAACCAATGTCTCCTGCATCCAGAGCCACAATGAGGCCCTACGAGCCACCACCTGCTACTTGCAGAACCTTCAGCCTACGGGAGAGGTGCTTTTTCCTACAAAACAGTGGAACCACACCTGCGAGCTGCAACCAGTGAAGCCGGGCTCCTGGGCATGCAAGCTGGTCCTAGGACATTCTCCAGAAGCTCAGAAACTGACCGCAGTGGATGTCATGAAACTGATGGTGATGTGCTATGAAGGTGGGGAGTGGAGAATGATGACCCAGGATATCAAGCCCTTCAATTACATTCCTCTGATTCTGCCCCAAGTTGTCCATGTGGAGACCCATAGGTGAAACATAACCTGGACTGTCTCCCGGGTATCCCACTACATTCAAAACAACGTGGAGTTCAAGGTCTGGTTAAGGTGCACGGACCACACCTGGGAGCACGCCCTGCTGTTGACGCTCAGGCAGAATCAGGGATGGCTCTCCCTGGAGAATCTCGCTCCAGACACGGAATATGAGCTTCAGGTGCGGGCCAAGCCCCAGCTAGGCAGCCAGGAGATCTGGAGCTGCTTGAGCCAGCTCCTGGCCTTCAGGACGGTCCCTCCAGTCGCTCTGAGACATGAGGGATCTTACAGGACCAGGGATTGGACCTGTGTCTCCTGCATTTGCAGGTGGATTCTTTACCTCTGAGCCACCAGGGAAGCCCCTCCCTATGGAATTTACTTTGCTATTGCATTTGTTGTCTCTGCCCACCCATTGCTGTCGTCTCTCCTGATCCCTACTCCCACCAGATGGTAAGCTCTATACTGTCGTAGTCCAGGAAGCTAGACGAGAGCTGCTACATAGTAGGTACTCAATAAAAATTTGTTGATTGAGTGAAAAAAAAAATCTGAAAAAGTAAACTTTGGATATTGACTACTTTTCAAAGAAAATAAAAGCAGGTTTGTCTTTTTTGCTTTTATTCTCATCAAATGTTCATAAGAGAAGGCATATTCAGTTTTGAAGGGCTATCCAATTTCAGATGAGACATAACTGTAATAATGTTGTGTTGAGGGAAGAAAGAAACCTTGGTTGTTGTATCTGGTCAGATGGAATAGGGTTTCTCTTTTAACACTTTTTGGGGATCAGCTAACTATGCCAAAACCCAATTTGGGAGATTCATATTTTAATGCAATCTCCTCCAAACAAGAAAGATATCATTCTTGTGAATGACAGAAAAGGAAAATGTGAAAAATAGTCATGAACGAACCAACACATTCACTAGGAAGGCTGGATCCCAATCCACCTTAGTTCACACCCAAAGGATAAAGGTAAAATGGTAAAGTAGAAAGTTATCATTCCCTACTAATTAAGGCAATCACCTACGAATACAAAATCGTATTAAGATCGTTTATGAGCTACTTTCTTGATTTTGGTCTCTTACACAATGCAGTCTGTCAAGCGTAAAGAGCTACAGATATCTATCCTTCATTATAAGAGTTTAGGAAGGCAAGATTTTGGTGTAACTACTCTTTAAGATAATTTTCAGTTATCTAGGTAACATGCAACATTTGTATTAGAGGGAAAAAAAATCTGTATTAAGTGGTATCACATTAGCACTTTTCTTTCTCTTCTTGGTTGCATCTTAAACTTTTAGGAACCAGGCATACTATACCTGAGATGTTTAAGAACCTGCCCTCAGTGAACTAACGACTCCCTGAAAACCTGAAACAGGTCCAAATCTCCTGTTTCAATAACCAAGAGATACCTTATTATGTGTGCCTTAGTCCATAAATCTAAAGAGTAGGTTGGTCAATTACAATTTTTATAGTTTTGCACCATTTAAAACACTCACCAACACTCTATGTGCAGATCTAGGGGAAAAAGAAGAACAAGCAGATGGTTGGCCACATTCAAGAAGGCTTAAAAACCAGGTCTTTAGTTTGAATTATGCTAGAGAATATTTCTTGATGAGTGTTTGCTTCTATTACTGTTATTTGGTAATTTTGTTTTTTATTTTTATTCAAGTATAGTTGATTTACTACTTGTTGTGATTTGTTACTTGTGTTAATTTCTGTTGTACTGACTCAGTTATACATATATATATAATTCTTTTTTATATTCTTTCCAGTATGTTTATCATGGGATATTGAATATGGTTCTCTATGCTGTATAGCAGGACCTTGTTGTTTATCCATCCTGTATATAAGAGTTGGCTTCTGCTAACCCCCCATCTCCCACTCTGTCCTCCCGCCACCCCGAGTCTCTATCCGACCCCCTTGGCAGCCACCAGCCTGTTCTCTATACCCATGATTCTGTTTCATAGATAGACTTGCTTGCATAATACTTTAGACTTCTCAACCTAAAATTGATTAAGTGATATTATTCTCTTGGACTGCAAGGAGATCCAACCAGTCTATCCTAAAGGAGATCAGTCCTGGGTGTTCATTGGAAGGACTGATTTTGAAGCTGAAACTCCGATACTTTGGCTACCTAACGCGAAGAGCTGAGTCAATTGAAAAGACCCTGATGCTGGGAAAGATTGAGGGCAGGAGAAGAAGGGGACGACAGAGGATGAGATCGTTGGATGGCATCACTGACTCAATGGAGATGAGTTTGAGTAAACTCTGGGAGTTGGTGATGGACAGGGAGGCCTGGCGTGCTGCGGTCCATGGGGTTGCAAAGAGTCAGACACGACTGAGTGACTGAATTGAACTGATATTATTTGGTATTTGTCTTTCTCTTCCTGACTTACTTTGCTTAGTATGATAATCTCTAGCTGCATTCAGGCTGCTGCAAATGGCATTATGTTTTCTTGTTGTTGGCTGAATGGTATTCCATTGTGTGTGTGTGTGTGTGTGTGTGTGTGACATCTTCTTTACTCATTCATCTGTTGGTAGACATTATGTTCTTTGATAGATTTTAAATACCAGATGTGAACCCTAAATAAAAAGAATACCGCAGTACTTTCATTTTCTTATGCATTTCAGTTTTAACATTAAAGTATAAAAGAAATGTGAATTCATTCTCTTGGATAATAATGTAATTTTATTGTGTGTAGACATTCCCATACCAAATATTAGTTTTTCCACATGAAATGTTAAGATTTAAAATGATAAAAGTTATTGTTGTTAAGGAAACACACTGGGCAATAGAAAAAGCTGAAGAGAGTTTTTGCCTGAAACTGGAAAAGAGAACAGTTTGGGGAAACAAAGATATGAAAAAAGTACCATACGTTGCTAAGACTGAAAAAAAAAAGAACCAAAACAAAACAAAAACACCAGCTTTAAGGACCGGAGATGATGACACGGGATGAATATGGGGGCGTGAGGGCCAGGCAATTGTCTCAGAAGGGAGGGTGGGATTTCCTGTGATGTTTAGGGTATTTTGCTCGACAATAATAATCTGAATTTTCTTTTGTCACTATAGCTCTTTATTTTTCCTGCTGTCTATAATTTGACTATGCAGCATAATATCTTTTTATTTAGCACAAAGTCCATTTGGATTAGAGAATGGAAAGGTTCTAATTTTGTCCCTGGCCAGCAGAGTCATACCTCAGTACACAGTGGGAAACAATTAGAAGCCCTATGCAGAATGCATACATTCCAAGTTAGTTTTTAATTAAAAATTTTTTTTTATTATCCTATTTTGGTTTCCTCATTGAGTAGACACCTAGAGGAAAAGTAAGTATGTAAGTTTCCTGGTTTGCAAATTGGAATTTAGGCCCACAGGAAAGAGAGTTAAAGCACTCCAAAGGCGCACTTAAAATCACCAGATGAAACAAGCCGCAGAGGAGCCTCCTCCCCTTGGCTGAGTTGAAACACATGTAACGCTGGAGTGGCCGTCCTCACAGACTCCTGTGCAGGATCCACTCATTTCCTGGGGTTTCTGGACTTTTTATGCTTCAGTTCAGCTCTCTTCCTGCAGCACTTGAGATAGGCCTTTGTGACAATTTACCTGTCACTTCAGGTGAGGAGCACAGTAAAGGAGGCAAAGACCTTGCTGCTTACTAGAAACCCAAAAAGAGAAAAATAATCTTAGATTTGCTTTAGTGTTCTAATTGGTAAATATGACGATCTTTTATGCTGAAGCCAAGATCTCAAATACTCTAACATGAGATGTTAAAAGTCATAATATACATTAGGCCATTTCAGCTAAAACTCATTTTTTGGTACTCTCTGACTGGACATCAGACAACAAAGACTAAACCAATTACAGGTGGTGGAAAGTTGGAAATCATGAGGCCTGAAATACAAAGATACATGCATTAATTACTGAGGTATAGTCCCCTGGCCCAGAGGTATGCAGGCAAAGAGGTCACACTTTACTGGGAGACAAGAGAGTTAAAGTGGATGCAAGGCTCTGAGAAAATATCTATCAGAGGGATGTGATGATTCATTTATCAGTCGAGAAATCCCAAGTACAAAACTTTGAGATATAAGAAGGATCAAAGTAGATAATGTATATGATTCAATTAAAAAATTCTTAGCCCTCTTACATTATATTATCTAGATTATAATCGTAAAAAAATCAAATTGCATTCATATGAAACTTTTATAAAAAGAAATCACATCCATTTTTATGAAAGTTTATAGTACAATTATTTTCTAACACATCTTTTCTTAGGTCACAGTATTTAGAATTCCATTTACATCTGTATAATTTTTCAAATTAAAAAACAAAAGGAAGTTAATAGAAATCTACATTTTCATTTGCAAAACTCCCTTCAGTTTCCAGCCAGTAACACGTGGTGATGTTGGCTTGTCCTCCAAACATGGACGGATCCCAAAGAGCCCCAGTTCACGGAGCAGGCAGGCCTCGGCTCATTAGAAACGCTTTTTGGTTTGGCTCACGTGTCAAGAAATTTTGGAGCATGTCCATGCCGTCCAGAGATCCCCCAGGTTTCAGGATCAGCTTTCTGTATTTCATTCCAACCTAATAAAATAAAGCATGCCTAATAATTCATGGTTATAGCAATTTTCCAAATCTCTAGATGCAAAAGAGAGGGGAAAAAAAAAAGGGACTTTAGCTTTATTCTGGACGTTCTCCTTCCCCTAGACTACAGCTTTGTAGTATTTATTTACTTTGGTAGCTAAGAGATCTGGGGCTTAGACCTCCGGTCTTCCACATTTCCCTTTATTACTGTCTTGTCTCCTTAGATCCTCAGCAGCATGCTGACAATATGAGCAAACAGACAAACAAATGAAAAATAGCCAAATGGAAGCTTGAACAGTCTTCTATTTGCTACCCCATCTAAAATGTGACTTCAAAAGGGTTAGCAAAACAGGAGTTCCATTAGGCTACAAACAGGGATTGTGTGCACCTGGGAACAGCGGCCCAGCTGCTGCTGTCAAAGCACTTTCTGCCATATCTTTATGAAGGGCTCATAAAAAAACTCTTCTTCCTTATGGGTGGGGGTAAGGCCACAAACCATGTCCCATGGTGGAAGGTAGACAGTTTTGTGGGCTCAACACGAGGAAGGAGGACCTTTGTAAATTTGCTGGGGACAAGGTCTAGAAGTTTAAAGCATACAACATTTCCTCTGCCTTTATTTGCACAAATACATAAGCAGATAAAGTGAAAGAAAACAACTGAAATTCAGAATCAGCATTATTCAATATTTTCACTTCCTTTTCACTGTCCTTTTGAAAGGCCAGACAATTCAATGAAGCTTAATTCTAAAGCTACCTATAAAATAGTTCAGGGTTAAGATGCAAATTTATATCCATTAAATCATTTGAACAGCTACTAATAGCTTCCCTGAGTACATAAATAGCTTGAGAATTTCCAGAAACAAAAGTAACCTCATTTTTGACTTATGACAATGATTCTGCTTGGTACAATCATCAGAGATGTCTAGTCAAACTGTTAAAGAAAATAAAATGTTGATGAAGGAAATCTACCAAGTTAGATACAAAACTACTTCAAGTCCTACAAGGGTCACACACAAAAACAACTTTTCAGGTTTTGATTATAAACAGAAATCATCTGAAACTTATTAATGATCTATAAGCACACAGCTAACCTCACAGATGAGTCTTAATCAGGAGTAAACAATTAGTGAAATGAAGTTACTTTCCATAAACTCCAGAGAGCACTGTCCAGTAGAAATATAATGTGAGCCACATGTATAACTTAAAATTTTCTAGAAATCATGTTTAAAAAGAGAAGAAAATAGGTAAAATTAATTTTAATATTTTATTTAAACCAGGAGGTCTATAATATTATCCTTTTAACATGTATCAATTATTGGGTATTTTTTGTGGTATGTCTTCAAAACCTAGTGTGTTTTTTTACATTTACAGCACATCTCAATTCTTCAATAGCTCTGGCCACATTTCAAGAGCTCAGTAGCTACCTGTGGCTACTCTACAGGTCTGAGGCCTAGAATATAAGAGATCAACCCATAGAGGGGCTTGTTGAACAATGTTCTAGTATGACATTGAAGAAGTGGTAGCAACCTTGTTGCCTTATTTACAGGTTTTGAATAAATTCTCTTAAAAAGGAGGGACATGCAATCACTAATAATGGACTTCCTGAAAACCCTGGTAGTGACAGTGTAGAGCTAGGTTTAATTTTCTTTAGAAAGAAAAAAAAAAGATGTGTCATTTCTTGTTTGTTCTGGAGTAATTAATTACTGTTTTAATAGTGATCTAGAACCTAAAACATGAGTATAACTAACTAAACCTTACCTAATCCACTGATTTAACACTGGTCAAATTTAGACACGTTGGGCAATGAAAGAAAGGGAAGGGGTAAGCTGTATTGGGCTCAAGATCTCTGATCTGCTACTTTTTAGAATAATAAAGTCTGTAATAAGAATAGCCATTATTCTTGTTTTAGATTCTAGATCACTATTAAAACAGTAATTAATTGCCGCGACCAACCAAGAAACAACATATCTTTTAAACTGTCATTACCAGCGTTTTCAGGAAGTCCATTATCAGTGATTACAGGCCCCTCCTTTTTAAGAAAATTTATTCAAAACCTGTAAATAAGGCAAGAAGGGTGCTACCACTTCTTCAGTATCATACTAGAACACTGTCTAACAAGCCCCTCTAAGGGTCATCTTATGTTCTAGGCCCCATACCTACAGAGTAGCCAACAACACAAGAGAACTCTACACATGAACATCACCAGATGGTTAGCACTGAAATCAGACTGATTATTATATTCTTTGTAGCCAGAGATAGAGAAGCTCTATACAGTCAGCTAAAACAAGACTGGGAGCTGACTGTGGCTCAGATCATGAACTCCTTATTGGAAAATTCAGATGTAAATTGAAGAACGTAGGGAAAACCACTAGGCCATTCAGGTATGACCTAAATCAAATCCCTTACGATTATACAGTGGAAGTGAAATAGATTCATGGGACTAGATCTGATAAACAGAGTGCCTGAAGAACTATGGATGGAGGTTCATAACACTGTACAAGAGGCAGTGATCAAAACCATCCCCAAGAAAAAGAAATGCAAAAAGGCAAAATGGGTGTCTGAGGAGGGCTTCCAAATAGCAGAGGAAAGAAGAGAAGCAAAAGGCAAAGGAAAAAAGGAAAGATATACCCATCTGAATGCAGAGCTCCAGAGAATAGCAAGGAGAGATAAGAGAGCCTTTTAAACTGAACGAGGCAAAGAAATAGAGGAAAACAATAGAATGGGAAAGACTAGAGATCTCTTCGAGAAAATAAAAGATACAAAGGGAACATTTCATGCAAATAAAGGACAGAAATGGTATGGACCTAACCGAAAGAGAAGATATTAACAAAATGTGGGAAAAATACCCAGAAGAACTATACAAAAAAGATCTTAACGAGCTGGATAACCATGATGGTGTGATCACACACCTAGAGCCAGCCTCCTGGTGTGAGGTCAAGTGGGCCTTGGAAGCATCAGGACAAAGCTAGTGGAGGTGATGCAATTCCAGCTGAGCTAATTCAAACCCTAAAAGACAACAACGTTAAACTACTGCACTCAATATGCCAGCAAATTGGGAAAACTCAGCAGTTGCCACAAGACTGGAAAAGGTCAGTTTTCATTGCCCCAAACAAGGGCAATGCCAAAGAATCTTTAAACTACCACAAGTGCATTCATTTCACATGCTAGCAAAGTAATGCTCAAAATCCTTCAAGCTAGGCATCAAAAGTATGTGAACCAAAAGTATGTGAACTTTCAGATGTACAAGTTGGATTTAGAAAAGGCAGAGGAACCAGAGATCAAATTGCCAACATCCGTTGGATCAAGGAAAAGCTAGAGAATTCCAGAAAAACATCTACTTCTGCTTCATTGACTATGATAAAGCCTTTGACTGTGTAGATCACAACAAACTGTGTAAAATTCTTAAAGAGATAGGAATACCAGGCCACCTTACCTGCCTCCTGTGAAACCTGTATGCAGATCAAGAAGTAACACTTAGGACTGGACATGGAACAACAGACTGGTTCCAAATTGGGAAAGGAGTATGTCAAGCCTGTGTATTGTCACCCTGCTTATTTAACTTATATGCAGAGTACATCATGCGAAATGCTGGGCTGGATGAAGCACAAGCTGGAATCAAGACTATTATATTATATTAATAACCTCAGATATGCAGATGACACCACCTTTATAGAAGAAAGCAAACAGGAATTAAAGAGCTTCTTGATGAAGGTGAAATAGGAGAGTGAAAAAACTCAACATTCAAAAAACAAGGATTATGGCATCCGATCCCATCACTTCATGGCAAATAGATGGGGAAACAATGCAAACAGTGACTATTTTCTTGGGCTCCAAAATCACGTCGGATGGTGACTGCAATCATGAAATTAAAAGATGTTTGCTCCTTGGAAGAAAAGAAATGATAAACCTACACAGTGTATTAAAAAGAAGAGACATTACTTTGCCTATAAATGTCCATATGGTCAAAGCTATGGTTTTTCCAATAGTCATGTATGGATGTGAGAGCTGAAAAATAAAAAAGGCTGAGCACCATAGAATTGATGCCTTTGAACTGTGGTACTAGAGAAGACTCCTGAGAGTCCCCTGGACAGCAAAGAGATCAAACCAATCAATCCTAAAGGAAATCAACCCTGAATATTCACTGGAAGGACTGATGATGAAGTTGAAGCTCCAGAACTTTGGCCACCTGATGCGAGGAACTGACTCACTGGAAAAGAACCAGATGCTGGGAAAGACTGAAGGCAGGAGGAGAAGGGAATGACAGAGGATGAGGTGGTTGGAGGGCATCATCAACTCAAAGGACATGAGTCTGAGCAAACTCTGGGAGATAGTGAAGGACAGGGAAGCCTGGTGTGCTGCAGTCCATGGGGTCACAAAACGCTGGACACAACTGAGCAACTGAACAGCAACAAATCAGTAGGCGGGGTGGTGTGGGGAAGGAAGGGCTGTTCTTCCTGGGTGAAGCAGTATAGGAACTTAGAAAATGTGAATTAAATTGATCTGAACATAAAAATAATTTACGCCATTTATTATGGAAATATTTTCAATACATACTAATAGATGAGACAAGAGTATAATCAACCCTCTTGAACCTATCATGCAGCCTCAATTATTAGTATTTACCTGCAGAAATTCTTAATGCTCAAGATCTGAGAGTCTTTTAAAAAGGCGTATTTAATTGCACAATTATAGGAAAAATAATGAAAATTTTAAAGTTGAAAAATCACCCAAATGTGGACATCTGCCAGAATATTCTCATTTTGCATCAAGAACTGTAACTGTGGACAGTGAGGAACAGTGAGGTTTAGAGGGGCTTCACGCTGCTGTGAAGAGCCGGTTCTCATCTCCCTTGCTGGTACTGTACAGCTGGGCAGTGTTTAGTCTCACAGTACATGGCTCAGAACAGCGGAGGTCCTCCCCTGCTTACAGCTCCACACAACTTGATTCAATTTCCTGAATTACAGAGCAATGGTCTCTTAATAGTTTCATTTCCTTGGCAATGAAGTTTGGAGAAGAGTTTAAGAGTCATTTTGGTAATAGGATCTTGCTTTTCTTAAAAAAAAAACAAAAACCAAAAAACAGTTAAGTGAATTTGTGTGTTTGGAAGGTACCGGTTTCCTGGGTGAGAGAATGCTGTCTGGGAGACAAATGCTACAGGTAGACAGAGTCTGTGGTGTGAGTGGTTCTCCTCTGTTTATATAATGGAGAAACCATAACTGTGAGCAAAGCAGGAAGAGAAGCCCTAAGACAACCACTAGAAACTTCCACTCTTGAAAAACCCTGCAGGAGGGTCTGTACAGAGTAAGCACTCCTGTTAGTCATCCGGGAAGGGAAAATCATCATCGGTCACCTCTGTGGTTTTTACTCCTGGAAGGTTAATATGTATCTTTTGGCAACTGTGTAAATCCTCTGTAACACTGATGGTTTCTTTCTTTTTTAAAAAATATGTTCAGATTTCTTTGTTTTTTGGCTGCTCCCCACAGCATGCAGGATCTTAGTTCCCCAAGCAGGGATCAAACCCGTGTTCCCTGCAGTAGAAGCACAGAGTCTTAACCACTGGACCACCAGGCAAGTCCTCAACACTGATGTTTTTTAAAGCAAGATCAGGAGTTTTGGAATCAGGCCCAGGTTAAAATCTTGGCTTCATCCTCAGCTATGTGGCCTTGAGCCTCAGTTCCCTTATTTGTAAGGTGGGAATATGCCTACCTCCCTCAGTATATGAGGAATCTGAGCAATGGTTTTAGCACCTTGCCTGCTCCCTAGAATCATTCCTGCTATATGGTGGTACTCAACAAACCTGAGTCATCATCTACGTCTCCTTTCCTTTTCTTTCTCATACTGTCCCTAAGTTCAGTTACTCATATATAGTCAGGGAAACAAATGCATTTCTGTTTCAGCATTTCCTTAAAATTAGTTCTGTCTCCTAATAAAGCTAGAAAAAAAGCACAAGAGACTTCATTTCTACTATTAGTATAAAATATTACACTAAGTATACTCGTATACCACAGTGTCTACTTAGTATATACCAGTATGCTAAGTGGGCTTCCCCCATGATGCAGAGGTAAAGAATCCGCCTGCCAACGCAGGAGACACAAGAGAGGGGTTTCAATCCCTGGGTCGGGAGGGCCCCTTGGAGTGGGAAATGGGAATTCATTCCAGTATTCTTACTCAAAAAATTCCATGGACAGAGGAGCCTGGTGGGCTAAAGTCCATGGGGTCGCAAAGAGTCAGACATGACTGAAAACACACACAGGAATACTAAGTAGGAGAGACAAGGCACTTACTTTATGCAACAATCGTGTGTTAGCTGCTCAACCATGTCTGACTCTTTGTGACCCCATGGACTGTAGCCTGCCAGGCTCTTCTGTCCTCGGGATTCTCCAGGCAAGAATACTGGAGTGGGTAGCCATTCCCTTCTCCAGGAGATCTTCCTGACCCAGGGATGGAACCCGGGTCTCCTGCATTGTAGGCAGATTCTTTACCATCTGAGCCACCAAGGGAAGCCCTTGTGTGTGTTAGCCGCTCAGGCGTGTCTGACTCTCTGTGACCCCATGGACTGCAGCCCGCCAGGCTCCTCTGCCTGTGGGCTTCTCCAGGCAAGAATACTGCAGTGGGTGGCCAGGCCCACCTCCCTTTCTTTGAGCGCTCATAACTATCTGAGTGAAGGAGCCCATCGTCTACGAGAACACATGAATGGGAAGCAGTCTGGGTCTCCTGCCACCTCTGGCTTCTCTGCAGGGGCACACGCAAGCTCCCCCGGCCTTCCAACCCTCCCTTCCTCCTGCTTCCTGTGACTGAGTCTAGGCAGTAGAGCCAGGTCTCCTTCCTGCTCTGAGGAGCAGGCATCAGGGCAGAGAGCATCTGCCCAAGGACAAGCCATGACAGCCAGGCACCTAACGGGCTCACCAGCCTGCTTTTACAGTGGATACTGAAACCTGTCCTTCCATAGCTCATCTGTACACTTCTTCCCCACAGCACTTCCTTTGTTTTCTATGAGTCAGGGTGGGGAGGTTGTGAGTGGGAGAAAGAATACCTTGGACAACAAACAGGAAGGAGGGAGAGGGTGAAAGACTGGTGTTGGTAGTCAGAACAGCGTTGGAATCGCCCCTTGACTCAAAGAGTTCATCTGGAAAACTTCAGCGAAGTTTCAATTTGTGAGGAGGGATGAGCAAATATTTATGGGAAGGGAGGAGATCTGGAGGAAAAAAGGGCAGCCTGACCAGTCCCACGTATTAGGGGAATAGATGAGAGGAAGCAGGTCGGGGAGCTGCCAGTTGGGTCCAGCAATGTAAGTATTTTGATGCAGAGGACGAACACCAAGATGAATAAAACAGTTCATATTACAAGAGCCTCATGATCCAGAAGGTGAGATAAAGAAATAGACAATTAGCAAGGCAGATTACTAGAGCTCTAACAGAAACACAAAGAAGGGCTGGAGGAACACAAAAAGGAAGAAAAACTGCTTCCAGCTGGTTGGAATTCAAGGCTTAGAAGGTCTGGCATTGTAAATATTCAAGAAGTAGGTTGGACATCAACCCAATTTCCTTCCTTTTTCCCTTAAATCAGGCAGAATTTAATGCTGTTAGAAAACGTTGAAGTGTAAGAAAAATTAGCTTTGGGGTGGTAGGTCAGAGAAGCTGAAACAGAATTTAATCCATTTACAAGGCCCATCAGGAGAGGAAATTTCATGTTCTCTCTTAGCAACACATTTAAGCAGAAATTGGGCCGAGGCCCTGGAATACTTAGCTTTATAATGCACTTTATCAGGTAATTTTTCTCTTTAGTTTTTTAGCTGCACCGCATGGCATGTGGGATCTCAGTTCCCTAATCAGGGACCAAACCTGTGCCCCCTGCAGTGGAAGCATGGAGTCTTAACCACTGGACCACCAGGAAAGTCCCTGTGATGTAATTCTTCTTCCTGTTTAGCCAAGATCCTTTATATGTTTCTCTGTCCATTATTGCATGTACGATCTAGGTACTCTCTTACGGCACTGTGGACAGTCATACTTCATTCTCTTTGACTTTCTCAGTATTCCTTTACACATGTGATACTTGGTTGTGATCTTCTTCACTACTGGAAAAAAACAAAGCTTAGCAATTACTCTAAATGCAGAAGAGGAGGAACATAATTCTAGCTTAACAATATAATTGCCTTTGAATCTGCATGTCTATTACTTTTTAGGAAATTTTCCCACAATGAAGTTGCATTATGAAAAGAAATGGCCCTTGTTAAAATGCCCTCATTCTTTCAACCCTACGATTAGCTGCTGGATTTTGAAACCACGTTTCAGAGCCTTAAAGGGTTGCTGAAAGAGCTCCTACAGTTTGCTGGGAAACTGTTACTCCCAAGTAGCTCCCTTCCATAGCTATTTAAGAGATGAGTTGAAAAACTAAAAGCTAAAGATATTTAAGAGATGAGTTGAAAAAGTAAACGTTAAAGATACTATTATATTTAACAAACTATACAGTTAAGATGAAGATCATAGAAAATTAGAGATAAAACCAGAGGTAGCAAACTTTCAGGCTATTTCAAGTAAGCAGCCAGTTCTAAACCTTTGATAGAGGCTATCAAACAGCTGTACTATAAAATATTTTGTTGCTAACACGTAGCGCACAGAAGACTGTAGGCTTATATTCGACCCCTCCTACTACTGTTTTCCCAGTGAGTTGCACACTTTCTGCGGGTCTGCTTATTGAGATCTAAAATGGTTCTCAGACCCCAGGCTTTGCAGGATGGTAAGAGGTTACAGAGGGGAGGCCTGGAGATGTTCTGTTGATACTAATGACCATAAACAATAACATCAACCATACATGATCTTTCAGCCACCAGCCTCTCTAGAGCTTGGGGACTAAGAAAAGCAGGTACCAACTCCTTGAAGGGCCACGCTGCTATTTTCTCAAAATGCTCCAAATATATGTACTGGGGAGGGTGAGGGGTTTTGAGACAACAAGACCGCATGATATATTGTGCCTGCTCTGATTCCCACAGCTTCAGATCAAATTCATTACTTCTTCCTACCACAACAATTCTTTCCCTTCATCACGACATAGTCGTAATAGTGACAGAAGTTTCTGTAGAACAGGATTGTTATTCCAAAGTGTGAGTTTTTAAATAAATGGATGTTTGAACTGGAGAGTGTGAGGGTGGGTGCAGTGGATTCTTCTTGGCCTCTGGAGCCGGACTCACTGTGGCTGTGACAGCAGAAGAGCAGGAAACAACACGACGTTCCAGAGCATTTAACAGGAAGGGGAAAAGAAGGGATTAAAGCCAACTTCCTGGCATAAGACGAGAAATAATACATTGCACAGCTGAATCTAGAATTTCAGTCAAACTTAAAACAGGTTTTGACACCACAAGGCAACTCCAGGTTGTACGGAATCTTGCTTCCTCCACGTTCAACCCTGCCCTTTTGTCCGAATTAAGAGCAGTCTGGCTGCCTGCCAAGCAGTGAAGCCTGAGAAGAAAGGAGGCACACAGAAGCATGATGGCAGGGATCCCTCCTGCCGGAACTGCAAGTTCCTCGGGATCCACTGGAATCAGTACTTTGGCTGTTACTGTGACAGCTGGAAGAGGAGAGGAGGCAGTGGAGGCTCCCGAAGGTGTGGTCAAGTGAGTGGAGTAGAGGAGATGAAAGAGGCGATGTAGTACTTGTGCCAAGAAGCCTTGCCGATGACTTAAGAGCCGGTGGAGGTCACAATTATACTCTTACATACCTGGACCTTGTGTCTCTTTAAACACGGTTTTCTGATTTCTACAATAACCCATGCTCTATGTAAAAATAAGGAAAAGCTCTATAAAAAGTACAGGAAAATACCGAACAATCATAAATTTATCAAAGATAATAACTGACAATACTGTGATGTACTTTTTTCTAAATGCATATTTTAAAATCAGAATTCACATTCTATGGTATAAAATATTTTATAACCTGATTTTGTCATTCTGTAAGATAATTATATTAAACATTCCAGACACAAGAAAAAGCTTATTGAAACCGTATACCCCATGCCCAAGTTCACTCTTCTGTTCAGAGGATGGAAAGATCACTTCTGGTTTCAGTGATCTGGAAGACTTCATAAACGAGTGGTCATTTGAATAGGGCCTTTATGAACGGCAGAGTTCTGGAGAGGCACAGACAAGGAAGGCATAGATTTTAGGTGGAAGAAGCAGAATGAATAAATTTGTGAAAGAGCAAAGACCCAAGGGAACACAGAAATCTGGCTGCCAGGCTGAGAGTTCTGGGAAGTACAGACGGGATCTCTTTGCTTAGCTAAGGGCTGTGACAAAGACAGGAATACCAAGAAGTAGGACTAAAACAAGACAAAAGGTAGATGAGGGCCTTTGAGAGTTGGAGACTGGATCATCAGTGGTTACTCTGGAGGGGAGGGTAACAACTTCCCAATTCAGTTGGTGGAGGCAAAAGCCAGGAAGCAGAGGTGTGCAGAAACTGTTTCTTACACCAGGATAGTAGGCTGTGAAAGGAAGAACCACTGAGTGGTAGCGCTGAGATTAGCAGTCAGTGGTACGTCTTTTTCCTGAGATGGTGAACCAGTGAGTCTTAGTATTACAGACCCGTCTTGTGAGACGGGAGGGAAGAAGTTAAATATTGAAGATGAAGGTACTCACTTTCAGTGCTCTTAATGTCCTTAGTAGAGAGGACAGAGCATCTGCTGAGAGGGAGACAGGTGGTGGGGACAGCAATTAGGGAAGTGAGCAGGACCGTGGAGTCACGCTGGGGGTCCAGACAGCTGGACTCTGCAGCGGGGCCTCAAATGGAGCCTCAGGATATTCCACAGAAGGAGAATCTGAACCCCGAGGGTACCATCTCTAAATGAGATGGTAGAGGAATCCAGGGCTGGATACTGGCTGAAGGTCACGCAGAAGTCAGGGTATTTATGAGACCAAGCCAGTGGTTGATCGTTCTTTAAGTGGGGTTGCCAGGGGATGGAAGGAGACTTGCAGGGACCTAATAGCCTGGGTAGGATGGATGGAAGAATGAAGGGATTGGAAAGGCTAGGGAATAGAATGTAGGTACTCTGGAGGTGGTGTTTGGGGGGTGAAGGCTGGCGAGAAGGGATGGAGGTCTATATCACATCCGTTATTTCAGTGCTCATGTGTAAGGTAGTATGCAATCCCGAAACACAAAGTTTTGAGAATAAGTCGGTTGAAATACACACAGAGAATCTGATGTTGACACTTTGTTCTTCTAATTTCTGCATCAGACTGAAAAACACACTGGAAAATCATCAGCCCTGGAAATAACCTGACAGCTGAGTCTTCAACAAGAATGGAGACAGAGGGACTGTAACTCAGGAAGGTTTGGCTGGCAGCCACCTGGCAGTCAAGTGGCTGCACACGGAAAGGAACGGCTCAGGTTAATGAAGCAGCTTAAAGTACTCAAAGGCATTTAGGTTACAAACTCTGTGTTGTAGGTGGCGTGTACCAATCCCAGAAAAAAGGGTGACTTCCACAGAAAACGTATAATGAAAGTAGGTAGGGTGTATCAAAACGTAGGCAGATCATTTATATCAGGAAGGAGTTTACCTTTCTTTCCCAACCTATAAAACGAAAACACCGTACCCGCTCATGTCAAAACTAGCAGCTGTAAATGTGCAGATGCATAAACAAAGCTTTGAATTTTAATTATGCAATATAATGGAATGCTAGTAAGCAAGAAAATGCAGTAGGCTTGTTTTTTTTCAAACTTACAGAATTAATCACCTATACAAAGCAAATGTATGATGTATGATGATGTGAGAAGATGCTAGACTTTTAAAGTTAAAAGTTGTTACTAGATCTCTTACTCTCAAAATCTAGGTGTAAAAAATATTTTACACTAGGAGTTAAGGGGGACAGGGCAAGTATAGAAGTAAAAAAAGGGGGAAAACAAAAAAACCAGTACAATACCTCAGGATTCATTATTCCTTCTTTTTTAAAACAGCTGTAAAACATGTCCATGGAAAACACTTCACTCCAAAGATATCCATAATATTGGCCATCATACCCCCCAGCCAAATGTCCAAAAGTTGCTGGCATGTTTGTGCCTTTAAAAAAAGATACATTTCAAACAATGTGATGTCAGATGTTATATATCAGTTTCTCAGCTAGCTAAGGCTTCCCTATGGGGAGTCCAGCTGTGGGAGGAGGTCCTTGCCTCTAGTCACCTCTAGCACTCCCTGGGTTTATGGGTGTTCTTGGCCAAGATGTTTACAAACTTCTCTCCTATGACAGCTCCACCTCAGAGCTGGTTTCGGCCCTACACTCTGGAATGCCTAACAATAGTTTCAGAGGCTTCGTCCACACCCAACAGACAACTCAGTCCTTTCTTGTCCCTTAGACACATATGTGTCTTACAAATATTCTAATAATATTGAGCCTTCTCTTTGTCACACGCATTTATATCTAAAATGGGTCAGAATGGTACTTGATGTTCATAATTACTGAAAAAGAACTCTTTACCTGAAGAGCTAAAAAAAGGTCTTACCAATTCAATCTTCCTCCAGGGCTACTTTACAGAAAGGATTCTGTCAGAGGCCTGAGGCCCAAAGTGGCTGTTCAGTGTACTAGACCATAAAAGGAAGTGAGGGGCCTGGGCCTTAATTATCACTAGAAATGTGACTGCCTCAATTAGTCAACGGTTTCTTTGATCGAAAAAGTTCTTTCCAGCTATGTTTACATGCACAGCTACATGTTTGCTTGAAATAAATAAATATAAATGTAATGCGTATGTCTGACCATCTCCCACCCACTCACACGCGTCTCATAAATCATAGCAGATTAGAAAGTCAAACTGCCTGAACTGACCTCGGAAGCAGGATCAGACACAAGGTAGAAGTTTGTGCCTTTCTCTAAAATGTCCCTCCTGCCAGTGTCTGACTGAAATCCTACGGAAGTCTCAGGGCATACAGGGAGGGCGGGCACGGCCATGTTGCCAAACTGAATGGCTTTCTCTGCTCTGGGTGGAGGCCAATTGCTCACGCCTGATTACACTAAAATGCTGCAGAGCTGGAGCCGCCTTCCCTTCAAGCACATTTGGATAGGATAACTCATAAGGACAAAAGTATGCTTATCTGAAAGTCATGGCCTGGTTTCAGAAATCAGAAATAAATTATATTAGCTAATCTGCCTGACACCCCCTGCCTCCTCTAGCGTGTTAAGTATACCCTGTGCTTCCCAGGAAGAAGGAACCAGCAATAAGTATATTGACATACCTGGAGTAGCTGCAACACCTAAAATTTCTGTGCAGTATTTGGCATATTCACTTGCAGCATCCAGCGCAGTGTTGGTGTGGAGAGACTGATCAACTTTGCTCAAAACAATCTGGCGTAAGGTCAGGAGACCTAATAACATAAGAATGTTTGGGCATGTTGGGGAGAAGAGAGAACTACATGTTCTAATATCACAAGATCAGAGATTTCATAAACGGATTCTAACAGTATTCATTACAAGGTCGGAGCAAGACACCTCATTCTATTTAAGATTTAAAAGGAGATGCATCTTTTTTTCTTGGATATAATTCCAGTGTTCGGTATCCCAACATGCTTAGTGGCCTTCCCCCCTCATGTTAACACTCTGGGGTGCTATCATTACAAAAGAGGAAATAAGTTCTATAGAAGAAGATGCCAGCAGGCCCCTCGCCTTCTGGGATGGCCTACACTCTGTCTGTGGAGCGTGTTTTTCTCACGGCTTTTCTCACTTTCTGACATGACCCCAGGCCGCGGAGCCACTCTTGCTTTTTGAAACGGTCCACATTCTGTTTATGGAAACTGTATTTCTCTAAATAAATCCACTTCTTACCTAAAAAAGATGCCACCAATTCCCCATGAAGCAATTCTGATTTGTTTTCTAAAATGGTAAGTCATACCTGTGTTGACCAGTCTAGAAGCAACAAGCTTTTCAAGCAGATCATCTGTAATAGGGCTTCCATGTTTATAATGCTTAGACAGTCTTCGGAGGGAATCCGCGTCCCACACCCAGTTTTCAAGCATTTGTGATGGCACCTCTACGAAGTCAGTTTCCACGTTTGTTCCACTAAATCGTGCAAAGTCAGTCTAGAAAGTAAACATAATCTTTTTTAAAAAGCAGTGAATGAAAACTACATATATGATAACTTATAATCGACTCACTAAAATTTAAGTCAGAATCAAGAGTCAACTGTCTCTTTGAATGAAGGTTAAGATTACTTCAAATTTAAATGAAAGTGAAACAAGTAGCCAAGCAGCCTGAAAAATAGTCCCCGAATATCTACATCAAAATAATATTTCATTCTTCTGAATCACAGACACACTTGAAATAATCATCAGGAAATCATAACTGAAAAAAATTAGTTTAAGTTAAAAGAAACCTTAAGCTTTGAAAGTAAACATGTTTTAAAAGAATTTCCCAGGAACGTCCCTGGTGGTCCAGTGATTTAGGACTCAATGCTTTTACTACCAAGGGCGAAGGTTTAATCTTTGGTTGGGGAAACTAAGATTACGCAACCCAAGCAGTGTGGCCAGAAAAAAAAGTTTCCCATTAAAATTGAAGAGATTCATAATCTAAGACAATCTCTCCCTAGTTCCCCTTGCTATTTGCATACTTTTGTTTACTCAGAACATGCCTTTCTGGAGTATTTATCAATCTATTACTTAACTACTCAAGTTTTCATCAAAATCAGTTAAAGAGTTAAATTAAAACAGTATAGACTGATATCCCTTTCAGGTGTATGATGTTTTGTGCTTTAAGCTTTAAATAAGTGTTTCTAAAGCAACCATACTGTAGAAAGCCTGAGCTGTAGCTCTCAGACTGGGTAGAAGATGTTAACTTAAAACAAGAAGCCGCTACAGTAGGAGTTAGCATTGTATGAGTTGGTAAGTGAGGTGAGTTTAATGCAGCTATAAGAAAAGAGAAACAAAGGATACACTCAGAAGTTAAAGAACCCCTTGTAAAAATAAAGGACTTATTCTGAGTTAAGCATTAAAAAAAAAGTTTTCTTTAAAAAAAGGAAAGTTTAGTAAACTGCTGAATCATATGTCAGGAAAGCTCTTAACCAGAAAGATGGGAATTCACTAGACAGGCTGGTGTTTTTCAGCCTTCACATCATCCAGAGAACTCACGTAAAATTGCTATTGGCAGAGGAATACTTAGCATCTACCCAACTGGGTCAGCTGCAGAATGGGGGTGATTCTGTTACCTTCCCCTGAACCTCTGTCTTGCTTCCCTCTTCAGATGCTTCACATGCTAGTCTTCTCTCCCTGACTGCATCATCCCCAGGGCTCTAAATGGGAGGAAGGGAGAGGACGGGGCGTCACCAGTGGAGGAGGCAGCAGATGGGCCATTCTGCTTCTGGCCCAGGGCAGAGGCACAGACGTCAATGCCATCTCATATTCGGCCTCCCTCTCTTTATGCAAAAAAATGTTTTGCTTGACTTCCTATTACAACTGTGCTGATTCTAGATATGAAGGGCTGCAAATACTGACGGGCCAAGGGAAACTAAATTCACTAGGCAATGGAATTGGGTAACCTCTGTTTGAGGACATTCCAGTAAAAAATTCTTACAGGGACAAAGTCAAGGGCTCCAGAAAAACTGAATATTTTTGCCTCTTTCTTGTATATAATCTTCTAAAAATAACTACAGCCTACACTATAGAGAAAATAATTGTACACAATAATGATAATAGCCAACATCTATTGAGACTTTACTATGTTAGGTGTTTTGCTAGGCTTTTTCATGGATTATCTGATTTAAATTCCAAAACAATTGTATAATAATCACAATCTCCATTTATGAGATGAGGAAATTGAGGCATACTGAAATTAATGGTAAAACCTGTCAGAACCCCAACTTTAATTACAGATACTATAATACCTCTCTCTCTTACAGAAAAAAAAAAAGTTAAATTATGATTTTACAAAATGGTGAAATCATTTTGGATCTAGTTTTTTTATATCAAACTTGCCTTTATGTGAAGAGTGAAAGTGAAGTGTCAGTGTACTTGCTTAAAAACCTGATTTCCTCTAAGTCCTGGAAGATTTTTTAAAGAAACATGACATTGAAGTGTAAAGGCCAGCCTTTTTAACCATCTATCCTGGATTTGGGATTCTGTAATATTAACCACATAACTTTCTAAAGATGGTATCTATACCTGCAAAATTAGTACTAACAGAAAATAAGGACAAAATTACACCATCAACTATTACTATACAGTATTTTGACTAAAAATAAATAAATTTTGTACAGCCTGCATGTGTGAACATTTTTTGGTTAGTATTTGCTGGGGCGAGAGATAAATCCACCCCAAACAACAATAAAATGTATGTGTTAGTAGTGGTGCTCCAGAATGCAGAAAAACATGAACAAATGAGTAAGTCATGAGTTAAAATTAAAGAGAAGTAACACTAGTTCCGTCACGCAGAGTAGAGAAGAGAGGGCTTATTCTATCTGAAGCCATCCTGTAGTTGGGGAAAGACCACAGCACATGAATGAACAGATCAACAATGTCTTCTAAAGAACAAAAGGAAATGTTTGCTAGGAGTAAAAGCTAAAAATAACTCTACCGCTTACTAATTTCCCGAAAGTCACGCCGTTTCTCTGTGTGCCCTTTGGGCAAGATCATTTAAATATTTTTCAAATGAGGAGGACAAAGAACTTATAAAATTCAAAAGCTCAATTTCCCCGCAAATAGCTAAATTTGAAAAGGAAAGGAATCCACAGTCAGTCACTGTGTCCATTCACAAAGAAACCATGGGTAAGTCTTAGAAACCGGCAGCCTGACGGGGGCCTGGTGAGCAAAACAGCCTGGCTTTGAATGATATTACTTTCTGACGACCAACAAATATCACTCCCACCCCAGTTTTCAACTGTGGGCTCCAAAGAGCCCAAGAAGTGTTTTCTAGTTTTCAACATGAATAATTCAGTGGTGTTGAATATAGACCTCAGGAGCCTTATTGCTACAGGAAGTACTTTGACAATAAAAGCCTAGAAAACAAGGTAAACTTAGATTCCTGTTTGGTTAGAAGTTTTTGAGAGGAAGAAAGCTGTCTAAAACTATGAGATGCTACAGACATTCGTTTCTCAATGGATATTGCTCCAGAGACCTGGAGCAAAATGATATAAACTAAAGCTCAACAAGTTATGTGAGCCTTTGTTATATTTAAAGACCAAATCTTATATAGGCTATTATTCCAATTAAGAGACTCACTCGTTGCTTTTAGCATTTACAACTAAAGTGTTATTTTCACGAGAGCAAATCTCAACTCAAAAAAAAGGCAGTTGCTGAAATCAATAGGTGTACTCTGTTTAGGGAAAAGAACAGGGCTCAGGAGAGTGGACTTTGGCTGTCTGAGGTGATCCTCTAATGATTTCCTAGCAGTCATTCCATGTCCTGACCTGTCTGATCCAACCCTAAATCCAGGGATGATGAAGTTTAAGAAATAAGGCATCAAAAAAAGAAAAGTGCCACTGTCTCCTAGGCTTTGCCATAAACAGAGGGTTAAAGGTCATACTTTTAACTTCGCATATACCTAGCAATCATTGGCAATAATAATAGTAATAAAGAGAACCTGAATAACACGTTGTTAACTTTCACAACAGCCCTAGAGTTCCCCCAGTCAGTATTACCACCATCATTTAAGACATATAAAACAACACATTGTCTAGCGAAGTCTTTTTTTTGGCTGTGTTGTGCAGCTTGTGAGATCTTAGTTCCCCGACTGGGGATAGAGCTCAGGTCCCAGCAGTGAGAGTGCCAAGTACTAACCACTGCACCACCAGGAAATTCCCTACAGAAGTCCTGAATACTGCAACTTAAATTCACATGTTTATCCTCAAACTGGCTATATCTTCCTGACTACTACTTCTTATCCATAAAGTACTTCTTTGGTGGCACTCGTTGTGAAGGATCTGCCTGCCAATGGAGGAGACCTGGGTTCGATCCCTGGGTTGGGATGATCCCCTGGAGAAGGGAATGGCTACCCACTCCAGTATTCTTGCTTGGAAAATTCCATGGGTGGAGGAGTCTGGTGAGCCACAGCCCATGGGGTCTCAAAGAGTCGGACACGACTGAGCAACTGAGCACGCCACTCCATTCAAACTCAAACGCTGAGAACAACCTCATATGTATGAATCCCTTATTAACAACTGTACCTCCAAAATCCAGCACATGCTCAGAAGGTTGTGGATAGTCAATTAATCTTTGTGAAATAAATGAAGGTGTGAGGAGAATGTTTCTGTAGGGCGCCCAAACCTTAAACAACCCTATGAGATTTCTCTTGGTCTTATACTTGACCTGACCTCTTAGTTCCCAACCCAACATCACCTCTCTACTTTGTCTTCTTTCAATATTCAATCAGTAAATCAGTATATAATTTATATCATTTTACTTAATAATATTCTGATTTTAATTTTTTAATTCTTACATTTCATATCCTCACACTTTAGGCATTCAAGATACTTTATCTTTTGAACCCCATTCTATCATATCTAGTACAATATGTCAGACCCAATAGATAATAATTGTTTCTAAGGAGTCAATAAAACATTTCTCATTTTTCTAATTATTTTTCAGAAATCACACACAGAAAACACAGTAAGAAATAAAAAAAATAATAAGTCTTCAAAGAGAAATAAATGATGTTGTATGGCATCACATTTGGTTCATGACTTCAGCATTTATTCTGTGCACATATGTCTATGTGCTTGTGTATGTATAAACACACAAATATTCAAATAACAAAAATGGATCCTGAAAGAAATTGCTTCTAACACTGACGTTGGAAACTGTAACAGCCTGTAGCACTGGGAGCCGGGAGCAGAGGCTACAAGGTTGTTGATAGGTATTCAGTGAACTTCAGGACTGAAGCCTAAAAGGTCAACTTACACGAAGGGAAATGTGGGACTAGATAATCTCATTACTCCACACACATTTACAGGAATTCGATAGAAGAAACTCAGAAAGAAGAAGTCCATCCAACAGGAATCCGTACCCGGCAGCCAAAATTCAGACCCCATGACATAATGCTGTCTCCATCACAAGGATGGGGGTGCAAGGAATGGTTACGAGCGATAAAATATAGAGGAGCAGGATGGTTAGATTCTGGGTGAACACTTGACTTTTCTAAGTCTTAGTTTTTTCCCACTTGAAAATGGGGGCAATACAGCCCATTCCAGTATTCTTGCCTTGAAAAATCCATGGGCAGAGAAGCCTGGTGGACTGCAATCCATGGGGTTACATGACTGAGCACGCATGCATGAGGGGGGTGGAGGGAGGGAGGTTGGTGGCAACAAACTAGTAGAACTAAAAAAAAAAAGAAAACAGGGGCAATGATAGTATAGTAATAGAAGTAGGCTGGTCAACCCACTTCTGAGAATACTGTATGTACCAAATTAAAGAACGGATGTAGGCACTGACTACAATGCCTGGCACATGGTCAGTTCTCAGTAAATCTTGGCTGTCATCATTCTTCCTGGCCTGCCCAGTACAGTCTTGGCTGATCTGACCAAGCCTCTCCTTAGCTTCCTCCAAGTACCTATTCCTTGGTGTTAATGCTGAAGATAAATGGACTCAGATTTCCTTTCCACCTCTGCCAATACTCTAAATTGCTCAAACTGGGGAACTCCCAGCTGGTCCAGTGTTTAGGACTCTACTCTCTCATTGCCAAGGGCCTGCGTTCAATCCCTGGTCAGGGAACTAAGATCCTGCAAGCTGTAGGGCACAACCAAAAAAAAAAGATACTTTTAAAAAATAAATAAATGAATAAACAAAGTGCTCATTCTGCTCTAGCTCTAGGACTCAAACTTCTAAGTAGGCAGGAATCATTAAAACAACAAAAATACAAATGTGATGGTTTCCAATCACCTTCCATAGATCTTCACCCAATACCCATGGAGGGTAGGCATTTGTGAACTCTTTTAAATCTGAATGACAGTGCTTTTCTTCATGGCAATCTTTACAACCTTCTTAAATTATGACCTGTATGCTACTTATCGATTTCAAAAGAGTTGAATTATATATAAGCATGGTTACAAGAACACTTCAGATATGTATGGCACTTTACTCTTTTCCAAGTCCTTTTCACACATTATTTAATCACATCAGCACTCCAGGGAAGTATACATGAGAACTGTTGTTGTTCCCATTTTCTGAGTAAGAAAAAAAGAGATGGCTCAAGGAGGTTGAAAGTGAAAATTGCTCAGTTGTGTCTGACTCTTTGTGGAATTTTCCAGGCCAGAATTTTCGAGTGAGTAGCCTTTCCCTTTTCCAGGGGATCTTCCCAACCCAGGGATTGAACACAGGTCTCCCGCATTGCAGGCAGATTCTTTACCAGCTGAGCCACAAGGGAAGCCCAAGAATACTGGAGTGGGTTGCCTGAAAAACGTGCCAAAAGTCAAACAGCCAGGCCCACAAATACATGAATGATTTTTTAATCCAGTACTCTTTTTATAACACTAGGGTGCTTCCTAACTGATATAGACTATGTTTATCTAAACAAAATATTTAAAGCAGACAAAATACTTTATTAGTTTTTAGATGAAATTGACAGATTATTTGAAATGTGAAGTTTTTCTTTCACTTTAATAAGGCTTTATTGTGATTCTTATGTGTTGCTTTAATGATCTCTAACAGTCCACAACTCATTATTGCTCTTAATGTACAACCAATACAGACAACACAATGGAAGCTGTTAGGAAGCATTACTCTTCTTTTCTACAGAAGTTCAAAAGGCCAGCAATTACTGACAGCCCAAACCACAATAAAGCCATGAAACAGGAACAGATACTAGAGATGCCACCTCCTGACTGCTATCGTCAAAATTATCTACCCTGTAGTGTAAAGACAAAGACATGAGTGAAACTCATCTCCTGAATGATGAGATGGTAGACACCTTGAACTAGTCCATCTACATGTTTGAAAACTGGATGTTCCTGCTGACCTATTTAAATATTACTATGACAAGCTCTGGCAAGCTCTTTGGGTCATCAAACTTGCAAACTGCCAGCCTGGAGAACTGAAACACTTGGCTGCCATATCTTAAAAACAATCTACTGAATATATACAGCAAATTAATAAATTCACTATACATTTCTCAGATAAGTCAGAAATATTACTGCACACAGAAACTATTATACTCCTTTTTCATTTCCATCTACTTTAGGTCAGTACAAAAGGTTTTAAAATCATTATAAAGCTGCAAATATGTGGATCTGTCTGTGATTTTTAAGACAAAAGCAATGATCACTGGCTTCAAATACATTACTTTAAAAGATCTTAAATTATTATAGGACATTTGAAAGGATTAACAAACAAGAGACTTTTCAAAGATAATCTCATTAGAACAAGGGATTGTACTAATATACTATTCATCTGTATGACACATCTTATGTTCATGAAGGAGGTTAGGCCAAGTCTTTGAATATAGTCTACTGTTTCAAGAGATATCATTCACCATCAGTATATCAGTATATATACTGATTCATATATATTTGTTGTTGTTCAGTTGCTAAGTTGTGTCTGATTCTTTGTGACCCCATGGACGGCAGCACACCAGGCTCTCTGTCCTCCTCTACCTCTGAGAGTTTGCTCAAATATATGTCCATTGAGTCACTGATGCTATCTAACTATTTCATCCTCTGCCGCCCCCTCCTCCTTTTGCTTTCAATCTTTCTCAGCATCAGAGTCTTTTCCAATGAGTTGGCTCTGATTCATATATAGATAGACAGTTGTCACATATAGTTATATACATGCATACATAGTTTATTCATATACATGTATGTATATATATGAAACATACATGTATTTCATTCATCAGTATATATATATTGATCATCAGCATATATACTATCATCAGTATATCGGTATACATACTGTTTCATATATACTCATATGCATGTTCAGTCACATATATAATTATATATTTATATATAGCTCAGCCATATAAGTGTATATATATTTCAGTCATGAGTCACAGAGCTTTAAAATGAAATAGTACCAAGAAATTTATTTTCCAGTACTAAAGTGGGTATTTCAAAGGATCAAAATTAACATAAGAAATAATGAGAATAACAGCGTAGTAGAGAACTGCTTTGTGAATACATGATAAGCATACGATATTAAGGTTAAATGAGGGTTGTGTTTCAAAATAAGAACATGCATCAAAAGCACAGAAAACCCTATTTGAGGATCAGTATTATTTTAATAAATGTGATTAAGACACCAAATGACTTCCTCATGAAATCATTAGCTGATAATTAACATCCAAACAAAGGAGGAAATAGTTCTTAGCTTGGAATTCAATATGACCTAGGCTTTAGGGGGTTAGCAGCCCTTTGAAATTCCATGTAAAAATTTGGTTGTGTGAATTTATGTCCATTTTTCTCAAAGAGATTTCTATAGCTTAAATCAGATTTTCATAGGTTCTCAGATCCAAAGAAGATCTACTGTCTACCTATGTACAAGCACACAACTGGATCTGAGATAATCTAAGTTACAGAAGTCTGAAATTAAGAAAAATATTTGACTTTTCCAAATTATTCATAAAAATGTTTTAGGAAAATGGAATCTAGTTTTATTCTACTTAAAGGAAATGCTGGTCACAGAATGGACACTGATGGAAAATAAATATTTCAGGAACCCTGTTGCTGTGAAAATAGACGTTAAAATTATCTAAGGAAGAAAATTTATGTTATTCTGAAAGCTTTATTTTCTTTGGATTAAATAGAGAGTAGAAATGGCTGTATTAGTATACCAGGATCTATTTATCTGAATAGATTCATATCCTAGTCCCCTTTGCTTTTTAAAAATAGAACATGGAAGCACCAGGAAGTAAAGACAAAATGTTGAAAGAACTAAATGGTTTTTTTTTACTTTTAACAAAAGTGATAGTAGCTTTCTGGAAAAGAATGGGTACATTTTTGGTTATTACAACGATTAAGGGCTACTCTGGAGAAGGAAATGGCAACCCACTCCAGTGTTCTTGCCTGGAGAATCCCAGGAACAGAGGAGCCTGGTGGGCTGCTGATTATGGGGTCACACAGAGCCGGACACGACTGAAGCGACTTGGCAGCAGCAGCAGCAGCAGCAGGGGCTACTCTAGGTGTGGGGTGCTGGATGTGCAGCATCGAACTGCACGTCAGGGCAACGTGCTATTTATAAGGCACCCAATCCATGCTGTTCTGCTATATTAATAGCACTCTTAAGACAAGTGGCTATACTACTCTTGGTCTTGAATTGACAAAACCACTTATGTATCAAGTCTGCAGTTTTTGCTGCAAGATTCAGGTTTATTCACATGTAACCTGAATTCTTCATTATGTGATACTACACAACCATGTCTAGGACTTGAAAAACGTAAACAAAATGTTTTCTTTTATGTTTAGTGAGGATACTAAGGGGTTTTCCTGATGGCTCAGTGGGTAAAGAATCTGCCTTCAGTGTAGGAGACACAGGAGACAGGGTTCGATCCTTGTTCGATCCAGGTCACGAAGATCCCCTGGAGAAGGAAATGGCAACCAACTCCAGTATTTTTGCCTGAAAATCCCATGGAAAGAAGAGCCTGGCGGGCCCAGAATTTGAAAAATATAAACAAAATGCTTTCATTTATGTTTAGTGAGGATATTACCTAGATTTGAAAAAAAAAAAAAATCTGTACAGAAAAGACCGTTTGGGAAAAACTAGAAAAATCCAAGTAAAGTGTTGAGTTTAGTTAGAAGTACCATACCAAAGTTAGCTTCCTAGTTTTGGCAAATGTACTGTAAGACGTTAACAGTAAGGGCAACACTATCTTTGCAATTTTTCTGTGAATCTAAAACTATTCTAATAAAGAGGTTATTTCTAAAAAGTTCACCTTTAGAGATGGGTGGAGATTTCCAGTTTGGAAAACTGTCCCTCCATTTATGTAAATATCAATTTGAAAAACTGTTAGGTTGAACAACTGAACTAGATGTTTTCATGTCAATAGTGGTTAAATATTAGCAAATTCACATGGTTCATCCTAGAACAGTCTGGGCCTAGTTTACTGGACTGTGTTATGAAGTTGAGAATAAATATACTTTTAAATAAAGAGAAATTAGTTGTAATCTATTGCACACATACATCTCTTTCTTGGTAAATTCCCCCCATGGTTATACCATGTTAGCTGTGGTTTTAACTGACACCTAGTAAAGGATGGTCTAAGAAATTATTTATTATTTAAAAAGGAGTATAAAGTCTGGATGACTGAAAACCACTGAACTAAACACAGCATTAATAAGCATAAGAGACAGATTACAGCACAGTTTATCTCTGAAGCTTACACCAAAGTCCTCTGAGGAAAAGATTTAAAAGGGAAACACAAATATTTGACCCCCTTCCTTAACAATAGTTTTCTTTCTTTTTCCATAGGGTGGGGCTTCCAGGTGGCTCAGTGGTAAAGAATCCACCTGATAATGCAGGAAACACAGGAGATGCAGGGTTTGAACCCTGGGTCAGGAAGATCCCCTGGAGAAGGAAATGGCAACCCACTCCAGTATTCTTGCCTGGGAAATCCCACAGACAAAGCCTGGCAGGCTGCAGTCCATGGGGCCGCAAGAGTCAGACATGACTGAACACGCATGTGCTCATGCCATAGGATGGCATGCAATGAAGCTCTCTCATCAGTGGATTGATTTTGGAGTAAAAGTATGCTGTGAAAGAGGACACAATAAGAAAAATTTTGTGGTTTTGCAGAAGCCCTATGACATTTTTGAACATGTTCAGCTTCTGAGAAAAACATGCTAAGAAACATGTTGAGAAATCTGACATCAGTGGGAAAAAAATTCTGGAAAAGCAATTAGTAGGCTTACCATTAAACGAATAAACAAAAAAAATCACTCACCTGTGCACAAATCTGATGCATGACATGACCGAATTCATGGAAGTAAGTCCTCAGCTCGTCGTGTCTCAGGAGAGAGGGACGACCCGCTAGTGGCTGTGAGAAGTTCACCACGAGGGCGGCCACAGACATCATGCGGCTCCCGTCAGGCAGCAGGCACCCAGGCTGGAGACCAAAGCAGGCTGCGTGGCTGTACTTCCCTTCCCTGAGGGGCCAGAAGCACAACTGGTGAGATACAAACACTCTTCTGTAGCAACAACACTGGCATGGCCTCTTGCACTCATGTGATAACAGAAGATGCTTTGAAACATTTAACTCACCTTTCATGAAGTAGGTCAACGTTCTGTCAAAATGAAACAACGAAAATTAAAAAAGAAAACAACAAAAAACCCACTATCGCTTGATATGCAGTATATTTCCAAGGTTTCCAGTGCATTCTTAAGGAGATCAGTCCTGGGTGTTCTTTGGAAGGAATGATGCTAAAGCTGAAACTCCAGTACTTTGGCCACCTCATGCAAAGAGTTGACTCATTGGAAAAGACTCTGATGCTGGGAGGGATTGGGGGCGGGAGGAGAAGGGGACGACAGAGGATGAGATGGCTGGATGGCATCACCAACTCGATGGACGTGAGTTTGAGTGAACTCTGGGAGTTGGTGATAGACAGGGAGGCCTGTCGTGCTGCAATTCATGGGGTCGCAAAGAGTTGGACACGACTGAGCGACTGAACTGAACTGAACTTGTGTTGAAATCTTAATGTAAGAATTAATATATACCTCAAATAGGGTATAGTTGAATGCCCAATTTATTTTAACGAGCTCCTGCTTTTTGTCTTCAAAGATGGAATCATTAAACACTAAATAGTGTTGAGGCAAATATGAGATACAGAGTTTGACTTACTAGGCACTTTTTCCTTAAAATTAAAATTGATTAAAAAAACTGATAAAAACTAAAATCCAGAGAGTAAAGTTGTTCTTTTATTCAATAAGGGGAGAATCAGTACTCATAATTAAATGAGCTCCTTTTATAAACCAGACAGGCCTTTTTGGAAACAGAATGGTTTTAGTTAGCCTGGGGAAAAAAGCATAAATTATACTGTAAAGTCATCTATGCTAGGACAATGTGATATCTGTGATGGTCTCTCCAGAAGCTAAGGGCTATTAGACTTTATTGTAGGAATAGGTTTCCTCCTCTTTTCTTTGCTCAGAGCACTAAAATACATTTAAGTTTAGTTTGATGTTTTGATTTGTAAATCTTTTTCTGTATTATCTTTTCTTGGTGACTCATAACTATTTTTTACTTGCTGAAGTTATTCAGGCAAAACTAAAACAAACTATAGTCTTTTTACAGCTTCCCATTAATAAACAGCTTGATTAAGAATCAAGCTGAACAGGCCATTGATCCTATTCTTACAGCAACATGATGGACAATCTGCAAATCACAACTTTTCTTGAAAGTGAAAGTGAAGTCGCTCAGTCATGTCTGACTCTTTGCGACCCCGTGGACTGTAGCCCACCAAACTCCTCCGTCCATGGGATTCTCCAGGCAAGAATACTGGAGTGGGTTGCCATTTCCTTCTCCAGGGGATTTTCCTGACCCAGGGATCGAACCCAGGTCTCCCGCATTGCAGACAGATGCTTTAACTTCTGAGCCACCAGGGAAGTCCATCATAAACTGAAAGTTGAAGGGCAACCTACAATCTAAGATAGATGCCTCCAAGGATAGAGAGAAAGGAAGCAAGCACTTTTTTTTTTTTTTTTGGCTTGTGTGTGTGCGTGTGTGTGTGTTTAACCTGTAGACACCAGTAAGAGAATTTTTAACAAATTGATAAAGATTGATGGTGGACCAGCAAAAGTAGGGAACCACTAGGAGTTATTAAATGAGGGAAATTTTGCATCCATTTGTAAGGTTTTCTCCACAGATCTTACTGGGTACACACAAAAAATCAGGGGCAGGATGAGAGCCCTGAGAAAGAATCAGTGCTGATGCAGGCCTAGTAGAAGGGAGCCCTGCCCAGGTCTGTTTCATCTCTCTCCTAGAGAACACAAGCCTGGACCTTAAAGGCAAAACACACCGTTGCCTTAAGAGCACTGGTAAAACCTCACTGCTACTGGGGGATGGTAACAGAAAAACAAACAAACAAAAAAAAACTCTACTCTGAAGGTGGGTCAGGAAAACATCCTCAGCCCAGACCTACAGCTGAGTTTGGGGCAGATTCACTGAATAGGACCACTCCTAACACCCAGGGACTCAGAGCCTTCCTATGACTGACCTTTAATCTGAACAACAGAAATGACACTCCCCTAACAAGGCTAATAGGAATTTAGTAATAAATAGTAGCAGTCTACTACAAGGAGAGGAACAAGAGCATGAAAGCACAGAACAAATGGACAAACTCACATTGAGCAGGGAACAGATACTAAAAAAAACTCTGGCAAATAAGCTCTCATCCTAAACACATACAGGAATCTGAGCTGAAGCTTTGGGTTCACTGAGGTTAAGCATAGCAATAACAAGGCCCAAATCCAGCTCAAGTATTAAATAGAATGAATCAGACACTCACATTAAAGGCCTAGCAAGTATGTGCCCACTGCTAGGTATAAAGACTGTCTTAGTCTTAACTGTTTTATATAAGACATCTGACTTTAAAAAAACCTGTAAGGCATATGAAGACACAAGGGAAAAACACAATGACAAGAGGCAAAAAGACCAAAAAAAATAGATTCATATGACAAAAATGTTGGCGCTATTAGAGTATTTAAAATAAATTGTTAAATGTTAAACATTCTTGAGGAAAAGGTAGACAGTCTGCATAGTCAGATGAATAATTCTGGTAGAGAGCTGGAAACTATGAGAATACAATGAAAATGCTATACGTGAAAAGCACAGTATTAAGGATGAAGAATGCCTGTGATAGTCTCATTGATGGACTTCTTACAGCCAAGGAAAGAATCATTGAACCCAAAGACAGGTCAAGAGAAATTATCTAACGTACAAACACACACACACACACACACACACACACACACAAAGAGAGAATCAAGACTTACAGGGCAATATCAAATGACCTATGAAACATGTAACTGGAATTTCAGAAGGAGAATAGAGGACAGAAGAAATATTTGAAGAATAGCTGAGAATTTTCCAAAATTAGGGGATGTCCTGGCGGTTCAGTGGTTAGGGCTCCACGCTTTCACTGCCAAGGGCTTGGGTTCAATTCCTGGCTGGGCAACTAAAAGCCTGCAAGCTGTGCAGTGCAGGCCAAAAAATCCAAACAAAACAAAAGAATAGCTGAGAATTTTCCAAAATTAATGACACTAGAGTCACAAATCCAATAAGTTGAGAGAACACCAAGAAAGACAAACACAAAACAAAGAACCAGAAAAAAAATTATCCCATATTCCTAAGTGTGTGAAACTGCTAAAAATGATGAACAATGAGAAAATCTTGAAGGCAGCCAGAGGAAAAGAACACATTGCATGTAGTACGACAAAGATAAGAATTACAGCCATCTCTTGTCAGAAACTATGCAAGCCAGAAGACAATGGAATGCCATCTTTAAAGCGCTAAAAGGAAATACCTGTAAACTCAGAATATTACTACAGATAATAAGGAACATTATATAATGATAAATGGGACAGTTCTCTAAGTAGATATAACAATTCTAAATATGCATATATCTAAAAGCAGAACTTCAAAATATACTAAGCAATTCAATATCCCATGATAAACCATAACAGAAAAGAAAGAATGCACATATATATATATAAAGAATGTATATATATATATAATTGAATCACATTGTTGCAGCAGAAATTAACACAGCATTGTAAATCAACTATACTTCAATTTAAAAAAATACACAAAGCAAAAACTAATAGAACTGAAAGAAGAAATAGACAAATCATTTAGAGGCTTCCTTTCTCAGAAATTAATTGAACAGGCCGAGAGAAAATCAGCTGAGATAACAAAAAACTTGAACCACGTTAACGGTTATCTTCACCTAATTGACATTTATAGAACCCTCAACTCAACAACAGAAAACAACACTCGAGTACACATGGAATCTTCACCAAGACTAATTATACGCTGGACATAAATCAAAATAATTTAAAAGAACTGAAAAGAGATAAAGTACACTCTCCAACAATAACAGAACCAAACTGGAAATAACAGAAGGCTGCCTGGAAAATATCCAAATATTTGGAAATTAAAAATACTCTTCTATATATATAGTCAGCCTCTTTTTGACAAAAGGGCAAAGGCTATACAAGAGAGCCCAGACAATTTTTTTCAACAAATGGTGCTGGAACACCTAGACATCCACATGCAAAAAAATGAGTCTAGACACAGACCTTACACCCTTCACAAAAAATAACTCAAAAAATGGATCACAGACCTAAATGTCAAGTGCAAAACTATGAAATTCCTAGAATACAACACAGAAGGAAATCTAGATGACCCTGGGTTTGGCAATGACTTTTTAGATGCACCAAAGGCACAAACCATGAAAGAAAAAAAATTAATAACGCTGGATTTCATTGAAATGAAAATTTTCTGCTCTGAGAAAGACACTGTCAAGAAAATGATAAGACAGGCAATAGGCTAGGAGGAAATATTTACAAAAGAGACATCTGATAAAAGACTGTTATCAAAAATATACAAAGAACTCTTAAAACTCTTCAATAAGAAAATAAACAATCTGATTAAAAAATATATCAAAGACCTTAACAGACACCTCATCAAAGGAGATACAAAGATGGTAATTAAGTATAAGAAAAGTTGTTCCACATTATACGTCATCAGGGAAATGCAAATTAAAACAAGATACCACTAACACCTATTAAAATGACCAAAATCCAGAAAACCAACAACACCAAATGCTAACAGGATGTAGAACAACAGAAACTCTCATTCATAGCTGGTGGTGATGTAAAATAGTGCATCCAATCTGGCAGACAGTTTGGTAGTTTCTTACAAAACTAAACATACTCTTACCAAACACTATAGCAATTGCACTCTTTGGTATTTACCCAGAGGGACTGAAAGTTTATGTCCACACAAAAACCTGCACAAGGATGCTTAGATTAGAATTAGAAGGTCACTCAGTCGCGTCCGACTGTTTGAGACCCCCATGGACCATACAGTCCATGGGATTCTCCAGGCCAGAATACTGGAGTGGGTAGCTGTTCCCTTCTCCAGGGGATCTTCCTAACCCAGAGATAGAACCCAGGTCTCCCATATTGCAGCCAGATTCTTTACCAGCTGAGCCATCAGTGAAGCCCAAGAATACTGGAGTGGGTAACCTATCCCTTCTCCAGCACATCTTCCTGACCCAGGAATTGAACTGGGGTCTCCTGCATTGCAGGTGGATTCTGTACCCACTGACCTACCAGGGAAATCCCTTATGTCACAAGGATGCTTATGACAGCTTCGTTCATAATTGCCAAAGCTTGGAAGCAATCAAGATGCTCTTTAGTAGATGCATGAATAAATTGTGGTACATCCAGACAATGAAATATTATTTAGTGCTAAAAAGAAAAGAAATGAGCTATTAAGTCATGAAACACATGGAGGAACCCTAAACGCACAATGTTAAGTGAAAGAAGCCAATCTGAAAAGGCTATATGATTCCATCCATATGATATTCCTGGAGTAGGAAATGGCAACCCACTCCAGTATTCTTGCCTGGAAAATCTCATGGACAGAGGAGCGTGACGGGCTACTGTCCATGGGTTTGCAAAGATCAGACACTACTGAGCGACTCAGGACATATGACATTATTCCAGAAAAGGCAAAACTTTGGAGAAAGTGAAAAGAGCAGTAGTTTCCAGGGACTGGTGTGGCAGGGCAAGAAATGGATAGGTAGAGCATAGAGGATTTTTAAGGCAGTGAAACTACGCTGTATGATACTCTAATGGTTTATAGACATTATGTGTTTTTTCAAATCCAAAGAAAGTATAACATCAAGAGTGAACCCAAATATAATTTAGGTGATAATGATGTGTCAATGTAGGCTAATCAGTTGTTAGCAGATGTACCACTCTGGTGGGGGATGTTGATAACGGGGGAACTATACATGTGTGGGGCCAGGGAATATATGGGAAATGTCTGTCCCTTCTGGTCAGTTTTGTTGTGAATCTAGAAGGGCGCTAAAAGATAAAATCTATTTGAAATAAATAAGTAGAAATAAATCAACAACAATGAAAAGAACTTGGTCAAGCCTGAGCTAGGAGTGAGCAGGCCAACGGGAAGGGAAGGCAGACAGAGAAGGGGAAAGGAAGGAAGAGAACCCATGGACAAACACACCAGAAACTGTGCACTGAATTTCATAACATTTTCAGCCAGCTAGTCTCTGGATGTTCAAAGGGCCCATCATTGTTTCTACAATGATTTCATGTAGTTAGACTGAATTGTTTAAACAGGTAAACAGACCTATAAATATTATTTTTAACAGGGGAAAATGAACTAAAGTAATCTGGAAAGTGTTTATCCTGGTATATTTTATACCTCTTGGTCCATTATGAAAAGCCATAAAGACTGCTACTAATTTAAAAATCAGTGCCACTGAGGGGCTTTTAATCTTTTCTTTTAAAAAATAAACTTGATTTACTTAATTTCAGAGGTTTCCTTACTCCGAGATTACATCTTTACATTTTGTTTATAAAAGGATGGTGATTTAAAAAGATACCATTACCTGGCATTCTTAACGTTGGAACTATTTGAGTTTTTGTTTCTTCTATTGTTTGAGAATCTCAGGGTTTGATGAATTAAAATTGATATGTGATTTTAAAAAGAAGGAATCTGGTCTTTCCTTTCCTACTACAAATATACTCTTTTTGAGTCAAGTAGACAAAGAAAACAAGAAGCAAGCATGTCAGTTGACAGAAAGTGACTATTAACTAGGTCATTACCCTCACGAAACATTACTCTCTGGTCCCCATATGAGTGCTAGTAGTAATAACCAGATCTCTGAGTACAGAAGACAGCAGTTATATCTTGGCAAAGGAACAGCAGGATGGGGCGGTGAGAACTGCTACCTTTGACCACAGAAAGAGAATCGAGGCACAGTTATAGGAGGCTCCAATGTTGAAGGATTTCCCCTGAAAGAATTCTTGGCCTCAAACTATATCCTGACATTATTCATTATTCAGACTTATCCACATCTGGCATGGGTTTATCTTTAGATCATATCAGAAGTGAAAGAAAGTCCATAAAGCAGTGGGATAAGACAACTCTGCCTCCTATCTGCCTGATGGAGTTATCCGGCCCCTTCTTGAAGTCACCCCAAGTCAGTTGATTATGAACTTGTATGTGCTGCTGATCTAAAGTGATGCTATTATTTACTCTGGTCTAGTTAGTAAAATTGCAACAGGGTGCCTTTTGTTTTAGAAAGCAGCCCACAGAGAGTAACCTAAATCCTTTCATATCTGATGAAATACTGTGGAGTCCATAGTTACTACATGCTACAGAGATAATAATATTTTTAATTCTTACAATTGATTGAATAATCTAATGTACAGAACAATCCTGAAAAGGGAAGATCATTCCCGTATTACAGAGGTGGATATAGAGACCCACAAAGGTTATATCACTCAAGCATTGCAGCTCAAGTTTGAATGATTGCCAAGATCTTGCTATTCCTTAATACTGTGCTGCCTTTCAGCCAGACTGAAGGGAGTGGTCACAGATTTAAGAATATTGGCAGACGGAGTGCCTGAATAATAAACATTCTGAGGTCAATTTTAAATTAAGAAATGCAGAGACTTCCCTGTCAGTCCAGTGATTAGGACTCTGTGCTTCCACTATCGAGGGCCTGGGTTTGATTTGTGGTCAGAGAAAACATCTACTTTTGCTTTATTGACTACGCCAAAGGCTTTGACTGTGTGGATCACAACAAAATGTGGAAAATTCTTCAAGAGATGGGGATACCAGACCACCTGACCTGCCTCCTGAGAAATCTGTATGCAGGTCAAGAAGCAACAGTTAGAACTGGACATGGAACAACAGACTGGTTCCAAATAAGAAAAGGAGTATGTCAAGGCTGTATATTGTCACCCAGCTTATTTAACTTATATGCAGAGTACATCATGCGAAATGCCGGGCTGGATGAAGTACAAGCTGGAATCAAGATTGCCGGGAGAAATATCAATAAGTTCAGATATACAGATGACACCATCCTTATGGCAGAAAACGAAGAAGAACTAAAGAGCCTCTTGATGAAAATGAAAGACGAGAGTGGAAAAGTTGACTTAAAACTCAAAATTCAGAAAACTAAGATCATGGCATCTGGTCCCATCACTTCAGGGCAAATAGATGGGGAATCAATGGAAACAGTGACAGACTTTACTTTCTTAGGCTCCAAAATCACAGCAGATGGTGATTGCAGCCATGAAATTAAAAGACACTTGCTCCTTGGAAGAAAAACTATGACAAAACTAGACAGCATAAGCAGGGACATTACTTTACCAACAAAGGTCTGTCTAGTCAAAGCTATGGATTTTCCAGTAGTCATGTATGGACATGAGAGTTGGACTACAAAGAAAGCTGAGCACCGAAGAATTGATGCTTTTGAACTGTGGTGTTGGAGGACTCTGGAAAGTCCCTTGGACTGCAAGGAGATCCAGACAGTCAGTTCTAAAGGAAATCAGTCCTGAATATTCATTGGAAGGACTGATGCTGAAGCTGAAGCTCCAATCCTTTGGCCACCTGATGTGAAGAACCAACTCACTGGAAAAGACCTTGATGCTGGGAAAGATTGCAGGTGGGAGGAAAAGGTGATGACAGAGGATGAGATGGTTGGATGGTATCACCGACATGACGGACATGAGCCTGAGTAGGCTCTGGGAGTTGGTGATGGACAGGGAAGCCTGGCGTGCTGCAGTCCACAGGGTTGCAAAGAGTCAGACACAACTGAGCAACTGAACCGAATCGAACTGAACAGAGAACTAAGGCCACGTGGCACAGTAAAAAAACAAAATCCAGAGTCTAATTATAAAAATAAATAAGTAAATTAAGAAACGCAGCACACAAACTAGATGATCATGATGGTGATGATGGAAGCTCACACCTGTCAAGCACTTGTGTTCTGAGCAGTCTTCCAAAATCTTTGCATGTGATTAACCATTTCAGTCCTAACAACGTTACAAAGCAGGCATGACTGGTATTCCCATCCCACTCCCACAGGACCTATAATATATATAAGGAAACTGAGGCAGAGAAAAATTAAGTAACTTGCCTAGTAAGTGATGGAGCTAGACTTTCTGGCTTCAGAGCCCACATTTTTAATCCCTTTACTAGGAATCACGTATGAGAATTATGAAAGACAAGAGTCTCAATCTGGGTAGGAGATGAATCTCCAAGGTCCCTTTCACCACTGTGATCCTCAGTACCTTGGATAGAGGTCCAAGTAGAACTGTCCTAATACTTCTCCTGTAGCTTTATCCTTCACAGTGTAAAGTGTAACACTTTTATTCCAAACATGAGCATCTGTCACTTGCTCAAATGAAAGTCCCAGCAACTCCTGGTAGATGTTCAGTAAGCCTTCAGTGACCACTTCAATTGGGAAGTATTCCTTGAGAGTCTCCTGGTCTACAGAGTACTTGAGTTCTTCTGTCTGAGTCATGTAGTAGTGGAGATCCCAGGCATTGATCTTCCCATCGTATTCAAAACCTCTCTCTTCACATTCCTTTTTCTTCAAGTTCAAAATGAACTCTCGTTCTGCTTCACCCAAGGGTTTTAATTTCTGGCTTAAATCATCTGTGGGGAAGAGGGAAAAGTTAGCAATCCATTGCTCTTGGGAGCAAGCATAATCATACATGCCACCAGTAGTTTAGCGTGGTGCTTCCTCCTTTGTGACCCTCAATACAGATAAATCAGGAGGAAGGAAAGAGAGGGGAAAAGAGGGAGGGAGAGAGGAAAGCAGGCTTTATTATGACAGCGCTGCTGTTCTCTTCAGGCTAATTGTGTTTTATGGCTCCCTGTCCTATTTTTTTTTTTTTTTTGGGCACCACCCAAATCAGGCCACAACTTCCTCACAGCATCAACAAAGCTGAAATTTATCTCACAGAACTCAAGGAAGCGATAGTGAAACTAAATTACTCTTTATGTACATGACTAGTTTTCAGTGAGGTTAGTTAGGCTCTTCTGTCTGTTCCTCGTGCCCAGCTGTGTCAGCTCTTTGTGACCCCATGGACTGTAGCCTGCAAGGCTCCTCTGTCTATGGAATTTTCTAAGACAGAATATTGAAATGGGTTGCCATGTCCTACTCCAGGGGATCTTCCCAACCCAGGGGTCGAACCTGAGTCTTCTGTGTCTCCTGCACTGCCGGTAGATTCTTTACCACAGAGCCATCAGGAAAGCCCCTAGGCTCCTCAGGGCTAGGGAAGACAAATCAGACGTGACCGACGATCAGAATTACTGGAAACTGCTCAGCTCCTTTGACAGCCATGGATTCAGTTAATAACTACTCCATTCCTATGAAGAAGGTCTATTTGGACGCAGCATTTGTACTTTGCAGGTGGACACTGCAATTTAATATTGTGGTCGGTTTTTGACTATTTCACTGTATTTGGCTAAAGCAGTATGCTTTTATTATGTGTTTGGTCTCCACAATTCGTTACGTACGCAAGGTAAAAAATGTTGGCTGTGTAAGGGACGTGCATGTCTGGGTAGCATACCCACAATGAGGTGAATCAGAGGCTTGAGGAAGGCTGTGAGGTGAAGAGAGGAAACTCATGGAAGATACAGAGAGATGTCGTTCTGATTAGGCCTGTGAGATAACAGGTGAATATAGGTAGCAAGAGGACAATTCAGATAGGAATATGCCAATTTTAAAAAAGAGCGGAAACTGTTTTCAAAAATTAAGTTAATTAAGGAAAATGTTCGGTATGTACAGTCACCACTAAGGGAAACATTCTCGCCAAACCTGTTAACTCCCCGAGCCATTTTCTTGTATAAAATACATCAGGACGTATGGCAATTACCACTTCACATTTCTATTGTTTCCACTCAGCGGAAAATTCATTGAGAAAAGAACCTCATCTTAGTCTTTTCTATCGTCCAATCATGTAGCATCCACTCCATTAGGGGCAGTTATTTTATAAATGTCTCATGAGTGAATAACATAATAACGAATAGTACCATTTATGGCACAGCTGCTACATGTTATATACGATGCCAGCATATACATTAGTAATTCAAGGTATTGCTATTGAGAACATAGAGGTCTAAATTTCAGGCTGAATGCTGATCTTGATACATTATGCACTGTTTCCAACTTAACTAAGCTAATAAAATTATACACTAGTAGTCAGAAGTAATAAAGTCTGAATGGGATCGATGAGAAAGTTAAAATATAAATCATACTGTGGTAAATCACTGCAGATGGTGACTGCAGCCATGAAATTAAAAGACGCTTACTCCTTGGAAGGAAAGTTATGACCAACCTAGACAGCATATTCAAAAGCAGAGACATTACTTTGCCGACTAAGGTCCGTTTAGTCAAGGCTATGGTTTTTCCTGTGGTCATGTATGGATGTGAGAGTTGGACTGTGAAGAAGGCTGAGGGCTGAAGAATTGATGCTTTTGAACTGTGGTGTTGGAGAAGACTCTTGAGAGTCCCTTGGACTGCAAGGAGATCCAACCAGTCCATTCTGAAGGAGATCAGCCCTGGGATTTCTTTGGAAGGAATGATGCTAAAGCTGAAACTCCAGTACTTAGGCCACCTTATACGAAGAGTTGACTCATTGGAAAAGACTCTGATGCTGGGAGAGATTGGGGGCAGGAAGAGAAGGGGACGACAGAGGATGAGATGGCTGGATGGCATCACTGACTTGATGGACGTGAGTCTGAGTGAACTCCGGGAGATGGTGATGGACAGGGAGGCCTGGCGTGCTGCGATTCATGGGGTCACAAAGAGTCGGACACCACTGAGCAACTGAACTGACTAGAGAAGATAAAAACAAAATTTAGTATCTTTACAATGGTTATGTTATTCAACCATTTTCACTAAAATGAAAGAGAACAGCAGAGTGACTGCCGGAATAGGGACGCTGAGATTAAGAGGAGTAAGCATGACAGAGTGCCAGAGACTAAAGGTCAAGAACATAAGAACTGTGGTTTTAAGACTAATGAAAAAGTGATTTTAAATGAATGTGAAGACAGTTATTAAATAACAGTTTTGATGCCTATTATTTTATATTCTTTTACATATTACCAAGTGGCTTCTGGAACATAAAATATTGTTGTTCCTGTATGTTCCACTTATCGTTTTTGTCCTCTCTGTCAGCTTACTTCACACAAATTGATAAGCAGCCATGCTGTAGCTGACAAACACCTACTGACACTGAACAAAGCCAAAGGCTCACCTTCTTGAAGGTCTCTAGGTATCTTGTTAGGAATTAACACAGAAATCCCCATCAAGATACAGACAGAATGAGGCAAGGACAAGGACCGTAACCGAAATATAAACAATGAGCTACCCTTGGAACCAAGTCCAGTATCTAACGCATAACAGGGGATCAATACATTTCTCTTGCATGAATGAAAAATAATATTCTCAAGGGCATGTTAGGTTTTGAGGCCCTCTGTCAAGTTGGTGCCATGCAGCAAAACAGTCATTAAAAAAAAAAAAAGAAACAGCAACACATGAGAAATTAAGAAAAGAAGACTAACCGAGAAAGGCTGTCACATGCCTCGTACTCTTGGCAGTATTCATCTCAAGGACAAAGTCAGCGTGTGTGCTATAGCCAAGCAGTTTGGCTACTTCGGCCCGCAGTGGGAGTAGCTGCTGCAGGATGGCAGTGTTCTCCTAGGAATAAACAACAACAATAAAAACCAAAATAAAGGCCAATAATTAACTGGATCCAAAGCACTAAAAAGAAGAGCTATTACATTACTTTCAGGTTGGTAAGACTGTCAAATATTTTTAGGCATCTCAACTAGTAAGTTATTCCATTTCAGTGTTATAGACTTTTTTTTGGATTCATGATCCAGTTTTATTTCTGAAATTATAATTGATCATTTAAATCTCAGGAGATAGCAATGAGGGTCCTAATAAAATTTTACCTACTGGTAAATTTATTTCCCTTTAAAAAAAGGGAAATAATAAGCATTGATTATGATGTAGAAGATCTGGAACCTTTGTATATTGCTAATGAAAATGTAAAATGGCAAAGCTGCTATAAAAAACAGTATTATGATTTTTCAAAAAATTAAACAAAGAATTCCAATATGATTCAGTGATTCCACTTCTGGGTATACATCCCAAAGAAATGGAAACAGAGACTCAGATGTTTGTATAACTGTGTTCACTGTGGCATTATTCATAATAGCCAAATGGTAGAAGTGTCCTAAGTATATCAATGGCTGAATGGATAAAAAAAAAAAATGTAGTGCATATTACATATTATTCAGCCTTAAAAGGGAAAGAAATTTTGACACATGCCAAATTATGGATCTGTATGATTCTACTTATATGCAGTTCCTAGAGTAGTTAAATTTATGGAGACCGGGAGTCGAATGATGTATGCCAGGGTCTTGGTGGGTGGGGAGAGAAGGAAGTTTATGTTCAATGGGTACAGAGTTTCAGTCGGGAAAGATGAAAAAGTTCTGGAGATACATGGCGATGGCTGTACAACAATATGAATGTACTTAATGCCACAGAACTCTATGCTTAATGTTTTAGGGATTTTTCTCAAATTATTACACACATTTTAAATATTTTATTGTATTAAAATGCAAATAGTGATACTGCTTTATTGTTTCCTTAACAATAAAGGAAAAAATAATCTCCCAGAGAAAGTAAAGAAACGTTGAGGTCAAAGAAAAATTGCTATTAAATCATCAAATTATTTATAGACTTGCTTCTAAGGAAGATCACACTACCAAAATCTGGCTCCACCATTTACTAGCTGTCAAAATGTTGGCAAGTCACTCAATCTTCCTAAGCCTCAGTTTTCTTATCTGGAAGATGTACATAATAAAAGTAGCTACATTATAGAGTGATCATGAAGATTCACGTGAGAATATAAGTAAAGCACAGAGAAAAATGCCTGGTACTAGAGCAAACACCACATAATTATGCGTTATAATTATTATTATTTTAAAACTAGAATGGAAACATGGATATGAGAAACACATAAGTTCTAAAGTTACCTAGTTTGAGTCTCTTTCACCTTTCCAGTCTCCTTAGACTGCCAATTTTTTCGCAATATCTATTCCCCCATTCTTCCTTTTAGTAGTAGAGTTCTCTGAGCTTGCTGGGTACATGGTCACCTGCCTCCCTTTCCCAGCCCCTCTTAAAACTAGCTGTGGCCACGTGATACACAATGGGACAACAGAACATAAACGAGGCGATGAGAGAAATTTCTGGGTCATAATAGATCTCTGTCTTGCTAGCTGTGGACTGAAAATGAGAACAATGACCTAGAAGCCACATACTAAGGACAGCAGAGCTATCTTCCAGCTCTGGACCACTCACCTCTGTACTGTTAGTTGTAAGAGACAAAAACCTTAAAAAAAAAATGTAGTAAAATACACCCAACATAAAATATACCATTTTAGCCAATTTTTAAGTGTACAATTCATGGCACCAATTACATTTATACTGTTGTGCAACCATTACCATTGTTTCTAAGACATTTCTAAACAGAAACTTGGTAACAATAATTTCCCAGTCTCTCTGGCCCCTGGTATCCACTAATCCTTTCTGAAGAAAAATAATTTTTATCTTATTTGAGTCACTGTGCTTTCGGTTGACTTTGTACATCGGTTTAACCTGTACCCTAACACCCACAGAGACTAAACATAGGAATAGAGTGCTGCTATAACAGAAATGAAAAACCTACAGGAATGGAAGGTGAGGACACAGACGTAGGAAGCTGGTAATACTCAGTATACCATAGATAACATTTGTTAAAAAATTGTTGCTCACCATAACTTGGAAGGCAAGCCAGTCACCTACCAAATCTTAGCTCTGAGGGGATTGTTTGGGATTATTGGTGTATGTTTGTTGGTATGTGCTGCTTTTGGAAAGATTACACAAGAGAGATAAGCTCAAGTGAGAACTGGTCAGTTTGCAGAAACAGAGGGAAAAGAGTTCTGCTAAGAGAATTCTGCCCGTGGCCCCTGATCTGGGGCATCAGATGACTGGAAAGGCAATTGCTCTGCCCCTCCTGACCAGTAGAAAAGACTGATGCTCGGTGCTATTGAACTATGATTAGCGTTGAGGGTGCTGTCTATGGTTTCAGAGAGCCCTGAAGCAGACGCTGTTAAAGTGAGGACCAGAGGATGGACACGATATAGAAGCCCGCATATGAGAAAAAATGTGGCAGGTTTGGATATTATTTTAACATGAATCTGGCTGTGAGCAAACAGAAAAGAAACCTATTAAGTTTTTGAGGGCATTTTATTACCAAAGATAAGTAAGCCTGGCCTACAAAAATACTCCTCAGACTTCAAACTGGCATCAGTAGGAATGTATACCAGTAGCTGTCTAGGATACGGTCATGAGGATAATGGACAAAAAAGAATTCCCTGCAGGCAAAACCAGGGGCCACCGCATACAACTGCTAAAGGAATTCTTGCTAGAAAGGAGGCCCAGGTAAGTCCAACGGGCGATCTCGGGAAACTTCACAGAGCTCGGAATCCCTACGGTTTCTGCCAGACTCTTCCTGAGAATTGGTATGGGCCTGCTATGTTTCCACTCTTTCCTTTTTCAAATGGGAGTCTTTAGTGTGGTTTTCTGTTCCTGTTCTACCACTGGGGGTGTGTGTGTGTTGGAGGTGAGTGGGCCAGGCAAGTGTCCCACCCTTTCACAGGTGGCCAGGTCACGAGAAGCTGTAAATGGGGAGGACTGTGTGCCGCTTAGAGATTCTGGTCTTTGAGCTAAAGGCAGTTAACTGGTTGGGATCTGACATATGGTCAATGGCTTCTGTGTGGGGGAAAGAAAAAAAGGTACTCATGATTATTTGGATAGCCAGAGAAGCAGACTGTGGTGGAGCTGGCTAGCTCTTAGAATTCATTTCTAATTCTTCCTCTTTTCCTTTCAGTAACAGAGTGCCCTTAGCTGACCAAATGGCTATCAACTGAAGATTCTATTTCCCAGCCTCCCGTGCAGTTGGATACAGTTATATGATGGAATTTAGGTCAATGCAATGTGAACAGAGTTTATGTATGTCATTTCCAGGTCTTCTTAAAGATGCTTGCTCTGTATTTTATTTTCCCACTTACCAACAGGCTTGAAAATGGTGACAAACTGGCCTTAGAAGTCACTTATTGACTAGAGTTATTCCACCAGCCCTAGACTGTTGACTTGGAAGAAGAATACGACCATTAGTTTCTCTAACCCATTCAATCTGCATTAGAACAGCTGAACCTATGGCCACACTAAGAAGGCTGCCAAAAAACAAGCCAAAAGCTAAGTCTTGTAAGTCTGAGGATTTAGGAGGCATGACCTTCACACAAACATGTTTACATGGAGAAATCGGAATCCACTTCTGACCTAACTTCAACACTGGTGAACAGAGCAAACCCTTTTCTTAACATCTTCTGTAAAAACAAAAGAAAAGGCAAACGTTTATAATACCTCTTTGCATCTTGTATTAAAAGCCATTTCCATCTTCCTTCTGGTTTCAGGTACACAACATTTCTTCATGACAGGAAAATAGTGTGGATATTTTAAAGTAATTTTATACTTGTCACCATCTGTCTTTTCTAAACTGTTAATGAAATCATCAGGAAGAGCACCTGCAAAAAATCATTTTCTCACACATCAATTTTTCCACTCGAGATTGGTTTATTTAGCACTGGCATGGTGCCTTTAAGAAGCTCCAGGGATTCTTGTGGAGTAATTGAAATTCAAGTAAAATAATGACAATCCTTATAATATTGCTTTGATGTTACTGGAATGGGGTGGCAGTTAGAGGTCAGGTGGCCTGGGAGATGGTAATTCAAAATACGACCAGGCTTCAGTGCACTTGTACAGATGGCATTTTGATGAGGAATAGGCAAAATTAAGCCCCCCCAACCCCCACGCAAATCTGTAACAAATAAGAAAAGGCTAGTTTAAGTTGTAGTGGCTTTCCTGGTGCCTCAGTGATAAAGAATCCGCCTGCCAATGCAGGAGAAGCGGGTTTGATTCCTGGGTTGGGGAGATCCACCGTAGAAGGAAATGGCAGCCCACTCTAGTATTCTTGCCTGGGAAATCCTATGGACAGAGCAGCCTGGTGGGCTATAGCATGTGGAGTCGCAAAAGACTCAGACACGACTCAGCAACTAAACGCCAGTTTAAGTTACAATGTAGAGGGTACTGTGAGGCAAAAAATTTTCAAAGCACCGAAGGCTGTTAAACACCAGCATGAGCTGTCAATCAAGATTATAAAATTTCTTCTAGACTGTCTCTACAAACAGTGTATATTCTTGTAAGCCTAAAAGTGAGGTGTGGTTTGCTTGTGCTTTTTTTACAATGGGTGGTGGTTTCTGCTGCTGCTGCTGTTAAGTCGCTTCAGTCGTGATCGACTCTGTGCGACCCCATAGATGGCAGCCCACCAGGCTCTCCCATCCCTGGGATTCTCTAGGCAAGAATACTGGAATGGGTTGCTATTTCCTTCTCCAGTGCATGAAAGTGAAAAGTGAAAGTGAAGTCGCTCAGTCGTGTCCAACTCTTAGCAACCCCATGGACTGCAGCCCACCAGGCTCCTCCATCCATGGGATTTTCCAGGCAAGAGGACTGGACTGGGGTGCCATTGCCTTCTCCAGGTGGTTTCTGCAGAAGGTACATTTTTTAAAGAATTCTTTTAACTTTGATTTGGTAAGCTGCGGGGTGACATTATTTGTCTAAATTATAGCCTTCTTTTAAAAAAACAACAAAGTTTTACCAAGTTCAGCCTTGGAAAATACAAGGAAGGTATCATCCTCGTTGAGGTTTTTGTTAAAGTCAATACATAGCTCACTCATTCTCTTCTTCATTGCTTTAATTTCCTGAAACAAAGATACAAATACAGGATAATAACAATAAAATGCAACTTTCATTCTTATCTCCATCAGTCAAGGAAGCTTCACTTTTATATGAAGACTAGGTTCTATACCCAACTCGCTCTACTTTCTTAGAGATGTGCTAGATAACACAGTTTTCTGCAATTTTCTACATTGTGTCCATGAGAACCTGCATGTAATATGTACAGAAAGGTAATCCCGGTAATGTGTTAGAAATCAGGCATAAATTTGTAAGAACTAAATATATTTAGGAGGTATAGTGAAAGCAGAGTCTGGCACATGGTACATATACAGTAAGTAGCTGCTGAATAAATGAATGAATCTGGTTGCCTATTGATAATGAACACTTTTAATCTTTTCCAATCCAAAATTTTAATTTAGTAAATCAGTATTGGGTACTGAAGTAAATGAAGCAGTAAGAACCGAGTAATTAATTCCATGGTTCCTTAGGAAAATAGGCTATGTTTTAGTTTTATACAGCATTTGCAAATAAAGGTGATTTATGGGCCCTAACATTTGTTTAAGAAGTACTAGATGAGGGGAAAGAAAAGTACTAGGTGGGAGATCAAAGGCAGCAATAGGAGGGAAATCACAAGAAAACACAGGAGAGAATTTATTAACCTGTCCCATTCTTCTAAAAATTCTAGATTATAAAACTTACCTAAACCACACAATTTCTCAGAGTGTGCTTCTCACAGGTAGCATCAACATCACCTGGGAACTTGTTAGAAATGCCCACTCTGGAGACCCACACCATAACTACTGAAGAGCAGACTCTCAAGAGGCGGGGTCCTGTATAATCAGAGCTTTAACAAGCCCTCCCGGTGATTTGCAGACACATGAAATTTGAGACTGCTCACTTAACACACACTGTGCAGTGTCGTCCTATCTTGCAGAATGAGTTAATTCTGTAGCTGAGCTTCTGAACCTGGAAGATCTCACTGGGTATTAGACAAAGGAGAACGTCTGAGAAGCTTTCTCTCCATTTTTAAGGTCCATATATTACTCATAGAGGGTTTCATTCCAAAATGCTGGTTTTAAAACTTTCTGTCATAAGGATTTTATTACCAGTGCCCTATCTCTGTATGCATAAAGGAATGACAATACAAGTTGACTATTAAGATCTGAACTAGCTCTCAGAGGATGTACAGCAGAATGGGGGGAGATAAACCCGGCACACACAAAACAGATAAAATCCACACAGAATTAAAGAACAATTAAGTTATCAGCTGTTTGACAGTCAACACAAGGTTAATAGGAGTTGTGGGATTTAAAATCATTGGCTACCAAATACACTGTAAATTGATTTGTACTATAAGTTATTTCCCACGTTACAAACACGTGTTTCCCAATTTCCTGTCTTTTTGTTGTATTTTTTAAAATGTATTCTTTCATTTTCTAATAAGAAAAAGAAACACACTCACATTTTGTACTTGTTCTGGAAGATGGAGCCCATTCCTTTTGCCCATTTTAACGGATTTTTCCAAGTATCGTCTGGCTTCAGGCTTTATCTTTTCCAGATCACAGGTTTCCTGAAATTAAATAGTGTGACAACCTCTTTCATTTCTGTTACAACAATGCATGGGTAAATTATAAACTACGAGGCCAAAGTAAAATTTATTCATCATCTCTGGTGGGCTGTGAAAGCACACAGGTGATTATGAGGCAGCCCTTTTGGAAAAGCTAAGTTCTTTTATGCTTTAGTGAGCTTCTGCTCATTTAAAACAGAAAAAAATGAAATAAAAAGCTAACCAGAATTTCCCTGCCTTGCATCAGAATCAAGTGTGCTGTACCACTTGAAATTGTGACAATAGGAATATTTGCATAATCTCATTCTGAGCGTTTTTTATGACTGAGTGGTCTTTTTCACAAAACATCTTTCTTATCACAAAGCATCTGGATTTAATTTTCTACCATTTGCTAACCTGGTTCCACTTGAGAGGCAAGAATAAAATAATGGGCAAATTCCACACAAATGGAAGGTAGGACTCTTTTGCCAACATACCAAACAGGGACAGCTGGATAGAACACCAGCAAAATGCTCCCAGCGCCTCAAAAATGCCTTACTATCATTTGGCAAGAAAGATCAAGGGACCACGACAAGCTGCATATGAACAAGTATCTGGGGAAAATGAGCTAGCATATCACAGAGAGGAGGAGAGCTAGACAACACCTGTGAGCCTGCACGCAGCGACGCACACACACTCACTAAAAAGGACCGAGGGCCCTGGAGAAGGAGCAGAAAACTCCCCTGGCCACAGCAAGGTAATAAACACACAGATGTTTCTTTAAAACAGGCGGCAGAATATACATGGCACATCTGGGTGGCTGGTTAGTTTCTGGTCCCTGGGAGGAAAGAGGCTCCAGACAGATTCGGCAGGTGCAAAGGCTCTAGTGTGGCTGAGAGCTGATGAGGGACTTTGGTCTGTAGAGCCTTAGCACCCTCTCAGCTTCAGAGACCGAAGAGGGCTGCATTCGCTCTCCCTGAAAGACTTGGGCTGTTCACCTCAAGCTTTGTATCTTCCCACCTAATTACGTCTTTAAAATGCTCAGCTTTAGAGCTTGCGTGTTAGACTGTTGGTAAAGAGTTCTTGCTGCAACACGTCTGCAATTTCTTACATTCTGTTGCAGCAGGTAAACAGAGTTGTACTTTAACTGAGGGTACGAGTGGGGGTGGCCAAAAAGTTCGTTCCGGTTTTCCTGCGAGATGGTATCAATCCAATCCTTAATACAGCCATTTGTATCTCACTTTACCTACCAAAAAGTACTTTGTGCGATAGTACTGAAGTACTTATTGTACATACATTACTCACAGTCTCCTCTGAGTTTATTCCCAGTGGAGGCAGAGAACAGTTAGACTTCTTTTTCCACAATAACCGTTTCTGTGCCCCTGGAGAATCTCTGAGCGTGTTGGCATGAGTGCAGGTGGAATCCTCTCACCTGGTATTGGCACACACTGGGATGCCAGCAGCAGCTGGCTCAGGGCCAAGACACCCGGAACGGCGAGGGAGACAGCTGAGCTGGGGGCTGATCCCTCAGAGACGGCCAGTCGTTCAAATTACAGTGTTCATATGGATTTCTGATGAACGTGGGCTGGCTGAGGCTGGCTTTAACAGCGCCAGGAAGTCTGTCCCGAGATGTGGGGCATGGCAACAAAAGTCCCCAGACAGGATGACACTACGGGTTGTAAGGCTGGGGAGAATCGAGGCAGTAGCTGTGTGCAGTGGAAGAGAGGAAAAAACAATCCCTGGTGAGAAGGGCCTGGCAAAGGCCAGATACACTGTGAAGAACCCAAGGGGGCAGGCTGAGATCCAGGGCCTTCCCATCTGGGCAGTGGCGAGGCACAGAGCTGGGCAGCCGCGTGGGTTCTCAGGTTCCTGGCATTCACCTGGTCACAGGTGGCCCTGAGCTTAGGACAGAGGCTCATCAGAGGCCTCACCAGCAGACGTAAGCAGAATTCTTCCTCTCCTCCTATGCTTGATCAGCAGGTGCCCTCACACTCAGAGGGCTGGACTGGACATATCTGGTGGTTGCAGGGTGCTATCTCAGAGAGCCTAGAAGGGCACTCAGCACAGTAAACTTAAACCCTCCAGATCTAAATTAGGTAACTACTTATTCTCCCCAAATAGGTAACCCACGTGTCAACAGGTAGAAGGATGTTCTGAGAAAAATCAGTTCTGAATTAGGTACAATTAAAAATGACCAAACTACATGTACTGAAATATTTGACTTACCACAAAAATGACATTTAACAAAAGTCTGATTCGATTATAACCAGACACCCTTTGCCTTTCAGACTCGAGGTCCTGGGAAATTTCCAGACGTCTCTGGTAGGAGTAAAGCACGTCTAAAATGTGCTCTGAAAGCACATTCCTACCCCAAAGCTGATCATAGTAATATTCTCCCTTGTAATCTCCAGGCAAGGTCAGAATTACTGCCCAAGGATGTTCTAAGAGGGAATCAGCCGACACTTCTAGATGGCTCTGATCCAACTGTATCTTCCTTCCTGAAAAAGAATTTAATCTCCTTGAACTTGAACCAGGTCTCAGGCCTCTTTGGTGTAGGCAGGCAGGGGCTAAAGTTCTCTGAAGTCATTTTCAAATTTATATAATCTGACAGCAGGAGATCTTGCTTTATTATTAAAAAATTTTTTTATTTTATACTGGAGTATAGCCAATTAACAATGTTGTAATAATTTCAGGTGGTCAGCAAAGGGAGTCAGCCATACATACACACGTATCCATTCTCAGGGGATCTTACTCTAAACTCTGTGGTAACAAGATTTAGTTTTCCCCAACTTCCTCCTGTAACTAAGAACTTTTATATACAAGTATGAGCACATAAACACACATACTCTTACATGTATGCTTTTGAGCTTCCCTGGTGGCTCAGTGGTAAAGAATCTGCCTGCCAATGTAGGAGACACGGGTTTGATCCGTTGGTCAGGAAGATCTCCTGGAAAAGGAGATGGAAACCCACTCCAGTATTCTTGCCTATGAAATACCACAGACAGAGGAGTCGGGTGGGCTACAGTCCATGGGGTTGCAAAAGAGTCAGACAAGACTTGACTTAACTAAGTAACAAAGTACTCACTTCACAGATAAGAAAGTACTCACTTCACAGATAAGAAAACTGAGGTTAAATTACTTCCTCAATATCCCACAGCTGATTAGCTGTAAAAGTGGGGATAGAAATAAATTCTTCTGTATTTGCAATGTCCTTCCCTTTCTTCTGCTTCTCATTTTGGTTTCTTTTTTCAATCACTTTTACTTGCTGTATTGGGGAAGCAATGGAAACAGTGACAGACTTTATTTATATGGGCTCCAAAATCACTGCAGATGGTGACTGCAGCCATGAAATTAAAAGACGCTTGCTCCTTGGAAGGGAAGCTATGACCAACCTAGACAGCATATTAAAAAGCAGAGATATTACTTTGCCAACAAAGGTCTGTATGTCAAAAGTCAAAGCTGTGGTTTTTCCAGTAGTCATGTATAGATGTGAGAGTTGGATCATAAAGAAAGCTGAGCGCCAAAGAACTGATGCTTTTGAACTGTGGCATCAGAGAAGACTCTTGAGAGTCCCTTGGACTGCAAGGAGATCCAACTGGTCTGTTCTAAAGTGAATCAGTCCTGAATATTCACTGGAAGGACTGATGCTGAAGCTGAAGCTCCAATACTTTGGCTACCTGATGCGAAGAATTGACTCACTGGAAAAGACCCTGATGCTGGGAAAGACTGAAGGAAGGAGAAGGGGATGACAGAGGATGAGACGGTTGGATGGCATCACAGACTGACGGACATGAGTTTGAGCAAGCTCCGGGAGTTGGTGATGGACAGGGAAGCCTGGCATATTGCAGTCCATGGATCGCAAAGGGGTCGCTCAGACAGGACTGAAAGACTGAACTGAACTGATACTTACTGTCAGGTTTTTGTGCTACTATGGTGAGGAGGGCGTTCTCAGGCAGCTGCCTGCACTCTGGGCAGGAGGGCTGCAGAAAGGCCTGCTTGCTGACTCCTATACGCTGTCACAGGAGTCTGCTTTTGTGTAGGCCACAGGCAGAGTGAGAAACCGCACTACATGAGGACACATTTAGACTGGGACTAGTTCTGATCTATTCAACATCATTTATGGAACTCCAATTAAGGTCAGGCACTAGGGAAACAAGACAGACTATCTCCTTGACACGCTTTAAGTCCCACAGAGGAAGAAAAGATACAATAGCAAACAGTGTTACTCTGCAGTTAGTGAGAAGAGGGGGGAGTACTTGGGAAGCACAAGAGGACATTGGGCTAATGGGGAAACTAAGGCAAGGAAGTTGATGCTTTATATTGGATCTATTGACATTTAAGAGCCTGACAAAGGTACAAGTTTCAACGTATTATGACCAATGACTAGACTTGTACATTTCAAAATCAAGAAGGCATGGTGAAAGAAAGTGAAGTCGCTCCGTCGTGTCCGACCCTCAGGGACCCCATGGACTGCAACCTACCAGGCTCCTCCGTCCATGGGATTTTCCAGGCAAGAGTACTGGAGTGGGTTGCCATTGCCTTTTCTGATATATATTTTGAAAACAAATTAAATCCATCCTTAAACTTATGAAACAGAATATTAAAACACTGTTGCCTTTATCTATGTAATAGGTCACCACTCCCTTGAATTTTGTGTTAAATATTTTCTTCTAGTTTTACCACTTACATTTACATTGTTTGAATCTGCCCCAGTGGCTCAGCAGTAAAGAATCTTCCTGCAATGCTGGAGACTTGGGTTTGATTCCTGGGTCAGGAAGATCCCCTTGAGAAGGAAATGGCAACCCAATCCAGTATTCTTGCCTAGGAAATCCCATGGATAGAGGAGCCTGGCAGGCTATAGTCCATGGGGTCACAAAACTGTTGGACATGACTTAGGGACAACACACTAAAATCCCACTAAATACACTGTTTACTTTTGCTCCTTTTGGCCTTTTAAAATGATATCTCGTTGTATGCAGTGTTATGGAGTTCCTTTTTTTCATCTGTTGTTACTAAGATTTTCCTCTGCCTTTAGAAAAGGCAGAGGAACCAGAGATCAAATTGCCAACATCCGTTGTATCATCAAAAAAGCAAGAGAGTTCCAGAAAAACATCTATTTCTGCTTTATTGACTATGCCAAAGTCTTTGACTGTGTGGACCACAGCAAACCCTGGAAAATTCTTAAAGAGATGGGAATACCAGACCACCTGACCTGCCTCCTGAGAAATCTGTATGCAGGTCAGGAAGCAACAGTTAGAACTGGACATGGAACAACAGACTGGTTCCAAAAAGGAAAAGGAGTACGTCAAGGCTGTATATTGTCACCCTGCTTATTTAATTTATATGCAGAGTACATCATGTGAAACTCTGGGCTACATGAAGCACAAGCTGGAATCAAGAATGCCGGGAGAAATAGCAATAACCTCAGATACGCAGATGACATCATCCTTATGGCAGGAAACAAAGAAGAACTAAAGAGCCTCTTGATGAAAGTGAAAGAGAAGAGTGAAAAAGTTGGCTTAAAACTCAACATTCAGAAAACTAAGATCATGGTATCCAGTCCCATCACTTCATGGGAAATAGATGGGGAAACAGTGGAAACAGTGGCAGACTCTATTTTCTTGGGCTCCAAAATCACTGCAGATGGTGACTGCAGCCATGAAATTAAAAGACTCTTACTTCTTGGAAGGAAAGTTATGACTAACCTAGACAGCACATTAAAAAGCAGAGCCATTACTTTGTCAACAAAGGTCCATTTAGTCAAGGCTATGGTTTTTCCAGTAGTCATGTATGGAAGTGAGAGTTGGACTATAAAGAAAGCTGAGCACTGAAGAACTGATGCTTTTGAACTGCAGTGTTGGAGAAGACTCTTGCCCATCCCTTGGACTGCAAGGAGATCCAACCAGTCCATCCTAAAGGAAATCAGTCCTGAATATTCATTGGAAAGACTGATGGTGAAGCTGAAACTCCAATACTTTGGCCACCTGATTTGAAGAAGTGACCCATTTGAAAAGACTCTGATGGTGGGAAAGATTGAAGGCGGGAGAAGGGGATGACACGGGATGAGATGGTTGGATGGCATCACCGACTTGATGGACATGAGTTTGAGTAAACTCCGCGAGTTGGTAATGGACAGGAAGGCCTGGCATGCTGCAGTCCATGGGGTCACAAAGAGTCAGACGTGACTGAGCAACTGAACTGAACTGAAGATTTAGTCATGCTGTTGCATGTTGCTGTAGTTTATTTTCTTCACTACTATAAAACATTCTATTGTAAATATATTACAGTGTATTGACCCATTTTCCTTTTGATGGAAATCTGAGTTGTTTCAGTGTTTTGCTATTATAGATCGGGTTGTTATGAATACATGTTGAATTTCACCCGTGGAAAATGGAAACTATTTTTAGGTAAATGCTGAAGTGGGCGTGGGGAGGGTGTGCTACGTTACAGAGAATATAAGATCCAACTTCATAGGATTAGATTTTTTTCTGCATTAGTTGTTATTATTATTATTTAAAAAATCAGTTTACACATATACTAGCAGTGCACAAATATTCCCATTGATTCCTGTCTGCACAGATACTTGGCACTGTCAGACTTTCATTTTTGTCAATCTAGTCAGTGAAGAATCTGACTGCAGTCTTTATTTGAACTTCCCTGACTTAATGAGGTTAAGCATTTTTTTCATGTTTAATTGCCATTTGTGTTTCATCTGAACTACCTTCCATGTCATCTGATCACTTTGCTATTGGGATGCTTGTCTTTTTCACTGAGTAAAGTATTACCTTATATATTGTAGGTACTAATGCTTTGCTAGTTTCATGTTTTGCAAATTTCCTTTTTTAGTATTTGATTTTTTTTTTTGTATTAGTGTCTTTTTACTTTATTAATAGAAGTTCTTTATTTTCATGTAGTCATGTTTATCAGACTTATAGTTAGCACTTTTGGTGTCTTTTTTAAAGAAATACTTCCCGGCTCAGATGTCATGAAGGTTTATTTCTATATAAACTGCCAGAAGCTTTAAGTTTAGTTTTTTAAAACTTTAATCCATTAGAGATTGTTTTTCATTTGGTTGTGAGGAAGCAATACGATATTTTTTGCCCCACATGGATAGCCCACATCCTTGCATCAATTACTGAAGGCCTGTTTTTTTAATTTGTTACCATTTCTTACTTCAGTTTGAGGAACATTTACTAAATATTTACCGTACTTTGTACCAGGCACTCTGCCAAAGATGCAAAATAAAATCAAATGTGACACCTTTTTCCCTTGAGGGCTTTAACATAAAGTCTACGTGACTTCTGGCAAGTATTTACCAACCACTTCCATGACTTGGAGAAGGAATGGCAACCCACTCCAGTATTCTTGCCTGGGAAATCCCATGGAAGAGGAGCCTGGTGGGCTACAGTCCATGGGATTGCAAAGACTTGGACATGACTGAAAGACTAACACTTTCACTTTTTTTCCATGACTCTTGGAAAGTTACCATTTCTGAGCCTTAGTTTCTCTACTTATAAAAAGGGATACTTCACAAGATTGGTATGAGAGTTAAACTAGATAACTGTATTGCTATATAACTGTAACGTAGCATTACTAGCCACGCTTGGGAAGGAAGTAGGAAGACTACAGCACGTTGGTTAGTCTCATGCCTTACTATGATATCATCCATCCATTTAGTCCACTTGCTTATTTTAAAGGTTGTGAAACAAGACCGTGAATCTGATGATACTCCCTAGACTGTAATGTGGTGTCCCTTGAATCTGGGAGATTGTCGTGACTAGTCAGTCAACATGGTTTTGCAGAAGTGATGCTATGTGACTTCTGAGGTCATAAAATGCAGTGCAGCTTATGTGTAGAACATGCTGTCACATCCGTGTTGAAGCCCTCTGTCTCCAGGAAATGAAGTCCTATTGCCTGATGCTGCCCTGCTGGGAAAGTCCAAATTAGCCCACAGAGAGACACTATATGGAAGTGCCCTGAGGGGACACAAAAATAGAGATATCTGGCTGGTCTACCTGCTCCAGCCACCATGGCCTGACATCACACGGAAGACTCCAAGCCAGAGCTGCTCAACTGACACTTTCCTGAATTCCTGACCTATACAAACTATGAGAGAAGATAAAAAGACTGTTACTATTTTCAGTCACTAAGTTTTAGAGTTACATGTTATATATATACATCCACAGATAGTTAGAATGCTTACTGGGCACAGATTTTGTATTAAGGAACTGTGAAAAAGAGTAATTTCATGCTTCTATTAAAAAAATAACAGAAGCTTAGTTATATCTAACTAAGATAATACATTTGATTATTGGCTACATTGGTGGTACCTTGAGATTATTATTTAGCGCACCCTCGTTCAGGTAGAGCAAGGCTGAAATTGATGACTCTATATAAATGTAAAATCCTATTACTCAGTCTAATGAAGGCTTTATGTATTATATCATGGTTGCTCTATTTTTACTTAGAGGAAAGTTAAAGGAAAAAATAAACAGAAGATTTAAATACGTCTAACTTTGTTAGGTGTGAATGATGTGAGGTTTACCATCTATTCAAGCATCCAACTCTAGCAAAGAACTGAAACTGATAGTTCTAAATTTTTAAAAATACCAACTGAAAAATATTACTATTTGTTAAGGTAAGTATTTAAATTTACCAAATAAGGTCCAGTACATAAACAAGCACAATGGTTATTTAGTGGGATCAGAGGCCAATACATACAAAATATAAAAGTTTAACAAAGAAATCTAAAGTGACAAACCTCCCAGATCTTGATGATATTTATAGGAAATCAGAGAAGGTGGAAAAGTAACAAAAACAGTAGACTCAATTAATAACATTAAGATTGCAATACCTTTTTGAGGCTAGAAAATCCCAAATGAGAACTCATAAGTCAGGATAAAAAAATACTTAATCAAAGAAAATTAGAAAATACTAGGGAAAACTTCTATAGTACATATATAATATCCAGATAGAAAAGAAATTAGATTATTTTGGGATGAAATAAAAATCAGAAACTATAATGGCCATGATTTGTATAGAATAACAACTGGAGTCAAAAGTTGAAAAGAGAACAATTTAGTAAAAAATAGTCATAGAGTTATTTTATGTTATTTTTAAAGTCCCAAAGATGAACAATTAAGAGTCCTCATAGATGAACACAAATTAAGGGTGAAAAATGTCTGACATGAAAAAATAGCACATATGTCTTACATGTCTAAATAAATTTTTGTTTACACATGCCACAGTGAATTACAAATAAAAAATTTGAAATAAAACAGCTTTTAATTTCAATTCTTGTCATAATTTGCTAAAAAGAAAACAATCTTAGAGATTTTGCATATGCAACATGCAAAATTAACAAAAATGCCTAGGACTATAAAACCTTGGTTGTTTTCCAAACAAATTGCTGAGAACCATGAAAATAAAAATTCAAAGCAAAGACATGATGAAAATGCTAGGAAGCAAATCAACATTGGTGATGAAAAGAGTCAAAACACTCAAAGGAGACCCACCTAGAGATTTCATAATCCATAATTTCTGTGAGTCCTGAGACATGTAAGAATGACAGAGAGGAATGTCTCCAGCATGCAGAATCAAACAGTAAGTCATCAGTTTTACAGCCAAAACCACATGATTATTTATAGACAACTCAACTCCATTTGAGCTGCAATTTTTTTTTTTAATTTAAAGAAGTTTTTTCATTAAACTATTAAAGTTCATGATAGTTAAAAAGTCTTAGATTTATAGATGTACACTGTTTTATTATACTTGGTCTTAAAAATTTTTAATGAATGTAATTAGTAGTTCAACATAAACCTAGGTGGCATAATATAACACTATGTTGTGCCCTCTATTATAATAATTAGAAACAAAATCTAGGCACATTCAAATACTTTTTATCATTGGTCAAAGGCTTTTCTGTCTTTATTGTTGTTTTTTTCCTCTTAAAGGAGTTATAAGATCATTTACCTTTAAATGAACAATTCTCAGAAAGATATCTTGTCTCATGCTCATCTCAATATCAAAACGAGAAAGTCTTTTGTCTGCTTCTGTACTTGCAGCTCGTACTTCTTTGTCAGAGGAGACATGCTGGGGAAAGTCTAGCATGGTTCGTTCCACTGTTAATAGAGGAAAAACACCACAAGGACTCATCAAGTTGGTATTAAGAAAAATACCTCATACATAGGTGAATGATTATCCTAATATAAGTCTTTCATTATATATTTTCTCTAAAGGCTCCTAAGGCTTTTGAGAAACAGAGTCTAAAATAGGACTTTGCTATTCCAGGGGCATTGCTAAGAACAGTAAGGGTGTGCACTGAGGAATTAATGAAGTATGGTTAGAGTGCAATTTATTATCTGGGAATGTAGAGGGGAAAAAAAGATGTCCTTTTTAAAAAAAAATTTTATTGGAGTATAGTCGACTTACAAAGTTGTGTTAGTTTCAGGAGTACAAAAAAGCGAATCAGTTACACGTATACATATAACCACTCTTTTTTAGATTCTTTTCTCATATAGGCCATTACCAAGTATTAAGTAGAGCTCCCTGTGCTATACAGCAGGCTCTTACTAGTATCTATTTAATACATATATAGTACAGTGTATACATCAATCACAATCTTCCAATTTAAAAGATACAGTTCTCATATTGAAGCATTTTATAGTCTGGGAGTTGGGGGTAGGGCACAGTACATGAAAAGATAAACAACAATACCAGGACAGAGCAGCGTAGCTGTCAAATGAATGGGACACGAACTGAAAGGCAGCAATACCAAGGGCTGAGGCATTAAGCCCTGCCGGTGGAGAAGGCTGGGCCTTAGAGGATGGGCGGGGGGAGAGGAAGAGCTCGCTTGGGGACTGGAGAAGTAGAGACCGCAAGCTCGGGGACTGGCAAAACAAAGCATGTTTAAGATACAAGCAGGTGATTTAGAGGGATGGGTTTGTTTAGAAAAGTTCTTAACCTTTACAATAGACTCTTAATCTAACCAAAGTCATGAACCCTCCCCCAAATGTAGGCATTCATACAAACATAAAAAGCTGCACTGCATATAATTTCAAATGATCCTCAGAAATCTCAATGGACATATCCAGTAAGCAGCTGAATATTGGGGCCCTTCCTGTTAAATGATAGTGGTAATGTCTTCTGTTCTCACTTTCCCATGTCAAACTTGGTAGTTGGATTTTTCAAACATTTGTATTTTGACTTTAATTAGGCAAAAATCTGATGTCTTGAAATAATCCATACTACAGCAAAAAAAAAAAAAAAGAGTATCGTTTACAGGGAAGTTGTGGCTATGTTGTGACAATTAATATATTTTAATTTTACTCTTTAGCACTTTGAAGGTATTGTAAATAGGTTAAATTTACACATGTGATATATGGTAAATGGCAAAGCTACCCTTTACATACCAAGGAACTGTCCAGTTAAACAAGCTACCTTATGCATATCAGTCCTCTTATAACATGGTTACAAAGAAAGCTATAAAAATGCCACAAATACCTGAACAAATTCATAGTGTTTGTTTTTTAAAAAATTAGATAGTTATTTAAAAAAATCTATTCTGAAATCAAAACATTTTTATGATTAACCTATGAAGAGAAATTCACAGGAGAGGGAGAACAAATATCACAAAAGTGAAGTTATATTTAAAAGATGTATGATTTGGGGAGAAAAAGCAGAATTTAAGATCATTCTGTTTTAAAAGATTTTTTTCCCCACCTATTTTTACATTTCTTAAATGCATAAGCTATTACCCTGGCACAGCATCATAGCCATAACTGACTGAAAATGTGAGCATGTGTACCAAGGACAAACCACTCACAGGGTGGAAGAGGCATGTGAAATGGCCTGCTGAGAGAGCTCTGCTGAATGGGGATCAACTCCCTTCTTTTGATCTTTTTTACTGAAGATTTTAAGTTCAAGCCTTGTAGCAAAATTTAGTGGCCATTAATGAGAGTGAAAAAAAAAAGTCACTGAGTCATGATTCTGTGTGACCCCATGGACTGTAGCCCAACAGACTCCTCTGTCTGTGGAGTTCAGGCAAGAATACTGGAGTGGGTAGTCATTCCCTTCTCCAGGGGATCTTCCTGACCCAGGGATGGAACCCTGTATTGCACGCAGATTCTTTACCGTCTGACCCACCAGGGAGAAGAGGGTGGTAGCAGGTGAGATGGTTAGATAGCATCCCCAACTCAATGCATATGAATTCCAGCAAACTCCAGGAGATAGTGAAGGACAGGGAAGCCTGTTGTGCTGCAGTCCATGGGGTCACAGAGTCAGAAACGACTTAGTGACTGAACAAAAACGAGAGTGAAGAAGCTGGTAGTAAGCGGCAGAAACTGAAACCGAAATGCAGAGGGAAGAGAAAGTAGTCAGTCCCTAGGTCAGGGTAGGACACAGGGTAGGGGACTCTTGGTATGGGTAAAGAGGTGATGTGGTCACTAGGGCTGCTTAAGATTTTGGACAACCTTCCAAATTCCAGAATTCATACAGATGTTTATGATATTCAGTTATAGCCTATGTTCTTAGCCCAGTTACCACACAGCCAAGATTGTTTAGGCATAATTATCCTACGAAATTCTTCGAGATAACTGGCATGATTCTTCATTCCTTATAATTGAAAGGGTCTAACAGTTATATTGGGGGTTTCCTAGGTTGGGCAGTGGTAGAGAGTCCACCAGCTAAGCAGGAGATGCAAGAGGTGGGTTCAACCCCTGGGTCAAGAAGACCCCCTGGAGCAGGAAATGGCAACCTTTTCCAGGACTCTTGTCTGGAAAATTCCAGGGACAGAGGAGACTGGTGGGCTGCAGTCCATGGGGCTGCAAAGAGTCGGACATGACTGAGAAACTGAACACACAATGTATTATAAAAATAAAATATTTTAAGTGTAGGAAATATGGAAAATAGAGAAAAGTATAAAGAGTAAATTAAAAATCAACTATAAACTTAGTACCCAAGACATTGGACATTATTAAAATTTGTTTTCTTTCTCTGTCCTTTTAATGTTACTAAATACTGCTCCTAAACATGATTTTAATGCCTATATACTATTATAGAGGGTGAATGTGCCATAATTTATATTCTACTAGTTGACACTTAGCAGTTAGTTGTTTCCAAGCTTTTGCTATGATAGAGTACCTGTTTATACATAAATTTAAACATGATTTTTCCTATATCTGGTTATTTCTTAAATTATACCTAAATGGGGAATTAATTATTGGGCTAGGGTATGCACTTGTTAGGGCTTCCCTGAGAGCTCAGTTGGTAAAGAATCTGCTTGCAATGCAGGAGACCCCAGTTCAATTCCTGGGTCAGGAAGATCCCCTGGAGAAGGGATAGGCTACCCACTCCAGTATTCTTGGGCTTCCTTTGTGGCTCAGCTGGTAAAGAATCCGCCTGCATGTCTTAAAAAGTTTTGATAGATATTGCTCTCCAGAAAGCAGCTGTAACAAGAGTGTATATTTTATAGCACCTCAGGTCACATAATAAAATTTTTTACCTTAGGTAATATAATTCTAAGCAATTATGAATCATTAATAATTTAAGCAATTACAAATCATTATGTAAAAATCAATGTCTTGTAAAATTGGAAAATGAATTGTCGAGTCGGGAAGCATAAAATGGTTTATGATGCCCACAGAATGAAATATTGATATGTTTTTGCATCCTACTCACCTATATATTTCACTTCTACGTCTGCCAGTGCCTGCAAACAGTTCTTGTAAGTTACCTCCTTAATGTCAAGCATTCCAATAGCATCGTACACCTGTTTGGTCTGTGAGATGAGCTCCTCAGTTCTTGTTTTGATTTGCTCTGGTGAAAGATCCCATCTTAAAACATTCCTACCAGCTGCCATATAGGAAGACATTGCCTGAAGGGGAGACATCTCTTCTCTTCCTAAAGTCATTCTGAATAAAATTCTGGAACCACCAACTCTAAAAACAATCAGAAAAGGATAAAAATTAGGCATTTTGTTGGTTCAAAGTCAACAGATAAATGTGTATTATTTAATTAAATTTTAAATTAGAAAGAACTTTTTATTCAAATTAAGCAAATTTCTTTCAGGTGAATACATATTCGTGCTACTAAATGCTCTTGTATTTACTTGCTTTCTTGACTAGTTACAGAGTTAATGGAATTTGGACTTTCCAAACACTGAATTACTTATGTAATTAAGTCAGAGAAATAAAGGTAGGTGTCAAAGATATAATATTGATAATTGTCCTTTATAAATTAAACCAGTAGTCTTTTTTTTTTAATTTAAATTTAATGTTTTACTTTACAATACTATATTGGTTTTGCCATACATTGACATGAATCCATCACAGGTGTACATGAGTTCCCAACTCTGAACCCCCCTCCCACCACCCTCCCCATATCATCTCTCTGGGTCATCCCAGTGCGCCAGCCCCAAGCATCCTGTATCCTGTATCGAACCTAGACTAGCAATTCGTTTCTTACATGATAGTATACATGTTTCAATGCCATTCTCCCAAATCATCCCACCCTCTCCCTCTCCCACAGAGTCCAAAAGTCTGTTCTTTACATCTGTGTCTCTTTTGCTGTCTCGCATACAGGGTTATCATTACCATCTTTCTAAATTCCATATATATGTGTTAGTATACTGTATTGGTGTTTTGCTTTCTGGCTTACTTCACTCTGTATAATCGGCTCCAGTTTCATCCACCTCATTAGAACTGATTCAAATGTATTCTTTTTAATGGCTGAGTAATACCCCATAGTGTATATGTACCACAGCTTTCTTATCCATTCATCTGCTGATGGACATCTAGGTTGCTTCCATGTCCTGGCTATTATAAACAGTGCTGCGATGAACACTGGGTACATGTGTCTCTTTCAGTTCTAGTTTCCTTGGTGTGTATGCCCAGCAGTGGGATTGCTGGGCAGTAGTCTTTCTTATTTAAACATTTTTCTCTTGCTAATATTCACCTACTATGTATGTAAACTCAATATTTCGATATTCAGGAAGGAAGTATTTTCAAAATTATTTTTATATTGAACAATTTAAAAAATGTATTACCAAAATTTCATGTAAATCAATTATGTTGATATGAATTTATGACTTAAAAAATAAAATCTGGTAGATATTATCCTAAAGATAAAGGTAAAAAAAATTAAAAATTATACCAATCCTTTAACCCCTTAAAATACTGAAACTGAAAATTAATGCCATATATTTGCATATATAGTTATAATATGGAATTCTTGAGCTTATAAATAAAAATATTATAATAGCTAACATTTATTGTGTACTGAATGTTTTTCAGTTAAAACTCACAATAACCCTATGGGGTAGATATTGTGGGGTTTTTTTTTTAGCCAGTTCAGTTCAGTTCAGTCACTCAGTCGTGTCCGACTCTTTGCAACCCCATGAACTGCAGCACGCCAGGCCTCCCTGTCCATCACCATCTCCCGGAGTTCACTCAGATTCATGTCCATCGAGTCAGGGATGCCATCCAGCCATCTCATCCTCGGTCGTCCCCTTCTCCTCCTGCCCCCAATCCCTCCCAGCATCAGAGTCTTTTCCAATGAGTCAACTCTTCACATGAGGTGGCTAAAGTACTAGAGTTTCAGCTTTAGCATCATTCTTTCCAAAGAAATCCCAGGGCTGATCTCCTTCAGAATGGACTGGTTGGATCTCCTTGCAGTCCAAGGAACTCTCAAGAGTCTTCTCCAACACCACAGTTCAAAAGTCAAGGGGGTTCTAAAACACAGAAAAGTTAAGTAACTTGCCCAAGGTCACACAGCTGGTGATATAGTGAGAGCCTTGGACTGCAAGGAGATCCAACCAGTCCCTTTTAAAGGAGGTCAGTCCTGGGTGTTCATTGGAAGGACTGATGCTAAAGCTGAAACTCCAGTACTTTGGCCACCTCATGTGAAGAACTGACTCATTGGAAAAGACTCTGATGCTGGTAGGGATTGGGGGCAGGAGGAGAAGGGGATGACAGAGGATGAGATGGCTGGATGGCATCCCTGACTCGATGGACGTGAGTCTGAGTGAACTCCGGGAGTTGGTGATGGACAGGGAGGCCTGACGTGCTGCGATTCATGGGGTCGCAAAGAGTCGGACACACTGAGCGACTGAACTGAATTGAGGATTAAAAAACAAGTAGAGAGCCAGAACCTACTCTCTTAACCAGAATACTAAACTTAATTCCTATTACCTTACAAGACCCCAAAACGACCTTTGATGTAGGCAGGACAATATTCCCCTTTAACAGATGATGCAATTGAGGCTAAGAAAGGCTGAGTGACTGACTTAATGCCGTTTGTTCAACAAATACTTCTAAGCATGTACTATGTCTACTCCTTGCTACAGGCACCAAAGACAAAAAGGCAAATTGACTGGGACCCTTCTATTTATAACATATATAGGTTATAATATAGTGAAGACAAATTGATTAAGAGTTAATTGTACTACATTGAGATGAGTTTTATAGGGTAAACAGGGAGAACTCTGAAATATCACAGAAGGAGCTTTTCTAGAAAGATTTTCTAAAAGGAACAATGAGCAAGCCAAGATGTGGACAATGTATAGCAATTATCCAAAGGTAAAGACTGTAAGGAATGAAAAACCTGAAAAGCTTAAGTACAGACTAGGGAATGAAGAGCCTTGGGAATCATTTAAGAGTTCAGACCTACTCTAAGGGTCACGACAAAGCCACTGAAGGGTTTTAATCAGATGAGAGACGAGAAAAGACATGTGTTTTAAACAAATCACCCAAATTATAATGAGTTGAAATGTTTAGAAAAGAGGGCTCATTCCAGAGGAAAGCTGTGATGGGAACTGGGGCATAATATTATGGAATACCTCACTAGGAAACAGGAGGAACTGGAGTGACTTAGAAGATATTCAGGAAGTCAAGTCACTATGACTTGGTACTGAACGTATTTTAGGAAGAGGTGAGATGGTATCTAGCCTTCTCTCCTTGAACTAGAGGGACAGACAGAGGCACCATTGCTAAAATAGGGAACTTAGACAAAGGAGGAGGCTCTCTGGTGGGACCCAGAGAAATTCAGTTTTGGACGTGCCAAGTCTGAAGCAGCTGTGGTGCAAGTCAGCAAAATTCATTACTGTTGAATGTAATTGGAGTGACATGGGTGGTTGAGCTGGCCCAGGGGAATTTGCAGAGGGAGAACAGACCAACCGGACTCTAACTCTAGTTTAATCATTGAAACGGAAGGAAAGAAAACCAAGTAGGAGGGGGTCAAGGAATTGTGAAAAGTGAACACTGAAAATGGGAGGGGTGAAGGACAGTGTGATGGATGAATTTCAAGAAGACACAAAGTCTCTGTTGAATTCAGCAACAGGAATGTCACTGATGACTCTGGCAAGAGCAGTGTCAGACAGGTGGTAGGGGTGGAAGTCAGATTACTACGACTGAGGGTATGGAGGTGAAGAACCAGAGAGAGTGCACCTCAGCAACTCTCCATGGAGCTGGCTGTGAGAACTGAGGGGTGTAAGGGGCTGAGACACAGAAAGGTACATTATTAACATACTAGAAGCCTTAACCGTCTGACCCCCTTAACCGTCTCTCCTAATAACTGATGTCTCCTATGTGAAACATACTGGTTGATAGTTACACTCAAGGCTGGCAGACTATTTTCCAATGTATTTCCACATTTCTCCTTCAACCAGCTGAGTTATATATTTACCAAGAGTCAAGTTTATTTGTTACAAAACTGTTTATACTTATTATACCCATTTTCATGTAACTGAAGTATTTAACTGATTAAATGTGTGCCAAAAGAATGATCTGTTGTTTAGGTCAACTACCTTGGGAACACTTTAAACGTGACAGTTACTAAAAAGCCAACCAAAAACTGCTGTTAGAGAAGATTTAATACAGAACTACAAAGATTCAGCAGGTCTCTTAACTCAGATTACTTATGTGTGTCTGGAGTGTGCTTGCTTCACTTTAAAGAGACTGAAACTGGAAGTGAAAAATAATGCATTTTTGGTAGAGTTTACTCAAGGACAGTGAAGAACGCCGATCAAGTGATTCACATTTAACAAAAAGGCCTTGCTCTTACATCAAAATATTTTAAAATACTCATTTATGTTCTGTTTGAATATATTATTTGAGCAATTTGTAATTTTTAATGATTCTGTGTGAAACCAGTTTTTTAAATTACTTATTAAATGACATCTGGGTTTGTTTGGGAAGATCCCCTGGAGAAGGGAACGGCAACCCACTCCAGTATTCTTGCCTGGAGAATCCCATGAACAGAGGAGAGCCTGGTGGGCTACAGTCCATGGGGTCACAAAGAGTTGGACAAGACTGAGCGACTTTCACTCACTCGTTCACTATTAAATGACATACGAAGTGGAACTTCCCTGGAGGTCCCATGGTTAAGACTGTACCTCCACGGCAAGGAGCATGGGTTTGACCTCTAGTTGGGGAACCAAGATCCCACATGCTGCATGGCTGGCCAAAAAAAAAAAAGGAGGGGGACATATGGAGCAAGGTGCTAACAGAGGTAGGAAGAAGTGGCATAGGTCCCTGGGCAGAGCAAATTGTATGAGATAGGAAGAGAGACTGTAGTCTAAGCAAAATCAATGAAACAGGTAATATGGAAGTAGTTAGGCTATACTAAAAACGATTAGATGTCTGAATTTAAGAAACCAAAGGTTAACACTGACAAGAACCACGATATTTTCCTGGAAGTGGATGGCTGATATAGTTGAAGAGTCCAAAGAACCGACAGCCTGGTACTGGACAGACAGTCTTCGTGAACACTGGAGTCAGCAGTCTGATGGCTGGACCTGGGAGCAGAGAAGAAGACTGAACCAGAAACTAAAATCGTCAAAGAATGGGGGGGACCAACCGGGTGGGTGGGAGAGGACATCATGAGCAGGGTACTGTGAGCCTCAAAGGCACTTTTATGGCGTGGTGAAGAAGTGCTGGCCTGTGAGCAGATCTGGGGGTAAGGAGGCAATCGGGAACAGAGAAGATACCAGCCTTTCCTCCTTACTTTGTGATATGCGGTGTGGAAGAAAGAGGGATATGCGGAAGTACTTTCCTCAGAGCTGAATGGATTTCAATAAATGTTAGGAGGAGAAAAGAGGATCCAGAGAATATGAAAACAAGGAGGAGTCGGTTTTCCATGGGACAAGGGCTCTGGAAATAACAAAGGATGAGTCCAAGTACTTCCAATAGCTAAGCATGTGTTTTTTTTTTTGTCCAGCTATTCACCTCTTCCCCTATCTGATCATATACACACTTTCTTCCCAGGCCCCATGCATCCCTGACCCTCAGCACTGCTGTGAGAGAAAGGGGTCTCATTCCTCCTGAGTCTAAATGAGCAGGCTGCTGTCCTTGACCGCAGCTGGCATCCATCTTAGAGAATGAGTGGAACCTGACTTAAAGGATGAAATAAACACTGCAACTAGAAGAATAAAGGAAGGAAACCAAATATTTACTGATATCACCGATCCCTTAGATCAACTAATTCTGAAGCCTGACCTAGAGCTAGACTTTCCAGTTATGTGAGTCTATTGTTGAAAGCCAGTTTGAATGTGGTTTTGTGCTATTTGCCTCAAACAGGATCCTAGCTGGAAAGGAAAGGAAAACTGATAAAGAAATGAGCAGAGAAAAAAACAAGAAGAAATGAGCAGAGAAAAAAACAAGACATACAGGTCAGAGTATAAGACCTTCCAAGCCTGGAGGGTCTCCCAGGCTTGGTGGTGGCCTAAAATAACAGGGATGTGAAATGTAGTGTGTTGGCTGAAAATGTCCAAAATACATATTCCCACAATCCCTCATGGATACACAGAACGGAGGCCTTGAAGAAGGAGTGAGCCATGACCCTGATTGGTTGGACTTCCAAAGAAGTTGCAGGACAGATAAAGAGGCTGGCCATGGGATCACTGAGGTAAGGAATAGTAAGAGGGACAATGATGAGTAAAACATAAGATTTCTACATCCCAATACCCTGCTCCTTTCACCACTCCTCTTAGAACAAACCAACTACTATGGACACATTTCATTAATGTTAAATAGCTTTAAAAGAAAATTATGTCAAACATCTCACTGATATGATGACTTCCTCTGGTTTTCATTTATTTCCTAACATTTATCGAAAGATGGAGCGTTTGGTCACAGCACACCTGATCTTAACTTGGTTAAACTGATGACGATGTCAGCAGCTCTATCTTGGCTGAATGGCTCTACCCAGAATCACCCCTGTATGGCTTCTGCGGCAACTAACAAGAAGCTACCTTAAAGTGCAATGATTTCCTAAATAGATGTGCTAAGAAGAAAGGAACAGAAGTTAGAAATCATGATTTCATGGTCAACAGAACACATGAAAATTTTAATCTTATACCTTCTTTTCTCATCGTCTGGGATTCTGTCGCACTTCCATTCAGGATTTATAATTCTTGTTACTGAAGAAAAGGAATGGAGCCAGAAGGATTCCCTAATACTTCTAACTAAAGCATTTTGATCTGTTGAGAATTTTTCTCCCTTCATCGCCTCTGCTTTCTCTCCTCCACTGGTTTCTGCTGAGCACCCCTTCTTTGCTCCTTTATTACGATTTCAGCCTCAGTCAGTGTTTTGGATGCTGGTACCGTGACCTCTTCCCTGCAGTGTCTCTGCAGCCCTGGAGAACTGCACTTGGGGAGGAAACCAGTGCGCCTGCCGTCATTCTAGCAACCGTGCTTGTATCCTCGAGGATCTAGTGAGGATTTTTTAATTGAATTTTTGCAACTGAGAGCTACAAAATTTGAAAGCAGGCAACACACCGTGATCTTGTCTTTCTCTACAGGAGTTATTACATGCAGTTATGTGAACATGAAAATCTAGATTAAATCCAAGATTCCCATAGTCTAATTAAACTCTAGCTTTCCCGCCCCCTCTCCACAAACTCCCAGGCTATTATTTCAGTCCCAACCACACCTTCATTTTCTCCTCTGTCTTTGAAGCACTTTCAATGCACAGCTCTGAATTTCTAACCAAGAAATAATACAAAATACCATAGTTGAATTGACAGGAAGACGCATTTGCTGGGACTCTAGTCTCCTGTGTCCAAAAATCAAATATTTAGGTGAAGAAAGCAAGCAGCACAGATTTTGATTGAGATTACCAGGCTAAAGAATTTTGCTTTGACAAATGAGCATGCCATTGTTACTGTGAGTTAATAATTGTCTGAAAAGTTTAGCAAAATATTTTATGGAATGTACTTTCAGAAATGTTCTGATTGGGACTTCCCTGGTGGTGCAGGGGTTAAGAATCCACCTGTCAATGCAGGGAACATGGGTCCCATCCCTGGTCCAGGAAGATCCCACGTGCCACAGAGCAGCTAAGTCCTCACGCCACAGCTAGAGAGAAAGGTCCATGCCCTGAGAAGAAAGACTGCATGTACTACAACTAAGACCCAACAGAGCCAAAAATGAAGAAATATTTTAAAGAGAGAAATATTCTAATTTACTGCGTTCATTTTCTTTTGAAGCATAGTTTAAAGGCCTCCACGTCCTTCCACAAGGTGTCTTTGACTGTGTCAGTTCATACAGATCTGAGCTTGTATCACCTTTTAGCTGTGGCATCCGTTTTAGACACAGAAATAACTGCCATCCACTTGTTCAATTGGCTGGTGTTGTACGCCAGATCAGACTAGGACTTTTCTAGCACAATAACCATTGTACTTATCTGGTGTCACAACCCTAGCATCTCGCTGAGCACACTGTAGATGCTTTACGTATTTGAAATGAGATGGTATTAACACGGCTGAAACATTATCACAACACTATCTCCCTTCATTATCACAAATAAACATCCATTCAGGAAAGTGTGTTTTCTTAGGGCCAGGACTAGTGTGAAACTCCACGACGTACAATGTCACAACTTCCATTTCCCCAGAATTTACATTTAATCCATGCTCCCATCCTTTCCCTATAGTGTAGTAGTTTACAGTTTGCATGGCATTTCCTGAAATTTGTTAGTTCTTCTCTGGTTATTTTGTCAGAACCATGCCTTTTCAATCTTGATTCCCACTAGTCACAAAGTTGTCTTTTTCAGCCATTGACCTAACTAAATCACCCCCGCCTTACAACTTAGAAGCCACAGCTCAAGTCCAGGCTCCTTTCAGCAAAGCATACGGGACTCCTTAATTCTGGATTTCTTCAATGCCACATTGCAGCCGTGCAACTCCCCAAGGATCACTTGTTCCTTTAGGCACCTAGCGTTCTTCTACCTTGAAGCCTCGAGCCAGGTAGCACTTTATCCCCTACTTCTATCCTTTCTAACACAGTAGCCACATGTGGTTATTTAAAGTAAACAAAAGAAAAAATGCAGTTCTTTAGTTGCACTAGGCACGTTTCAATTGCTCAGGAGCCACCATGGCAAGTGGCAACCATACTCGACAGTACAGAGAATATCACCATCAGAGCAGAAAGCTCTAAATGACAGTGCTGTGTTGGTGATCTCCTTCCCGGAATGAGTGTATGCCTGGATCCTCCTGTTGGTATCCTTTCTCTTTTCGACTTGTAAAGCAGCTCCCTGGTGTCTTCTTTGGAGGGAAGAAAGAACAGAGACAGTGAGGAAAGGAGGAGTCTTTGGCCGAGTAGTTTCTACGTGTCCGACTCTTTGGGACACCATAGACTGTACAGTCCATGAAATTCTCCAGGCCAGACAACTGGAGTGGGTAGCCTTTCCCTTCTCCAGGGGATCTTCCCAACCCAGGGATTGAACCCAGGTCTCCTGCACTGCAGGCAGATTCAAGCTTCCCTGGTGGCTCAGCTGATAAAGAATCCGCCTGCAATGCGGGAGACCTGGGTTTGATCCCTGGGTTGGGAAGATCCCCTGGAGAAGGGAAAGGCTACCCACTCCAGGATTCTGGCCTGGGGAATTCCGTGGACAGTATAGTTCATGGGGTCGCAAAGAGTCAGACACAACTGAGTGACTTTCACTTCCTATGTGTCAGGCAATGTTAAAAACACTTATTTAATCCTAACAACATTCTGAGAAATACGTCTGAGGAAGCACTATTTTCAAGAGCATCAGTGAAGTAAAAAAGACTATATAGTTCTTTCCGTAAGAAGCAGGCAGGGCCAAAAGACACCAACAAGTATAATTAAAATATAAAAAACACTTCCTATGAGATTGTTTGTGTATGTGCTACTCACTCAGCTGTATCCAACTCTTTGTGACCCCATGGACTGTAGCCCATCAATTTCCTCTGTCCATGGAATTCTCCAGACAAGAATACTGGAATAGGTTGCCATTTCCTGCTCCAGGGGATCTTCTCGACCCAGAGACTGAACCCAGGTCTTCTGCACTGACAGGAGGGTTCTTTACCACTGAGCCACCAGAGAGGCCCTTAGACCCATATATCTAATACCTGCTGGATAACTCCACCTGGATGTCAATGGTCACCTCGAATCCAATACATCTAAAATTAAAGAGACCAACCTTCCGTAGGTCCCAGAACCAAACCTGTCTTCCTCTTGTACTCCTAACTAGTAACAGGGGTATACTCAAGGAAGATCACCAGTGTGCATTCAGTTGCCCAAGTCCAAAACCTCAGACTACAGATGTCTTCTGATCTACTTTCCAGACTGTCTGCAGATAATCTTCTTAAAAGGTTAAGTTTGATCATGTATGCTCCTTCAGAGGCATGGTTCAGGATCAAGTTCTGACTCCACAGGCTTCAGGATCAAGTTCAAGCTGCTTAACGGACAAGGCCCCCTGGATCTGTCCCTTTCCATGGCTTTCTCAACCATCTTTCTGCCCTCAAATCTCTGCTCCAGGCATAAGTAACTACTTTCACATCTCCTGAAATTGTTAGGCTCTCTTCAGGCCTCTGCAGTGTTTTCCCTCTGCTGGGAACACCTTTCTTCTTCCTTACCTGAGGAACAACGCCTCTTCCACATCTCATTTATCTTTCAGATCTCAGTTCAGACTTCATCTTCTCCAGGAAGGCTTCTTTGACCACCTCCAGCTGTTTTAGAAATTCTTTCTCTGTGCTCTTAATCTATTCTACATGTCCAGTGAACAAAAGCACTCATCACGCTGAAGACTATTCACTTACATACCCAGCTCTGCATTCACAAACTCTGAGCAGAGACTGGGTTTTAGTGATATCTGTAGACCCCGAATCTATCACAGTCTGTGGTACATGTACATTTTAACTGTGACAAGTTTACCCGAAATTTTTCTCTTAAAGTTATTTGGTTAGTATTTTCCTTCTATCTACATGTTTAATATAAAAGGAGTTCCATCTGAGAGTGTTTAACTTTCATGGAGCATTATAAAGATCCCTATTTTGCATTTAGGGGATATAGACCAGATAGAAGGGCTTCCCAGGTGGCGTGAGTGGGAAAGAACCACCTGCCAGTGCAGGAGACACAAGAAATGCAGGTTTGATCCCGGAATTGGGAAGATCCTCTGGAGGAGGGCATGGCAACCAACTCCAGTATTCTTGCCTGGAGAATCCCATGGACAGAAGAAGCCGGTAGGCTACAGTTTCATGGGGTCGCTAAGTGTTGGACATGCCTGAAGCGACTTAGTGTGCACACACTTACGCAGCCTAGACAGATTGGCAAATATTGGATACTCAAGTATCCCGAATACTGCTAATATTTCTCTTCTGAATGAACTGTTGCCACTGGGGAATCAGATTCAGGAGCAGTATTCACCAGCTAGTTATTGAGCCTCCCGGTTTGCATATTTACATCAGGATTGCCAGGAGAAAACATCAACAACCTCATATATGCAGATGATACCATTCTAATGGCAGTAAGCAAAGACAAACTAAAGAGCCTCTTGATGAAGGTGAAAGAGGAGAGTAAAAAAGCTGGCTTGAAACTCAACATTCAAAAAACTAAGACCATGGCATCTGGTCCATCACTTCATAGAAGGGGAAAAACTGGAAGCATTGACAGATTTTATTTTGTTGGGATCCAAAATCACTATCGACAATGACTGCAGCCATGAAAGACCCTTGCTCTTTGGAATGAAAGCTATGACAAACCTAGACAGCATATTATAAAGCAGACACATCACTCTGCCAACAAAGGCCTGTATAGTCAAAGTTATGGTTTTTCCAGTAGTCACGTATGGATGTGAGAGTTGGACCATAAAGAAGGCTGAGTGCTCAAGAATTGATGCTTTCAAATTGTGGTGCTGGTGAAAACTCTTTATAGAGTCCCTTGGACAGCAAGAAGATCAAACCAGTCAGTCCTCAAGGAAATCAACCCTGAATATTCATTGGAAAAACTGATGCTAAAGCTCCAGTACTTTGGCCACCTGATGCAAAGAGCTGATTCATTGGAAAAGACCCTGATGATAGGAAAGATTGAAGACAAAATGAGAAGGGGGCAGCAGAGGTTGAGATGGTTAGACAGCATCATTGACTCAATGGACATGAGTCTGAGCAAACTCTGGGAGATAGTGAAGGACAGGGAAGCCTGGTGTGTTATAGTCTATGGGGTTGCAAAGAGTCAGACATGACTTAGTGACTGAACAACAACAACAAGAAGCCCCTAACGAAGTTAAGCATCTGGTATTTGAGCCACTAGTGTTCCAGACAACAGCTTTTTCATTTGCAGACCTTTTAATTTGACCTAGGATCAAACTGTTTTATGAACAGAATGTTCTGGAATTAAATGCCTTAGAATAAGTCATCTTTAACAGCAAACAGAGAATCACATTCTTGGCCAAGATCGTTTCTTTTGATGTTTTTTAGTGGAATTAATGTCCAGAAAGACCATTCTGGCTTGGTTTTTAAGTTTACAAAAAATATAATTAAAATACAAAAAATGGTACTTATATCTCTACTTAGTCCCACTTTCTTTCTCTGAATTTTAAAGAAAGATATGTCCCCTAACCCATGGTCTTCAGCTTTTGAGTCCTGTAATTTTCTCATGTACTGACTACACTGCCTTGTTTATCACTGATTCTTCTACCAAAAGCACTCTGGCAATGTCGCTTTTCTGCTTTCCTAGTCCTTCAACTTTTCTGACCATTTCTTCTTAGTCTCCTTTGCTGGCTTCTCTTTCTGTAACCACTCAAAAAAGTTGGGTGTTTTCCCATGAGTCCATCCAAATGTCAAGATGGGGCTCCAGATCCATAGATATCTCAAATGCAACACGTTCAAAACTTGATCTTTCTTCTGGATTCTCAATCCCAGTTTACCACTCTTCACCTATGCTCTGAAGCTAGCAGCTGGTCACACATGTGAATGATGAGTATCATCATCACCCCTAATATTTATTGAAAGTCTATTAATATGCCAGGCACTATACCAAGAGCTTACATGCATTTTCTTATTCAATCCTCCCAACCAGCCAAAAGGTAGGCATTATTAATACAATTTTCCTGGGCAGAGAGAAATAGTGTGCTCAAGGTCATATAGCTGGTATGGAGCTGGAATTTAAACCCTAATTACAGAGTCCATATTCTTAACTACCATGCTATATTCATGGTGCACCTGAATCTTAGGGAAAAAAATCAGATTTGTCACCATCTGCATCTTCCTGATTTTCCACCCTGATTGTAATGAGGAGAGAAGAAGGTAGGTAGCTGAAGCATATACACTGACATCACTTGTCTGATCTCTCTGTACCACTCTCTGAAGGGTTGCTGCCAGGACTGTGGAAGGGTGCCCCACTTCAGCTTTCATCCATCTCTGAGATATAGCCCAAGCAGGCATGAGCAACTTTTAGTTACCTGTGTCTAAAGGGCTGTTGTTTTGTTCTGTCGCCCAGGCACGTCAGACTCTTTGTGACCCCATGGACTGCAGCATGCCGGGCCTCCCTGTCCCTCACCATCTCCCAGAGTTTGCCCAAGTTCAAGTTCATTGCATTGGTGATACCATCCAGCCATCTCATCCTCTGATGCCCTCTTCTCCTTCTGCCTTCAACCTTTCCCAGCATCAGGGACTTTTCCAGTGACTTGTCTGTTTGCATCAGATGACAAAAATACTGGAGCTTCACCTTCAGCATCAGTCCTTCCAGTGAATATTCGGGGTTGATCTCCCTTAAGATTGACTGGTTTGATCTCTTTGCTGTCTACGGTACTTTCAGGAGTCCTCCAGCACCACAGTTTGAAGGCCTCAAAAGAGTAAAACAACTCAAACGGAGACAAGCTGATGGTGACCCTTTGCACTCAGGCCTCACTTTTTCCAGAGTCCTTTGATTATTCTTAGGTAAGCAAGTATACCACTTGATGAAGTGTATGCCTAGGAAGTTCCAAATGCTTTCTTAAGGTACTCAGGCAAACCAATAATACACATTTCTTGTAAACAAGGTTCAGTTGAGGCATCCTATGCAACGAATGCTAGTTATTTATTCCCTGGTGATTTCTCAGGTAAAGATACTGATTTGTTACCATCCTCTGTGATTACGTTTCCATTGCAGATTATATCTCCCACTCCCAAAAGGGCTCATTACAAAGGGCTTTTCCATGAAATAAATTAGTTGATTCGCTCATTCCTTTAGGAAATACTGAGATTATGAAGATGAATAAGATCACAGTTTCTGCCTTTCAGCTTATAGACTTGTGAAGAAGAGACACAGAGATAGATGAGAACATCAGGCAGCAAATTTTATACGAATAAAGCGATGGGGAATTTGTAAGAAAGAACAAGTAACTCTACCTTGGGGAGATTCTTTTATATTTCTAAGTGTGCACACACACAACCATAGCACTTGGTTCTCCTCTTTCTTTTATATTCTGTGTATAAAATACTTTATTATTATTATTAGCTGTCAGTAAACAGCTAATAGAATTTATATAAATAGCTTGTGCTCAGTCGCTTCAGTCGTGTCTGACTCTTTGCAATCCCATAGACTGCAGCTCAACAAGCTCCTCTGTCCATGAGATTTTCCACGCAAGAATACTAGAGTGGGCTGCCATATCCTCCTCCAGGGGATCTTCCCGTTCCAGGGATCAAACCAGTGTCTCCTGCATTGCCAGTGGATTCTTTACCACTGAGCCTCTGGGGAAACCCCTAGAATAGCTTACTTTTATTTTTATTTTGATTAATATTTGTGGAAGGTCTTCTAAGTATATTCTAGGAAATGTTACTCATAGTAGTTACTTATAACTTCTAAATCTTAAGTTTAATGTTTTAGGGTCTATATGTCAACTGCATCTATAAAATCTGAATTGAAAATTTTAAAAATAAATGATACTTCTCCTGAAGAGTGTTTTGGTCTTTTTTCTTTTAAGTTCTGTTAGGAAAAAAGCACAAGTTTATCAATTAAGCTTCTCTACAGTACCTGCTGCTGCTGCTGCTAAGTCACTTCAGTTGTGTCCGACTCTGTGCGACCCCATAGATGGCAGCCCACCAGGCTTCCCCGTCCCTGGGATTCTCCAGGCAAGAACACTGGAGTGGGTTGCCATTTCCTTTTCCAATGCATGAAAGTGAAAAGTCAAGGTGAAGTCGCTCAGTCGTGTCCGACCCTCAGCGACCCCATGGACTGCAGCCTTCCAGGCTTCTCCATCCATGGGATTTTCCAGGCAAGAGCACTGGAGTGGGGTGCCATTGCCTTCTCCGCTACAGTACCTAGTACCTGGTAAATATTTGTTGAATGAATTAAAATCTGTGTGAATGTTGAATGTCAGCCATAGGTTAGTTGGAGATCCACTAGTATGGCTGAGTGATCTGTTCTTCCCAGGCCAGGCCAAGAATGAAGAAAACATCCTCCTCATTCCACTAGAAAGTAAGCTCTTTGAGAGTGAAGACCGTATGTATCTTAGTTATCTTTTTACTTTTCAGCAAATGTGGAAGAATGTATCGGCACATAGCATATATGTTGCAACTGTTAAATCAAGTATAAGAGAGCAATAAAAAATCTAAATTAGCCTGCCTTAGAATGATTAGTAAATTCAGCCCCGGACACTAAGTAAATATGGTGATAAAGCAATCAAGAGAAAGTGCTGGGATAATAAAGTTGCTGAAGAAAAGTAATTAAAATAAGGAATATATCATAATGATACTTTGAGTCATGGACAGATTATCTACAGGACATGCCAGTATACTTAGTCTTACGATTCAACTGCTCTTGCTTCCACCTGCTGGCATAGGAAAGTAATTTTCAGATTGGGCAGAAAATGTTAAGCAGCTCGAGAAAGAAACTGTATGAAAAGTTTGAACTTTCAAAGTACTCTTGAAAAGGTAACACTACACTTCCCATAAACAGCAATTTACAAAAAGGTACACCATGAACTCAGCTACAAACATACTGAATACAAAGCAGAATTATCCTAAATATGGAGATATTCCGGTGGTCTTTATTCTGAGTACTTTTAGTAGCTGATAAAGTCAAAAGCATTATCCATTTTCTCTCACTATGCCATCCCATTTTTATATTCACAAACAAAGCACTTAAATTTGATGACTAAAGTGACCAGGGAAGCAATAATGGTTCACTGTATCTTACACCGTGAAAACATACTATGTGGAAACAGTACCACAGATAATCTCAGTGTGTACAATTTCCTCTATCAACAAGGCTTAAGAGTAGACCCAATTATATTATATGAAGGCTCCCCTGGGAATGAAGAATCCACTTTCAACTGTTTCTTAAAATGTTAGGGACCCATTTAAAAAAAAAAATGAAAAAAGGTAATTTTATTTTAGATTTTGGAATGTAATGGAAGTAAATTTTTGTTTCCAAATTTCATTGCAAATCAATGAAAAAAGGACTCGTCAACATCATCTTTTCCAAGAAACAAGAATAAAAATAAAAACGTTCGAAAGAAATGGCTTAAGGTCGTATGAACCACTGTGATACTAGAGATGTTTGTAATATTTCTACTTTTAATACACAGAAGTTTAAGAAAAGGTTCCTATCACTAAGTTTATATAGGATGAAATAGAAAAGTGGCAGATTCTGAAAAATAAGAAAAAGAATAGAATAACAGTCAAATTGACTTTCTTCTAGTTTTGTGTGTAGGACAGTGGTTTCCTAATTATAAATTTTAAATGAAGTTATTATAAATGGACATGCAAAGACTTTTCTTAAATCTTTTAATTGGCTTAAGAAAAGCCACCTGAGACTGTGAAGCATCTAGAATAGAGTGCTGTGTCACAAATGAAATCAAGACTTCTTCAATAATTCATTAGTAAAGGGTCTACCACATACACGGAAAACCACAACTCAAAAAAGACATTCCATCTTTATTTTTCTCTAGGAGGATGAATAAATTGCTTCTGGCACATTTTATTGGTGTTTGGGGCATACTTTTCAGAATTGAAATCCTTAATAAATTACTCAGGAGAGAGCTTTCTCTCCTTAGTGCATTATTTAATACTTAGTCTTTTTTTGGGGTCATCTACGCATGGATTTTGTTGAGTGAACAATGATGTCTAAATCCTCTTCCTAGGCTTGGGTAATAACTAGCTTGCTTTTCTTTTTAAAGCCTGGTTCAACCACAAATGAATGTTCATTATTTTCACATGTGACAATGGTATTGTGGTTATATATTTTTGAAAAAAATTTATCTCAGAGCTATATGAAATACTTATGATTAAAGTAAATTGGGCATATGTTTCAAAATAATTGGAGGATGAAGAGGTACACGAAAAGACTTTGGCCATGAGCTGACATTAAAAAAATTTTTTAAATTGGAGGATAATTGTTTTACAATGTTGTGCTGGTTTCTGCTGTACAACATGAATCAGCTATAAGTGTACATACATCCCCTCCCTCTTAGACCTCCCTCCCACCCCCATCCCACCCGTTCAGGTCATCACAGAACACCAAGCTGAGTCCCCTGTTATATAGCAGCTTCCCAATACCTATCTATTTTGCACATGGTAGTATATATATTTCAATGACACCCTCAATTTATCCCCCCTCTTCTTCCCCCACTGTGTCCACAAATATGTTCTTTATGTCTGTGTCTGTATTCCTGCCCTGCAAACGGGTTCATCACTACCATTTTTCTATCTAGATTCTATATACAATGAGCTGACAATTTTAAAGCTATCCTAATTTCATGACTTTTAGTTATGACTGAAAATTTACACACTAAAAAGTAAAAAAAAAAACAAACCTCTAGTTGCTATTCTAAACTCAGACACGTGATTTGAAAAATATGATAACTTAACATTTAAAAACCCACACAAGCTGACAAGCAGATTAAAAGGGATAATAAATGGAGTAAACCTCAAGAGAAAATTAAAGCACACATAAGAAGAAACTAGAGGGACTTCCCAGGTGGTAAAGATTCTTTACCACAATGGTAAAGAATCTGCCTGCCAATGTGGGAGATGTAAGCAATGCGGCGATAATCCTTGGGTGGGGAAGATTCCCTGGAGAAGGAAATGGCAACCGCTTCAGTATTCTTGCTTGGAAAATTCCAGGGACAGAGGAACTCGGTGGGATATAGTCCATGGGACCACAGAGAGTCAGACAGGACTGAGTGACTGCGCATACACACACACAAGAAGAAACTAGAGCACAAAATATATTTGACCAGTAAATGAAGATTCATAAATTCACAGTTGGAAGGGGCCTAAAAAAAAATCAGGTGGTTTAAATTCTTGTATTCAGAACAAAGCTCAGTGATATTAAGTCAGAAGTAATCATTGCAGATATAGCGAATGTTACATTATAAATGGATTATTAGAGAAGCTTCAAAGGGATACTGCTTTCTAGTGTATCTACAACTTAAGGCTGACAACCTGGAGCACAGGTATTAGATAGCTGGCTTGCTACATCATCGAGTTAATGAATAAGCCTCTAGCTGCTGTCTGGCCACTACCATCAATAAAAACAACAATGTCAAACAGTTATTTACACAGCAGGCACTGCTTTACATATATGAACTCATTTAATTTTTGAACAACACTGTGACAGAGATTCTATTATCTTCATCTTTAGAAATGAAACTGAGGCACAGAGAGGTCAAATCATTTATCTAAGATCACTCATCCAAGGTAACTCCAGCGTCAATGCTGTTAAATACGTATCAGCAATCTCACCAATCACTCTGGCAATTCGGCCATTTTCTTCAAGTTGCCCATAGTTATTAGCCTAACACCCATTACTTTTCTTGATATCCTCCTGTGCTAATTGAGATAGGCAGAGACACAGTCAGAGGACACGGTCCATGTGGCTCTGTGTTGGCCCACGCCACGTTCCAATTATCCTGCTGGTCTGGTCCTTCTTCTAGGGGCAATTCAAACGTCATTTACTTTTGTGAAAGTGAATGTCGCTCAGTTGTGTCCGACTCTTTGCGACCCCGTGGACTATGCAGTCCACGGAATTCTCCAGGCCAGAATACTGGAGTGGGTAGCCTTTACTTTCTCCAGGGGATCTTCCCAACCCAGGGATTGAACCCTTGACAGACTTATGTGAGAAAGGAAAATAACAAGGATACCTTGTATTTAAGTTACTTCAAGATGATAAAAATGATTTCAAATTCTTAGACTGTCTGTATATCAAAAGTGAAAGTTGCTCGGCTGTGTCTGACTCTTTGCAACCCCATGGACTATACTGTCCGTGGAATCCTCCAGGTCAGAATACTGGGGTGTGCAGTTGAGTGTGTAGTTGTTCCCTTCTCCAGGGCATCTTCCCAACCCTTTAAAGCTACTCTTTAAAGCAGAGAAGAGAGGTTATAAAGTATAAAAAATATAAAAAAATATTTTATATTTTATAAAATATAAAAAAATGTTCTTAAAACATTTCCTAACAAAGATGAAAGATGAATTGCCAACCTTAGGTTCTTGAGATTTGGAAGTCACACTGAAAGCAAAGGAAAGCACCTACTTGAATATAATATAAAGTCATTTATGTACTTATGAAGTCTAATTGTATCCATGCACTGTGCTGTTTTTTTAATCCATTATCTCATTTAGTCATTATTCTACAGACAAAGAAACCAAGGCAGAGAAAGGTTGAGTTAGTCCTACCAGAGTCACACGGCCAAGTAAGCAGCAGATCTGGGATGTGAATCAGGAAATCTCATTCCAGAGTCTGAAATCTTAACCATCAATATTTCCTAAGTTGCCTCTTTCGACCTAAAACAGTTATATTATTTTGTGTAAGCCAAGCTGCTGCTTACCAATAGAATAATAGAGTTTCAGAACTGGAGGTCACCTAGACTCAATCTTTCTATAGCAGCCCCACAAGCCTTGGTGAAATGAGGGTGATGGGAGAGAGAGTCCAAGATGACCATGTTGGTTTTGCCCGGATGTGAGTGATAGCTAGAGAGTTCAGGAAAAGTAGAGTTCCTTTCCTTTTCTTTTTCTGGGGGAGAGTGAGAAGGTTGGGGATGTGGGAGATTCACTGACATTCCATTTTAGACATACTAAGTTAGTAATGTGGGTGAGATATCCAGATAGAGATGTGGAGTATGCATTTGGAGCTCAGGGGAAAGTGATCACAGAGCACGCCGCTGAAGATAAAAGATGAATAAGGCCTCAAGGACCTTACTGGCTAATCTGGCAAAAAAAAAACACATTAGAATGAATGTAGCAGGTACTCATTGATCAGATGTGTATCAGGCACAGATAACAACAATATAGTAAAAATGAAACTATAGAATTACATACAAGATGGACAGAAAACCAATACTCAACTCAGACTGGGGAGTCAGAGCAAGCTTCTTGGGGAGGGGGCAAGGGTAGGAATTATCCAGAAAAGGATGGGATGGCGTGTGTGAAGAAACATAGACTAGAGAATAGAGCAAGCCTAGAATAGAGAATAGGATTAGCAAAGGCTCATTTTCAATCACTGGTTTAGCATATTACAAGAACTAGAATCCATTTAGAAGTTAGAAATGGGAATTAGAAATGAGGTTGGAGAGGCTGATAGGCAAGATTTATGTCATGCTGGAGACCTTACACTTTGTATCAAAGGCAATGGGAAGCCTTGAGTGGGAAGGTAAGATCTTTTTTTATTTTTTATTGAAGTTTAGTTGATTTGCAATTATGTGTTAGTTTCTGGTATATAGTAACATTATTTAGTTGCATATATATATTTTTTTTCATTATGGTGTATTACAGAATATTGAAGATATTAATAGTTCCCTGTGAGGAGAAGGAAATGGCACCCCATTCCAGTACTCTTGCCTGGAAAATCCCATGGACGGAGGACCCTGGAAGGCTGCAGTCCATGGGGTCGCTAAGAGTTGGACACGACTGAGCGACTTCACTTTCACTTTTCACTTTCATGCACTGGAGAAGGAAATGGCAACCCGCTCCAGTGTTCTTGCCTGGAGAATCCCAGGGACGGGGGAGCCTGATGGGCTGCCGTCTATGGGGTTGTACAGAGTTGGACACAACTGAACAACTTAGCAGCAGCAGCAGCAGCAGTGCTATACAACAGGACCTTGTTGGTTATCCATTCTATACAAGAGCTTGCATCTGCTGACCCCAAACTCCCATTCCTCCCCTCTCCCACGCCCCTCCCTCTTGGCAATCACAAGTCTGTTCTCCATGTCTGAGTCTGTCTCTGTTTTGTAGATAAGTTCATTTCTGTCATATTCTAGATTTCACATATAAGTAATACCATTGGTATTTGTCTCTTTCTGACTTACTTCACTTAGTATGAAGGTTGGACCTCTAGGTCCATCCATGTAGCTGTATATGGCATTATTTTATTCTGTTTATGGCTGAGTAATGTTCCATTGTATATATGTTAACACATCTTTTTTTTTCATCTGTTCATCTGTTGATGGACATTTAGAGATGAATGGATAAAAAAAATGTGTACATACACAAAAAGATGTGTAGATACAATGGAATTATCACTCAGGTTGTTTCCACGTCTTGGTTATTGTAAACAGTGCTGCTGTGAGCACAAGTGTGCATGTATAATTGTTGTACTTTAGCTAGGTACTCTATCAGTTGTGGGAACTGTGAAAGGTCCATTTTAGGAGGCAAAGGAGAACCAGTTAGGAGGCTTCAGTCCAGATGAACAACTAAGTTAAAGTGGTAGTAGCAGTAGAAAACGAAACAGTGGGTTCAAGAAATATTCAAGAGGTAAAACTGGCAGGACTTTGTGAAAGACAGGATGTCACAGTTCCTAGTTTAGGTGGGTTTGGCGGGGACAGAAGCAAACTAACATAGCAAATTTACCCTTGAAAACAGAAAATACAAGGTCAGGTCTGGGGAAACATTACTAGGTACGCTTCAGAAATGTTGATTTTTAAGCGCCTATGAGGTACGCCATGGTGTTAAAGCGTGGTGATCTGGCAATTGGAAATACAAACCTAAAGGCAAGGAGAGGGGTTCAGGTGGGTGACACAACTACAGATGTCTTCAGATGTACAAATCTTTGCATGGACCGGGGCCTCTCAGGACAGTTATGTAGATAAGAACACTGGGGAAGTCTGGAAAAAGTAGGGTAAGGAAAAGCACATACCTGGTGGGCTGAGGGAATGTTTCAGATGGAACTGCATGTGGGAGAGACTCCAGCATGTATGTCTGCTCGAGGAAAGGTGTCCGAAAAGAGATTTACAGCAGAGAAAAACTAGAGTTTGAGAGGCAAGTGTCAGGAAAATAAAGCTTGAAAGAAATTTGAGGAATGTTCATAACAGAATAAAATTAGGAATTTGTTTCTCTGCAAATCAAGAAAGAATGTGTGGCCAGCAGTGTAAATATTACATGGAGACTGAGCAAAGGCAGGACTGAAAAGTCTGCACTGCATTTGATTTGGCGACTAACACCCCAGACTTAGGGTGTCATCTGATTAGCAGTTCCTTCCTCTCTTGTTCTTAGGCAGCCACATCAAGCGGCTGATTCACACTGAAACTGAAAAACAAGTCAAGGTTCTAAGGTTTTCCCATGGGCTGCTCTTACATCATCCTGCTCTCATACAGATGATGAGTTTAGCTTAGATATAAGATTTCATCTTGGATACTATTAAGACTCTCCTCTTTAGAATGGTGTCCCAGGGAGTTGAGATCCTCAGGAATTCTAAGTTTTCACTACTAAGGTTTCACTAGTAGGTCTTTATATCCTATTCCCAGTCACTGATAAAGCATTTGAAACTTTCAATATCCATGAATATACACAACCCTTAATTACAATGGCTAGATTTAAGATTTTTTGACTTATGATGGTGTGAAAAGCATTCCATAGAAACCATTCTTCAAACTCTGAATATTTACCTTTTCTCAGGCTAGCGCTACATGGGATGATACTCTGTCACGGAGCTGGGCAGTAGGCTGCAGGCTCCAGTCAGCCATGTGATCACAAGGATAAACAACCATAGCACTTACAATCACTCTATACCCACACATTTCTGTTTTTCACCTTCAGTACAGTATTCAGTAAATTACACGAGACATTCAACACTTGATTATAAAATAGGCTTGCGCTAATCTAAGTGCTCTGAAAATGTTTAAGGTAGGCTAGGATGACGTGATGATGTTTGGTAGATTAGATGTATTAAAAGGATTCTGACTTTTCAACTTACTATGCATTCATCACAACGTGACCCTGCCATGAGTTGAAGAAGGTCATAGACAGTTCTTAATTATCCCGGTCTTTAGAACTACTTTTTCTACCTTGAATGGCAGGGAGAAAATTATAAGTTACTATGTACCCATGGTATCAACCACTGCGCCAGATGGTCTCATCTACATTAGTTCCTGCACACCTTACAAAAATTATGAGAGGTAGTAAGTGTTATCTTTATTTCAGGACTGAAGAAACTGAGGCTTTGTGAGATTATACAAGCATCTAAAACCATGGCCTGGATGGTCACGCCATCCATGCTGACCGCCTCCAAAGCCATGCTGTTTGCACATTCTCTTTTCCTTTTTTTTTTTTTTTTGAGGGGTGTAAATCTCTACACACTGAACTTTGTTCCTTTCCCAGCTTTACTGAGCTATAATTCCCATATAACACAGTATAAGTTTAAGGTGTAGCAACATTCTTTTTCTTGGAGTCATTTCATTAGTTTTTAGCATGTTTGCCTTGGATATTCAACTGACTTCAATGTGTCTGTTCCTAAATTCTGGCAAATAGTCTTAGGGGAAGGGAACTCCCTCTCCCAGTCTTCCTATGTCCAGATCCTACCTTCAAGGACCAATTATGACTTTGCCACTTTCTTTTATCCTGAAAGAAATCTCTCCTTCCCTTGAACTCCCATATCAACTTCTCTATTACTCTCCAGGGCACTTATCACCCTCTATCTTGGATTCTAATTATTTATGTATGTGCCTTATCACCCTGACTAGCCTGTATTGCCTTGACCTTTTCAGTTCAGTTCGGTTTGGTTCAGCCCCTCAGCTGTGTCTGACTCTTTGCGACCCCACTGACTGTAGCATGCCAGTCCTCCCTGTCCATCACCGACTCCTGGAGTTTACTCAAGCTCGTGTCCATTGAGTCCGTGATGCCATCTGACCATCTCATCCTCTGTCATCCCCTTCTCCTCCCGCCTTCAATCTTTCCCAGAATCAAGGTCTCTTCAAATGAGACAGTTCTTCAAATCAGGTGGCCAAAGTATTGGAGTTTCAGCTTCAACATCAGTCCTTCCAATGAATATTCAGGACTGATTTCCTTTAGGATGGACTGGTTGGATCTCCTTGCAGTCCAAGGGACTCTCAAGAGTCTTCTCCAACACCACAGTTCAAAAGCATCAGTTCTTCGGTGTTCAGCTTTCTTTGTAGTCCAACTCTCACATCCATGCATGACTACTGGAAAAACCATAGCTTTGACTAGACAGACCTTTGTTGGCAAAGTAATGTCTCTGCTTTTTAATATGTTGTCTAGGTTGATCATAACTTGGCCTTTTAAGAAAGATCAGAATAAGAAATAGCCCATAAAAATCTACTTATACACATACATAATACATATATTATACTATGCAGTATTCACTGCATTTACACAATTTCCCCTATATCATGCACATTTCACCACATGAAAATCGTATCTCACAAACAGTACCAGGAAAACTCTGTTCCTGATCATTTTTAATGGTATGTTTTCCCTTTGCCTTTATTTCCAGAAAGCTCACATTACAATTCTGAACCCAGTTCGAAGAACTAGACTGACCCTAATGTTTAATTTTTTTTGCCTAATATTCTTTTCCCTTTATTAATCTTAAGGTGTATTTTTTAGGCAAGTGATCATGAAATAAATATGATAAAGAGAGGGGTACAGAGTAAATTTCAACAAGCAAATACAATCTAAGTCCTTTGCAAATCGGATCTAAGTTTGTTATATCTACATTCCTCTTGGTATGTAGCATAGTCCCTGGCATATAGTAACTGCATTCAGTTAATATTTGTGGCATGAGAGAATGAAGGTTTGAAAGTTATACATAGGTTTCAATTGACCACATTCTACTATGTATCTCTTCTGTAACTTTACAATTTTTCAATGTCATTAAAAACATTTTTGATGAGCTGCTAAACCCCTTACGGAGCAGCCTTGGGTCCTTTTTGCCATTCCAAGAAGGTTTGTTCTGTTCTCACTTCCCTTCAGCTACGTCTGTGCAGTTGTGGGAGTCGAGCACTGAGCGCGCGGGGTCTAGATCCAGTAGAGCAGGAATGAGATGGGCTCCGGGGTATGGATCCACATCACGTCTTCTCTGCATTCTTCTGGGTACTTCTTCCACCAGCTAGGGCAAGCTGCATGTTATTACCTTCTTGGTCTGAACAACAAGTAAGTATTTTGGCTTTTCCCAGGATTATGCTCTGCTTAATGTCATGAGTTTCCCCAGGCCCAAACAGCTCCCACGTCATACAAGTCCAGAGAGTCTGGCTTCCCTGCCCTGGGCTGGTCCAGACTCACTCATGAGAAGTTCACTTTCTGTTCCTTCTCAGGTGGGTTGCTTCCGAGCCAGTACTTCAGAGCCTGGCACTGTCTTCAACTTCTTCCATATCCAGGTTGACATATGTAGAATAAGCTTTGCTATTACTATATTAATGTATATTAACATATATTGTGTGCTTAGTCGCTCAGCGGTGTCTGACTCTTTGTGACCCTATGAACTATAGCCCACCAGGCTCCTCCATTCATGGGGTTTTCCAGGAAAGAATACTGGAGTGGGTTGCCATTTCTTCCTCCAGGGAATCTTCCCAGCCCAGGGACCAAAGCTGTTTCTCCCGCATCTCCTGCACTGGCAGGCAGATTCTTTACCACTGAGCCACCAGAGAACCCCATATTAATATATATAGTATTCATTAATTAGACTATTACTGTACAGATTCACCAACTGGGTTTGTAAGGCACAAAGTCACTATTTGAATTTCTCCTCTGGTGACAAGGGAATACAACAAAGATCATCTCTTTTAATGTGTAGCTTCTTTTCTGCCTTATAGTCAACTGGTATACACTCAAAATTCCTATGAGTCTGTTGGTCAGGTTAGCTTCCTGCTGCATATTACTCTACACTGTAATTTTTTATTACACCACTAGATAATAGAAATTTCCCCTGGCAACTTTTTTTGTTTTGCATAAAGAAATTCACAATGAGCTATTTCATAAAGAGTTTGAAATATTTACTTTCTAGTAGAAGTTATAACTGTCATTGTCAATATAAAAATGCCAAATCTAGGACTATATTCCTTAGATATCAGGAATGAATGCTGAATTTTAAGTCATTATCACTGATGACATATTTTCATCCACCCATTCACTAAATATATCTTTTAAGCAACTTCTCTGGGAACACCATGAATTCTCTGGCTAAAAGACTGAGTAAGAGAAGCCAGGAGAGCTAAGTCATGGTCAGACTGTATAGGGCTTTATAAACCATATGAATGAGTTTTGATTTTATCCTAAGATTCATGCCAATCAAAGAAGATTTTTAAGAGTGTGATGCACCACATTTGCATTTCATAAAGATCTTGGTTTTCATAAGGAAGGTATATAAGTAGGAAGCAAAAACTGCGGCTAAGACTGACGATGAAGATTTGGATTATAGCAGTGACACCTCAAATGAAGATGAGAAAGAATTTGAAGACTTGGGAGTTGATAGGAAAGTTAGAGAGAAAAAGGCGAGGAACAAGTCTTTTGATTTGGGTAACTGGTGACATTCATTGAGACAGAGGACAATGGCCAAAGAGAGGATTTATAGGAATGTTGTAAATACAGTTTAGGATAAGGCGGCATTGAGATTAAATAATAACATAACAGATACTCAATAAATATTTGTAAAATGAAAAAATGACTGAATATGAGACCTCCAAAAGAGCTGTCCAATTTGTAGTTGGAATTTAATATCATTCATCTTCTCTTTTACTTAAATAGTTGAGTTTCTTTATGTTGTGCCTTGGCAGAAAATTCCTATTAGAATCTGAATGCTGTATAAATGTATAATTTTCAGTGTTAGAATGATAAGATCTGACAATGTAGCTTTATAGTATATATGTCATCCATTGTGGCAAGCAGGTGTTACCTGAAAGCTATGACTATTTCAGTCCCCATAGCTCTGCCTACAGTGTGAGGCAGAAAAAGAATTTTCTCTTGGTCTTCATGACAAATAAGATTAGGTATCAAAGATACCAGCTATGTGCAGTGAGAAATATGAGACTATCCTTTTGAATGCTAAGCAGGAGGTATAGAAAATCTCAGAGTAGGTGGAAAAGGACAGGGTCTTTGAAAGTAAGCTATGGTAAATCAGAAACTCGTATTTAGTAAGCTGGCCTTTCTCTTATACTTACTATAGTTTCTGTGTTGATTTCCTTTTTGGTTCACTTAATAATTAGAAAAAGTCTTTCAAAAAAAAAAAAATGTCAGTCTTCATGACACAGAAAGGGTTTAACTGTGAAAAATGAAACATAAGAGTACTATAAGAAATGTAGGTGATCTAAAAAACTTACAGTCTTGGAGTAGGACAGGGCTTTCTAGGCATGAGACCAAGGCAGAAGTCATAAAGGAAAAAAGACTGATATGTCTTACTACAGTAAAAATGTAAACTTCTATAGGGCAAAAAAGCAAAAATCAGTAACAGTCCACCCCAAAATTTAAAGACAAAAAAACTGCAACATCTAGAAGGACTCTTACAAATTAATAATCTCAATTAAAAACCCCCAAAACACAACGAGGCAATTCACAAAATAAAAATAATATCTAATATTTATTGGGCTTTTGTGTGCCAATGTGGTAGACTAATTGCTAAAATGGCCCAATCCCTCTACATATTTATGCCTTCCTATAATTTGAATCTGCTGTTCCCTCCCATCAAAAGTCAGGATCTATTTTCCCATTTCTTGAATCGGAGATGGCCTTATGACTTGCTTTGGACAGTCCAGTAAACTGTGGCAGCTGAGAGAATTCCAGTTCTAACCCTAGGACTCAGGAGGTCTTCAAAGACTTTGACTGTGTGGATCATAATAAACTATAGAAAATTTTGAAAGAGATGGGAATACCAGACCACCTGACCTGCCTCTTGAGAAACTGTATGCAAGTCAGGAAGCAATAGTTAGAATTGGACATGGAACAACAGACTGGTTCCAAATAGGAAAAGGAGTCAAGGCTGTATATTGTCACCCTACTTATTTAACTTATATATAGAGTACATCATGAGAAATGTTGGGCTGGAGGAAGCACAAGCTGGAATCAAGATTGCTGGGAGAAATATCAATCACCTCAGATATGCAGATGACACCACCCTTATGGCAGAAAGTGAAGAAGAACTAAAGAGCCTCTTGATGAAAGTGAAAGACGAGAGGGAAAAAGTTGGCTTAAAGCTCAACATTCAGAAAACAAAGATCATGGCATCCAGTTCCATCACTTCATGGGAAATAGATGGGGAAACAGTGGAAAAAGTGGCTGACTATATTTTTGGGGGCTCCAAAATCACTGCAGATGGTGACTGCAGCCATTAAATTAAAAGATGTTTACTTCTTGGAAGGAAAGTTATGACCAACCTAGACAGCACATTAAAAAGCAGAGACATTACTTTGTCAATAAAGGTCTGTCTAGTCAAGGCTATGGTTTTTCCAGTGGTCATGTATGGATGTGAGAGTTGGACTGTGAAGAAAGCTGAGCCCCAAAGAATTTATGCTTTTGAACTGTGGTGTTGGAGAAGACTCTTGAGAGTCCCTTGAACTGCAAGGAGATCCAACCAGTCCATCCTAAAGCAGATCAGTCCTGGGTTCATTGGAAGGACTGATGTTGAAGCTGAAACTCCAATACTTGGGCCACCTGATGCGAAGACCTGACTCATTGGAAAGGACCCTGATGCTGGGAAAGATTGAGGGCAAGAGGAGAAGGGGATGACAGAGGATGAGATGGTTGGATGGCATCACCAACTCGATGGACATGGGTTTGGGTGGACTCCGGGAGTTGGTGGACAGGGAGGCCTGGTGTGCCGCGGTTCATGGGGTTGCAAAGAGTTGGACACGACTGAGTAACTGAAATGAACTGAACTGGTGCTCATGGAAGCCTGCCCTGACATGAGAGCAAGCCAGTTAGCCTCCTGGAGGATGAGAGATAATGTGGCAGAGAGCCAAGTGGCCTCAGCTTTGGCCACCCTAGATCCCCAAACATGTTAGAGATCTTGCCCAAGATCAGCAGAACTGCCTACACAACCCATGGCTGACTCGAGGTGCAGAATGAGCCCAGTCAGGGCCAAAAAAACTGCCAAACAAACATATACATTTGTCAGAAAAAGAAACATTTATCCTTGTACTCCACTGAGATTTGTTATATGCATTATTGGGGCCATAGTAATGGATTTAGCTGGACAATGCTCAAAGCGCTCTACGTGTATTATCTCTCAATCTAAAAAGGTGATGTGAGTTAACAGAAAATAGATGCATATTGTTCTCTGGCCCTGGTTCCTGACACAGAGCTCCTAAAACACTTGTAAATCCCTAAGCTGGTAAGAGCTTCTTTTGTTCTAATAGTCCATCTCTGACCCTGGTTCCTGATACAAGGCTGCTGAAGCCCTGGAGTCTTTTGTTCTGATGAAGGGACTCTGGGTGGGCCCTGGGATGAGCCTAGAAAGACCAAGCCATGATTTAAAGCTTGGAATTTTCAGCTCCAGCCCCCATTCTCTTGAGAAGGGAGAAGGACTGAAAAATGGAGTTAGTGATTGATCATGCCTACCTGATGAAGATGCCGTAAAACCCCTTCGGAGAGTTTCCACAAGTGAACACACCCACAATGGGAGGGGAACCCACCCCAACTCCAAGGGGACGGAACCTCCTGTGCTTGGGAGACCTTGCTCTATGCATCTCCTTCTCTGGTCTCATCTGTATCCTGAAAATATCCTTTCATAAAGTGGTAAATGTGTTTTCCTGAATTCTGTGAAATGCTCTAGCGAATTAATAAAACCCAAGGAGAAGGTTGCGGGAAGCTCAGATTTACAGCCCATGGGTCAGAAGCAGAGGTGACAACATGGGCGTGCAACTACCTTCTGAGGAGGGCGGGAGCAGTCTTGTGGGACTGGGTCCTTGAGCTGTGGAATCTGATGCCATCTCCAGGTAGAAAGGGGCAGAACTGAGTTAAATTACTGGATACCTAGTTGGTATAAGAGAATTGCTTATTGTGGTAAAACACCTCCACACACATCGCGACCAGAAGTGTTGGGAGTGAACTGTTCTGTGTGAGTAGTAAAGGAGACTGTCAGCAGAAGGGAGAACTAGGTCTTCTAGTCCAGATGAGGACAATTTCCCCCTCTTGTCTCATCCCCTACCCTCCTATCTGAAATGTATTCCATTCTAGTCATAATGGCCTCTTTACTTTTTCAAACATAGTATTTGAGGCACAGAATCACCTTCTCAGTGAGCCCTTTGTAGTCATCTCTGTAATTTTGGGGTGCCCTGTTTCTGGCTTTACTCTTGCTCTTTTTTAAAAAATATTTTTATTTATTTATTCATTCATTGCTGCACGTGGGCTTTCTCTGGTCGTGGCCAGCGAGGGCTACCCTTTGTTGCAGTGTGCAGGCTTCTCACTGCAGTGGCATCTGGCTTCTCTTGTGGAGCACAGGCTCTAGAGCGTGGGCTCAGCAGTTGTGGCAGACGGGCTTAGTTGCTCCTTGGCACGTGGGCTCTTTCCAGACCAGGGATTGAACCCATGTCCCATGCATTGGTAGGCACACTCCCAACCAATGGACCACCAGGGAAGTCCCTACTCTTGTTCTTGGCACAATTCCCCATCTAACACACTGTATATATTTTCCTTAGTAATCTCTTCTGCAAAGGTAAGCTCCATGAACACAAGGTATTTTGGCTGCTGTGTTCACTGTTGTATCCTTAGACTAGAATCCTATCTGGCACACATTAGATGCTCAGTAAATATTTGGTGAGTGAAGAAACTAGCCAATCAATTCCCAATTAAGAGATGAGGAAATAAACAGAGAGAAGTTAAGCAACTTTGCCTGAGATCACAGTGCTCGTGAGTGGCAGAGCCAGCATACAAATTGAAGCAAACTGGCTCCAGATTACTATAGCCAGTATAATCTAGTCTAGACTGCCTGGCCATAGGTATTCGTAATGTAGAGGCTTGCGGATATATTGTAAAATATGCACTCAATAAACATCAATTTCTTTGGTTCTTCAGATTTTAATCTAGGTGCTTCTCCCTATGGAAGTTCTGTGTGTCTGTGTTAGTTGCTCAGTCATGTCCGACTCTCTGCAAACCCACGCTGGTGGGCTGCCTCTTCTTCGCCCAGGGAGCCTCGCTTCCCCACGTGCTGTGAACGCGGCTTCCAGGCCTGGGCACCAAGCGCTTCCTTGGAGGTCTTTCCCATGGACTGTAGCCTGCCAGGCTCCTCTGTCCATGAGATTCTCCAGGCAGGAATACTGGAGTGGGTTGCCATTTCCTTCTCCAGGGAAGTTCTGTGCTTTGTCTTAATCAAAGAGGTGACAGAACAAAAACAACAAAGATCAAAATAAATCTTTCAACTTTTAAAAATCCATTTTTATAAATAATTTCAGTCTAGCCTTTGAGAATTGTTAACTACTAACCTTTCCTTTTATTAGTCAATTTTTCTTTTTCTAGCACCATTGCTCTAAAAATTTGGGGCATATATGTATACTGGATTTAGGGGTAGAACCTCAATTTTACTTAATTATAGTCAGATACATAAATATTGTTTAAGTTATGGATGGCTGTAATTTAATTTGTTTGACTTTCTAAGATTTCCCATATGAATAAATTCTCACATCAGAAAGCAGACAAATTTTATAATGTTTCCACTTATCAAACTGGTAAGGATAAAAAATACTAAAATGCTCAGTGTTAGTAAAGGTGTAGGAAACTAACATTGCACATTCTGCTGATAAAAGCATACTTTGGTAGAAATATTTTGGAGGAAAATATGTAGCAAGCAACAAAAGTCTGAAGAATATGCATACCGTTTGATGTTCAAATTCCATCATTAAGAACTCTTGCTATGGAAATAATTAAGGACTTAAAAATCTGATAGCTAGAATGTTGATCTTAGCACTTTTACTCATAGTAGAAAGTTGGAAATAGTTGATATGTCCAAAAACTAGGGTTTATTGGATTACCAAACCTCCCACAAATGAACTACATTATAGGTATTTGTATTATGGAATGATGTTTATATTACAGAAAGATTATAGAATAAGTCTCATATTTGTAAAAATGTCTCTTTACAAAAAATATTTTAGAAGCTATTAATGACTGGTTCTTCTGGATAGGTGAATTGTGTATATTTTCTTTTGCTTATCAATAGATGGTTAGGTGAGATAGCATCACCGACTCAACAGACCTGAATTTAAGCAAACTCCAGGAGATGGTGAAGGACAGGGGCACCTGGTGTACTACAAAGAGCCAGATATGACTTAGTGACTGAACAACAACTACTACAGGGAGTATGTATTGCTATCATAATTTTACAAATCAAGGTTCTTTGTTTAATGGAAAGATGAAATTAGCGCTATCATAGCTATGATTTGGACTAAGCACTGTTGAATCATTTCTCTCATTTCTCTGACCATCCCAACCATCCCTTTATAATATACATCAGATTTTGCGTGGCTCACATGCTGTGTCTGCAATCTGGCCTCCATGAGGGGAAATTCTCCTGGTTTAACTGCAATGACAACAAGAGCTGACAACAAGAAATCTCAGACATCATTTAACCTACTCCTTTTCATTTTACAAAATAAGAAATTCAGGAGAAATCTGAGAAATCGGGTGATTTAATTAAGGTCAAAAGGTTAGATGAACAGCAACCACAATTCAATCTCCAGATTCCCAGTGTACTTACTCCCAAGAAATTGGCTAAATACCCCAACCAATGATCCTGGCTGCCACGCTGGCTTCGGGAAGGGGTCTATAGTAACTCTGCCTTCAGGAAAACCCAAAAGATATCATACGCCAGTTACCTAGTTACTCATGTAACACTACAATGAATTCCCAAGTGTCAGAAGGAACAGGAAAATGATTAGGAGTACACAGACGGCCTTCCATGTGGTCAAGTACTTACTCTTTAAGGAAGATACAGGTTTTGAAACAGAGATTCTGTTATTAAGTCACTCTTAAGAGCATGGGGTTGATGACTACTGGATCACTGTAGAGTACACTAGTTAACTGCAATTTATGCCCCTGAGCAACAAAAAAGTTGATATATTCATGGTAGATTGCTAGCTCCTAAAAAACTAACAACTGTATGGTTTTTAATGTTTATTTCCTTCCACGCATAAACAAAGAATCTGCATAACACCTATCAGTGGTTCTCAAAATGTGGTCTGCATTCCTGGATGAGCATATGAGCAGTAGTTCTTGAGACCATTTTAAGGAGTACATGAGGTTGAAAGAATTTCATAAAAATACTAAGACATTCTCTTAGTATTTTCACTTGGTTGACATCTGCACTGATGGTGAAAAGCAAAGGTAGATAAAATTTTAGGCACCTTAGAACATTAGAAAGATATGCGTAACACAGTGAGCCACAATTTTCCAAATGATAAGTGTCTGATATTCCAAAATCATGCATAGGTTAAAGATTCATTCAAATTGTAAGACAGACCCACGGATTTTAATGTAACAGTAAAAAAAGTACATTGATAGTTTCATATTTCACATTGCAACCATCCTTCAAAAACTACCACTTGTCAAACTCTCATGTGCTATCAAAGAATATCCATGATTATCTAAAAAAGTCTATTAAAATACTTCTCTTTTTACAACTACACATGATGGGTGGGATTTTCTCAATTTTCTTAAACCAAAAAAACCAGTACAACAGAAAAAATGTGGAAAGAAGCAGATATAAGAATCCAGCCATCTTCTATTAAGTCATACGTTTGTTTTACAAAAGTACAAAACAGTGCCACTCCTTGGATGGTTCTTTTTTTTTTAAAAAAAAAAAAAAAAAAGCAAAACAGAAAATAAGTGTTGATGAAGATGCGAAAAAACTAGAACTCTTATGCTTTGCCAAAGGAGTGTAAAATGGTATAGCTGCTATGGAAAATAGTATGCTGGTTCCTCAAAAATTAAACATAAAATTACCATATGAGTCAGTAATCCCCCTTCTAGGCACATATCCTGGAGAACTGAAAGTACACACTGAAGCAGATATGTGCACACCAATGATCACAGCAGCATTATTCCAAATAGCCGAAAAGTAGAAACAACCCAATGTCCATGGATGGACAACTGGACAAATAAAATGTGGTATATCCATACTACAGAATAATATTCTGCCTTAAAAATGAAGGATATTCTGACACATGCTACAACATGGATGAAGTTTAAAGACACATTGCTGAGTGAAATAAGCCAGTCATAGAAGAACACATATTCTAAGATTCCACTAGTATGAAGAACCTAAAATAGTCACATTCAAAGACAGAGAGAGAATAGTGATTACCAGAGCCTAGAAGAGGGGATAACGAAAAGTTATTGTTTAATCCCCATGCAGAGTTTCAGTTTGGAATAATAAAAACGCTCTGGAGATGAATAGTGGTGATGGTTAGGTAACAATGTGAATGCACTTAATGCCACTGAATTATGCACTTAAAGATGATTAAAATGGTGAATTTTATTTATCTTTTACCACACACACACACACACACAAACCCAAGGAAAAAAATCCATAATGTCACCCTTCTCAGTGATTTTTTTGGGAAACATTTTGGAAAATAGTCATTTTTCATTAAAAATCTTAGGCATGTAACAAATGTAATACTGTTTAAAAAGAACTAATAAATACTTTTAAATCTCCCTGGTTTCATTTCTAATACAGTAAATATGGAAAGATATAATCCATATAAACAGAAGTTCTTAGGTCCTCAGTAATTTTTGAGTGGTAAAGAGATCCTGAGACTAAAAAGTTTGAGAATTACTGTCTTATATGAAATTTATTCTTTCTTCTTACACTTATGTTACATTTCCTCATTTGCTGGTATAGCTTCATTTGACAGCTCTACCACCTACAGCCTACAGACTAAAAGGACAGCTTGAAATATGGCCAAAATCATCACATGAACTCTTTATGATTATTTTAAGGTTCCCAATGCACCAAAACTATAAAGACTGATCAGCATGAGTGGCAACGTACAGCAGAAAACTGTTAAAAAGCTTACATGCTGATTGCTATGTTCTAAAGTGGTTTTATAAGGATCTTCCTTTTTCTGTTGGTTCCTCATTCGGATTTTCAGTTGAAAGCTAGATTTGGGAATGCGGGTGATAGTCGCATTGTTTCTGAAAACCACTCCATCCGTCGCAGCGGGGAAAAGAATTTCATTCTCCCACTCACCATCTTGCTACTAGTCTATTGCAGAGGGGTGTGGTTAGGCGCTAAGAATCTATCCAAAACAGCGCTGAAGCTGCCCCAAACCGTGTCCAAGCAATCTTTTCCTCCATCTTGGGCCATGTCAATTAGCCCCGGCAAGAAGCAGAATGTTTTATACGGAAGAAGTAAATGAAAAGGAAATTAGAAAGCATGGACAGAAATAAGCAGCAAAATCATAGCGATTCCATTTTTGCGTGGATGTTAAACGATCTGTGTGCCAACGATGCACACGAGGAGTAAATGAGAATTGTTATCTGAGTCTACAGCTGCCCTCACTTTTAACGACAGGTCTGCAGTTCCGGATGGAGGCGAAAGTCCAACCATTTTATCCCCATCATCTTTCTGCACTCCTTCGGGCCGGGCCTCTGACCAATCTGACTGCTTGCAGTCGAGGCAGTCCCAAACAAAGGGAATGGATGCCCTCCCGAGGGAGCAGAGGAAGGAAAGGTGGCCCCACGTTCCCGCGCCAGGTGTCCCTTGGGGTAGACCAAGAGGGCGGTGGGGAGGGAAGGTTCCAAGAGCGTCGTAGGGGTGCTGTTGGGAAAGGCTGGGCCCGGGGCGCCTGGCACTGACCAGGCAGAAGACCCCCGACCACGGTCAAGGTTAACCCGCGCACGGGAGGTACCTGTGGAGGCCTCGCACAGCCAAAAGACACTGGACGATCATGGGAGAGCCGGGAGGCGACGGGCTGCGGGCGCGTTGACCTCCGGTCTGGGGGTGGGGGTGGCGGGGCGCCGGGAAGCGGTGCGGTGGCCTAGCGCAGGAGGCAACCGTGGCGGCGGCTGCCAGCTGGGCCTGAACCCTCCCACGTGCGGCAGCCCCACGCTGGCGCCCACTTCAGCCCCGCCCCGGCCCCGCCCCGGCCCCGCCCCATGCGTCTCGCACCGCCCCGGGGGCGGTTCTGGCGAGACGGCGGCCGGGAGCCAAGCGCAGCGAGGAGTGGGCTGAGGGGCGGCGGCGGTCTGGGAGCCGGGGAAGTTTGGGCCACCTCTGGCTGCGGTGCTGCGCTCCCGAACCAGGCTGAAGCCCGGAGAACCAGGGGGCAGGTGGACACACTTACGGACGCTCTCGGGCCGCTGCCACCGTTTCGCATCCTCTTCCCTGGTAAGGGGCTTCTGTCTGGGAAGGGTGCGTCTCCCGCCGCCCCAGTCCGGGCCTGCACGGCTCACCCGCAGCAAACGCTGTTGAGGCTAAGGCGAGGCCTGGGTAACGGGAGGGAGAAGGAGATCGATGTGCTCCGGGGAGAGGAATGGGGAGAAGCCTGGAGGAGGTTGGACTTCATTTTTGCCTCGCGTCCCCTCTCCCCCTCCCCATTCTTTTTGCACCCTTCTGCCCTGGGTCCTTATTTAAGACTTGCAGCCCCGTGGCCTATAGGCTGGGCTCTCTTTTAAAATAAGCACCGAGCAGTAAACGTCCTCGCGGTGAGTACCACACCCTGGCTTTGAATAAGGGAACCTGGTGAGCAGATGGATGATGCGATTTAGTGGAAATAAGCCATTAATGCCGTCTGGCCCTGCGCCACTGTTTTGGATGCGATAGTATTCCATGTGAATGAACATGACCCGGAGCTTCCAGCCTGTCCACGAGAGCACAGCTACTGCAGAGAGCATTGGTTGGCTTGTAGTATCCATCGACTTGGGCAATGATTATCTGACATGTCTGTTGATTGAATAGAAATGGCATTTTTATTAAAAATGATCCTCAATGGTTGAACAACCTTTCACTAATAAATTTCCTCATCCGGTAACTGTCTCCACCTACGACTGTAAATTATGCATACATTTGAAAAAAATTTCATGCAGTGAAGATGCCCTGCGTGGATCAGCTTCTGAGTCAGCAGTATGAAATCTCCCTCAAAATAGTACTAAAGCCTTTTGGGGATTTCTCTATCTGTACCCCTATGCTTATCTGGATACCTATCATATAAACTATTAAGATATAGTGAGCTGTTCAGTGAGAATCTAAGCTTAGGTTGTACATGTTTTGAGAAAAAATTTACTTTTGCAAGTTTTAACATAACCTGATATTCCTAGGTGTGAATGAAAATGTGATACGTTACCATATCAATATTTTGTGCTCTCTTGACTTTAAAAGAAAGGAGTGAAAGTAATTCAGACTTTTGTTTTTGCTTTTTACCTTTAATGTAATTTATGACCTTTGTGATTTATAATCTTCTTCACTGGTTATTTAAAATTACTTAATTCAGTGTTTTCCTTTTTCTTATCAAGGAAAAGTTTAAGCTTTGAACATGTCATCCATCAAGCACCTCGTTTATGCAGTTATTCGTTTCTTACGGGAACAAAGTCAGATGGATGCTTATACCTCAGATGAGCAAGAAAGTTTGGAAGGTAGGCACCTGTTCTCTGTGTTCATTTGTGTTATGATAATACTAAAATATCTATAAGTCTGACTTTATGATCTGTTGTTTCAAAATCAGAATATCTTGTTGATTTTTCAAGAAGACAGACCTTATGGTAAGGTTGCAATGTTTTCATCCTCTGAGGCTTTTTTTTTTTCCCGTTAACAACAAGATAAGAGGACTTTTGTTTGTTTATTGAACAACTATTATGTATCAGAACTATGCTATTCATAGTATAGGGAAATTTTTCTCCATGGTAACTGTTAAGTTAGTTATTATCCCCATTCAACAGAGAAGTAAGTGAAACCTGATGGATTAAGTAATCTAACACAGCTAATATGTGACAAAGCTGAGATTTAAATCCTGGTTCTTACTCTGAAGATCCTCTCTTTTAATAGAAAAGCATCCAGTTTAGAATCAGTGTCCGAAAACACCTTAGTCATTATTAAAGCACTATGCAAAAGTCTAATAACTATTAATCTCTGATAACTTCCTACTGGGGGACTTGAAATAAGAGGATATCACCCTTGTTTTATGTTAGCTTTAAATATTAGATTTGGTAATCTGTAAAGTTGAGCAGGACTTGGATGATAGCATCACATGTTTCCTTGACACCATCTTTTCTGCTTCCTGCTTATGCATTAGAAAATTTAAATTCAGTATAACCGTAAGAAGATAGAATTTTGCAGATGGGCTCGTGGATGTTCAGTGAGCCAGCTTCCTTGTGGCCTAAAGACTTAATTATTTCAATAAGATAGTGCATTGGGGAGAATTTAATACATAACAGTACAATTTGAATTTTCCATCTTTAGCTTTTTCTCCTATGAAGGGGGACACATCTATTAATTTCAACAAGTACTTCCCCCTGTGAATATGCTTTAGGAAGGGGGGATGAAAATTGAGCATTTGCTCTAAATCTGCTTGCAATCTGGTGAGATAATCTTTCCAGGTGGCAGTGAGAGGAGCTTGTGATTCGCCGTTGGAGATTGCAATCAGTCCATTAAGGTCTTTTTGTCCTCCTTGGTTGTTAGACCATGTGAAGATAAAGGCGACTGGTTATCTAACGAAAATGTTGTTGATAGTTACTCTGTAGCAAACAGATAATGGAATCATTTAATTAAAGATGTTTGTTTTGTCATCAAAGGCAGTATAGTACTTTTAAGGGCCTGAAAGAAAATTTAAAAAAAAAAAAGTTTTTTTAAAACCAAGATGTTGTGTCCTATTTTGAGGATAGTAGTCAGCCAAAAATATGTGTCTTCAGCTGTGTGTTATATATGGCAGTCAGAAATGGTGCCAATTGTTTTTGACCGACCCCTATTTTTGACTCAGTGAGTCTAATTTAATTGAACATAAAATCACGTGGTAATATCTGCCCACCTTCTAGACATTTAAAAAAGCTCTCGGAGAGAAGCCTGAGTTCTCACACTACCTTTACCACTACAGGGAAGCTAGTGTATTAGCATCAGCTTTGAGCCTTGTCACCTGATTGTGTCGCCCACTCCTCTTAATTGTCATCAGCTGACATCTGCTTCATGTTTTCCCTATTGTGGCTCCTGCTCACTGTGTCTCTAACACTATCCTGTCTTCATTCTTGACAATTGTAATGCGTTCATTCATAATGCTTCCAGTTCTCTCCCACTAAGTTCCTTGACCTTCACTACTCCAGCGATCTCACCACTCTCTTGCTTGGTCATAACCTAGACCAGTGGTTCTCAGTTTGGGGTGATTTTGTAGTATCTAGAGAACTTGGCGTATCTGGAGATATTTTGATTGTTATGATGGGAATGGGGCTGGTACTACTGACATCTAGTTGGTAGAGGTCACAAAAAGATACCACAGATGCTCCAGATGGACCCCAACAATAAAGAGCTGTCTAGTCCAAAATATCAGTTGCCAAGGTTGAGAAACTCTTCCCTAGGCCTTGTTGTTGTTATTCTCCATAAACTCTGTCTTAAACATTTCATTTCTGCTGCCTGTTTTTCCAACTCACTCCTAACAGAATTTATACTCCATCAGTTCTTTGAACCTACCATACCTCCAAGCTGTTGATCCTTACCTTTCCACACCCCTCTTCCTCTTCTTTTTTTTTGCTTTCTTTTTTTTTATTGGAATATAATTGCTTTACAATGCTGTGTTAATTTCTGCTGTACAGCAATGTGAATCAGCCATATGCGTATATATATATCCACTCTCTCTCGAGCCTCCCTCCCACCCGCCGCCATCCCACCCATCTAGGTCATCACAGAGCACTGAGCTGAGCTCCCTGTGCTATATACGTTCTCACTAGCTATTTATTTTACACATGGTAGTGTGTATATTGGAGAAGACACTGGCGACCCATTCCAGTACTCTTGCCTGGAGAATCCCATGGACAGAGGAGCCTAGTAGGCTGCAGTCCATGCGGTCTCGAAGAGTCGGACACGACTGAGCGACTTCACTTTCACTTTTCACTTTTCTGCATTGGAGAAGGAAATGGCAACCCACTCCAGTGTTCTTGCCTGGAGAATCCCAGGGACGGGGGAGCCTGGTGGGCCGCCGTCTCTGGGGTCGCACAGGGTCGGACGTGACTGACGCGACTTAGCAGCAGCAGCAGCAGCATGTATATGTCACTGCTACTCTCTCAGTTTCCACCTTCTCCTTCCCCACCCCAGGTCACAAGTCCATTCTCTACATCTGTGTCTCTATTCCTGCCCTGCAAATAGGTGCATCAGTAATGTTTTTCTAGATTCCATATATGTGTGTTAATAGACGATATATGTTTTTCTCTTTCTGACTTACTTCGCTCCCCCCAGCTTAAAGTCCATGGTTGATCATTATAATCATGCTGGTGTATATGGCTCCCTTTCTTGCAAAACTCTACCTTGTTTGAATCCGCCCCTCCACCTATTCCATGTCCCTGTCTCTGTGACTGTGTATAGATGGGATGATGCACAACCCCACTGGCTAGTCCTACTTTGAATTCATGACCACAAGCCTCAAGTGAACCTTTAACGCTGCCCTCTGTTCCAAGTGCATTCACATTTGTGCTCTCCTAGATGACCACTTTAACACTCTTTCATGCCTTCTCAAAACCACAAATCTTCTCCCTTGTACTCATTTTTTGTTGATGTCCTTGCTTCTTACTCCATCAAGAAATTGAAGTAATAAGACTATTCCGTAGACTCCTTCTGCTCCATCTACCTGCCACCAACATCAATACACACATACTCTATCTGCCTATTACCATATACTGTGGACTAAATATTTGTGTCCTCCCAAAATTCAAATGTTGAGACCTATGGGAAGATCCCCTGGAGAAGGAAATGGTAATCCACTCCAGTACTATTGCCTGGAAAATCCCATGGACAGAGGAGCCTGGTAGGCTACAGTCCACGGGGTTGCAACGAGTCAGACACGACTGAGCGACTTCACTTTCACTTTCTAATGCCCAGTGTGATAGTATTAAGTGGGGTCCTCGTGACTGGGGTTAGTGCCACCAGAGAGTTCTCTCACTCTTTCTACCATGTAAGGGCAAAGGAAGAAGGTGCTGTCTGTGAACCAGGAAGCAGGTCCTCACCAGACATTGACTCTCCTGGCATCTTGATCTTGAACCTCCCAAGCTCTAGAACGTCTGTCATAGAAGCCCAGGACACCATAGGTGAACTATCCATTGTCCTTTCTAAATAAAACCCCTCTACCCGCAGACTAGATCTCATCCTGTCTCCCCTACTCCAGGCTCTCACTGTAGTTATTTTACCCTCCTTGACTTACATGAGCAAATTTTTAATCTCTTCTAGATCATTTCCATCAGAATATAAACTTTCTCCCTTCTTAAAAAATCAAAACCAGTAACTAATTACTCTTGCCATACTACTACCCACCCTTTCCCCCACTGAACTAGTGCCTACTTTTTTTGTCTCCCTTTTGCTGGAAAATTTTTTGAAAGAATTGTCTATACTTGCTTTCTGCAGTTCCTCTCCTCTTCTTTCTTAAACTCACCTCAGATAGGCCTTTGCCTCCATCTCTCCACTCATACTGGTCTCGTCAAGGTCGTCAGTGATTTCTGTGGGATGCAGTTCAAAAGGTCAGTTTTCAGGCTTCATCTCACTTGTTAGCAGTCTCTGGTGAAATTGATGATGGCTCCCTCATTCCTTCTCCCCTCCTCCCTTATGCTTTATTCACTTGGCTTCCAGGATACCTCATACTCTTCTTGGTTTTCTTCTGATCTCATTGAATGCTCTTTCTCTGTCTCCTTTGCTGATTCCTCTTCTTTTCCCTGACCTGGAATATACTAGGAATATACTGGTAGCTCAGCTGGTAAAGAATCTGCCTGCAATGCAGGAGACCCTGGTTCGATCCTGAGTTGGGAAGATCCCCTGGAGAAGGAAGAGGCTACCCATTCCAGTATTCTTGGGCTTCCCTGGTGGCTCAGCTGGTAAAGAATGTGGCTGCAATGTGGGAGACCTGGGTTTGATCCCTGGATATATCCAGGGCCCAGTGCTTGATCTTCTCTTCATTATCTGCACTCACTTCGCTGGTGTTATAGTTCAGCCTCTTGGCTTTAACTATCCTTTTTTTATATATTGATATCTATCAAATGTAAAACCTCAGCCCAGACTTTTCTTCTGAACTCCAGGCTTCTACATCCAGCTGCCTACTAGCTATCTTCATTTGTATGTCTAACAGGCATCTCAAGTTGAATATTTCCAAAACTGAACTCCTGATCCTCCCACCCAAAATCTGTTCTATTTCACAACTTCCCTAACTCAGTTCCCTAATTCCATCTTTTCAGTTGCTTAGGCTAAAAGTTTTCTTATCATTGTGAACTCTTCTCTTTCTCTTAGACTCTGCATCTAATTATTCAATAAATCCTGTTGGCTGTCCCTTGCAAATATATCTTGACATTTTCCCACCTCCACCAGTATTAACAATGGATAGAACTAAGTACTTATATACAGTGATGGCCTCTAACTAGTCTGCTTCTACATTTGCTGCTTTGACTCTTCTTAATGCAGCCACCAGTGATCCTTTAAAACAGACTGTCAGATCTATGTCAGTTCAAAGACTCCTCTTTCTCACTTGGCTTTAGTCAAATTAGCTTTCTCACTCTGAATGCACCAGATCCTCTTTCCTAAAGACTTTTGCAGGGACTTCTCTGGCGGTCCAGTGGTTAAGACTTTACCTTCCCCTGCAGGGGTTGTGGGTGGATCCCCGGTTTGGAAGCTGGGGCCAAAAAACCAAAACATAAAACAGAAGCAGTGTTGTAACTAATTCAACAAAGACTTTAAAATGGTCCATATCAAAATAAATAAATAAAGACTTTTGTGACGTCTGTTTTCTCTGCCTAGCATGTTCTTCCCCTAGATAATGGTAATATCCCCATCTCCAGGTCCTCTTTTCTGAATGAGGCCTTTGCTGAGCACTCCATTAAACCCGGAGCCCGCTTCCCTCCTCTGCCTTCTGCATTCCCGTCCTTTTTGCCCTGTTCTACTTTTTATTATTTTTTATTTACAGTCTTCTTCTCCATGTTCCAGTGGAATGATAGCGCCAAGAGGTCAGGAGTTTTTTCTGTTCACTGATATACAAAAAGGGCCTTAAAAAGGGCCTGAGACATGATAGGTGCTCCATAAATATTTGCTGAATTGAAGTGATGAATCAAATCCAGTGATCCTGGGCATCCTAGTTGGTCTGTATCTTAATTTCTAATAGGTGGAATTCTTTTCCCCTTCATCTAATAGATGTGTCAAAAGAATCAGAATTGGTGATGGCAGGTGTTTGGCATATGGAAGCTTTAGTATAAGGTGCTTCATAGATGGGATGTGGTATCATTGAATAGAATTCTTTGCTTGTCCTTATCATCATCAGTATCAGACTCTTACTGTTTGGTGTAAGAGTTGAGCAAACGTGTATACAAAAGTTCTCTAGATTTTTATGATTTATTCCTGAAAGGAGGACCATATGTAATAATCCCTGTTTCATAAATGAGAATCTTGAGGTAAAAGTGAGATAAATTCTTGTACCCAGGTTATTAGATTTTTATTTTCTGGATTAATAATGATGATGAGGGTCCTGAGTTCCAAGGCTGTGGTGGCTTATTTTTTTTTTTACTAAATCATATGTCTCTCTAAATATGTGTTAATGTTGAACACTAAACATTTTGGCAGCAAATTTACTTATTAAAACAACTGTGCTTACTTTAATGTGGAATCTAAAACAGTCAAATGCGTAAAAACAGAGAGTACAGTGGTGGTTGCCAGTGCTGGGGTAAGAGTAAATGGGGAAGTAATGGTCAAAGGGCACAACGTCTCAGCTATACTAGACAAATAAGTTCTGGAGATCTATTCAGCAGATTTGGTAAGAGGGTCAGCCATAAAAAGGAACAAGTTTGAGTCAGTTCTAGTGAGATGAATGAACCCTGTTGTACAGAGTGAAGTAAGTCAGAAAGAGGAAAATAAATGTTGCATATATATATGGAGCTTAGAAAAATGGTACTGATGACTCTATTTGCAGGGCAGGAATAGAGACACAGACGTGAACAGACTTGTGGACACAGCAGAGGAGGAGGAGAGGGTGGGACGAACTGAGAGAGTAGCGTTGAAACATGTATATGTAAAATAGATATGTAAAATAGACAGCTAGTGGAAAGTTGCTATATAACACAGGGAGCTCAACCTGGTGCTCTGTGACAACATAGCGGGGTGGGATGGGGTTGGGAGTGGGAGGGAGGTTCCAGAGTGAGGGGACATGTGAATACTTTTGGTTGATTGATGTTGTTGTATGGCAAAAACCAACACAATATTGTAAACCAGTTATCCTCTAATTAGAAATAAATTTTAAAAGTTTGATAAGAGGGTAGATCTTATGTTAAGTGTTCTTAACACACACAGACACACCAGTAAAGGGGACAAGCTCATTAAAATGTGCACTTTCTTACATGTCAATCATGCTTCAGTAGAGTGGTGTAAAAACAAGCAATTGTGTTTGTCTGCCTCCTTCTATTAAGGGTAAGCTTCATGGTGGGAATTGGGATTTTTGTGCTAACTGTTGTATCTCTGCCACCTTATAAGAGCACCTTGCACATAGTAGGTGCTTGGTAAATTTGCATACCTAAATGAGTTTTTAAAAGCCAAACTATCTTCACCTAAGTAAGTACATCAGGATAATATTTAGTGGTTCCTAAATGCCAGAGACTATTTCTCTTACTATTTTTAATCATATTGAGAATTCTATTTTTCACATTTAAAAAAATAGTTTTTTAAAGTTTTATTCAAGATATTGGTAATGGGGAATATGTTGTTAATGATTTGCTTAAAAAAGAATATGATGTAATACACATATTGAGAAATTATATTCTAGGTAACATTTTTCTTAAAGTGAAGAAAAAGAAGCCACGTTGTCTTCCCTCAGTAGCTGGTCTATAAACAGAAATCTCTGTGCAGCTGAACCATTTATTTTTCCTTATGTTCTGTGATCAAAATGCTGAATTACCACAGATTGCAGAGTGCAGATTTCTACCAGAAAAAAAAAGTTTCTTATTTTAGATTGCTAATTTTTTTTTCACTATTAAAATTTATTTCAAGTTGCAATTCAGTGCTTGGAGACAGTTTTTAAAATCAGTGCAGAAGATACACATCTAGCAGTTTCACAGCCTTTGACAGAAATGTTCACAAATTCCTTCTGTAAGGTAAGCTCTCATCCTTTTCTCATTAGTATGGGATTATCTAAGTGTGACTACAATATTATGTTGGATTGTTAATATTTGAGGGGCCAGGCTTAGGCAACTAACTTCTTCCTGGGTATAAATAAGATAGTTAGTCCACATGGATATGATTTGGGACCTAAAAATGTAACTTTACTGTGCATTAGATTTTCATATTAGTAACTCTACTCATCCTCACCTTCTTTTATATTTAATGATATATCTTAATTGACTTCTTAAGTCTTTTGTAGTATTTGGGTGTTTTTAAATTTCTGACATCTGAATTAATGTTCCCCTAAAATGTGAAATACAAATTAAAAATAAAAATCTTAATGTTTAGGAAGAAACTATATAAAAAAGGCATCATCATTCTGAGACAGATTTTTATCAAATTTGGCCATTAATGGGGCTCTTTAAACAGGAAAAGGTTCTGTGGTCAGTGTGCAAAACCAAGACTGAAAGCCAAGGATGCTGATCTCTGCTCTCTGGGGCTGTTTACATGCTCTCTGGTTTCTGACCTTTTCAGGAAATATGGATGATAAGATTGAAAAATCTTAAGGTTGGTGAGTTTAGGGCCCCAGCAGGACCTCCCATGTGAGTTTTCATTACATTTTGGTGCCACGTGAATCTCTTTTTAGTATTCTCACTGTGTATTCAAGCTTCACTACAGATTGAGGAACTCAGAAGAGGAGCTGAAACATGCAGGCTGTCTTCAGCCTGGCAGGGACATTGCTGAGAATACCACACACACTGTTTCTAGAATTCACTGGGAAGAGGTCCTTAGAGTTGCATTGAAAATGGTGATTTGGCAGTAAGCTGCTCCCTCCTTTTATACTTGGGAAAAGGACAATACAGTTACCCATTAATTCATCAAATAGGTGAATCCCAGTCATCTGAGGAGATGTGAGGCACTAGTGGCATGCCTCCGTGGTGCTGTTCTTCTCTTTGGCTTCTGTGGTTCTTTCACTGTCTGGGCTCACGTCCTCCTCTGGGAGCCCTATTTCAGAGGCTGGCCATGGCAGCAGCAGGGCTGGCCTTTACTCCCACGTGCAGAAGAGGCTTGTGCTTGAGACAGGGCTTGGATTTGCTCACTCTTTTTGCTCCTGTCGTCACTGACTAGTACTGAAGAGATCAAAACTATTTTTCTTCCCGGGAAACTCAGATTGATTTTTATACTGTTTGAATAGAGCTCTTTTCTTTCTTTCTTTTTTTTTTTTCTATTTCTGATTGGATTTACTTGTAAAAATTTGTTGCTTACTATTTTAAATATATAGTTTCTTAAAACTGGCTCCAGAGTATATCTACATGGGGTTATTATCAGTCCTTTCACAGTCCTATTAACAGGTATGACTTATTGTGTAGGTGTCTGTTAGCAGGGTATGGCAAAGAAAGTCTAAAACTGGTTTGAAGCAGCAAGACTGTTAGAATTACAGAAATCATTGCCATTCCAATTGTACTTGGTTGTTATGTTGGGCAGTTTATTTTTAGGATACTGCTTTCCTCCCCAATTAAGTTTACATACTAAGTGGATTCTCTCCTTCTATATAAAGTAGATAACACTTGTCCTCACGTTGTGGACTGCTCAAATGTTTTCATGAATATGAGAATTAATTCCCAAAGTTGTGAAACTGTGGCAATTTCATTAAAATCATTCAGAAGGATTTAGAAGACAGAATGGACTATAACCCATTTTTCAATATGCCATTTTTTGACCCCCCAAAGTCACTTTTTCATACATAAACTGCCTAGGCTTGTTAGGAAATCTGAAATAGAAGGAACTCTAAAAGCAAATACTGCAGGGCAGCAGTGCATCTTTGAACTACACTTATATCCTGAGTAGCTGAAACAGTCAATTTTAAATAGTGAGCTCTCCTTATTAATGTTCCTATATGATTCTGTACTTTTTTATTTTAATACTTTACTTAGAAAAACTGATTGATAAAGATTAAAAAGCATAAGAACAACTTACATGCCTCATAGTGATTTTGTACCTGTGAAGATTTGTGTATATTTAACAAAGTATATTTCCAGTGTTAGAGCTATCAAGTTTATTGCCATTTTAGTCAAAACAAAGGTAATGGTGAATTTATTTTAAATATGATACATAGGTATATTGACTCCAAATTATGCCTTTTTGAAAATTATAAACATTTATGAACTTCAGAGTCAAGTTTAAAAACAACACAATTTGAAAAGAATCTTTCAAAAATGGAAAAATACATTGTGTTCCTATTACCACTCAAGACATTTCTAAATTTTTATTTAGTTTTCATAAGCACTTTGGTTTGAACTTTATTATTGTAAAAGAGATTTGAGGATGATAGTAGGTGCTAAAAGCAGGAATCTTATACTGTTTTTTATCTCACGAGGAATTTATGACCATTGTTTTAAAAAGTTTAAACAATATGGAATGATATAAAGAAGAGACTGAAAATCTTACTTCCAAATATTCCTACTGTTAACTTTTTGTGTGTACCTTACCATTCTTTGATTTTCAGCCAGCATGTGTATGAATATTTTTGCATATATTTAAATAACAGGGTCATATTATAAATGCTTTATTGGTACCTGTGAATTTGACTTAGTAGGTTTTCTCTTAGAATATTAGCACTATGTTTCTGAATTTTCACTATACAATGCCTTGAACATATTTTTATTACTATTCTTTGTATATTGATTCCATTCTTTGTTCATGAAGTAGGATTTCTAGATATAGTGAAAGCAAGTAAAACAAATTGATTCATAGTTGTTCACTTTTTTTCTGGAAAAATTCCACATATTCATTTTTCTAATAAATGTATGTGAGGAGACTTTCCCCCTATTTCTTGTTAACACTGTTATTTAGATGGTAGATTTCATGACATGAAATTATAGATGATGTACTAAATAATGGTTAAGTCATTATTACTCTAACTGATAGTTCTCTGGGAAGACTTGTGAATGAAGTACGTTGTATTTTATTTAATTTCAGAATGACATTCTGCCTCTCTCAAACTCAGTGCCTGAAGATATGGGAAAAGCTGACCAGTTAAAAGATGAAGGTAAATGTTTCATAGAAAAGTTACTTATTTAGTAAAAAGTTTCTGCAGTGCTAGGGAAAGTGACTATGAACTGGTAAGATTCTGGTTTATACTGCCAAGGCTGGATTGTCATAAGTCCTCGTGGCATTTGTGAAACAGAAATGAATGTGATAGGGAAGAGGCCTGGAAATAGAGAATAGCTTGTGAAAGATCCAAGTATGGCTTGTTTCAAGAGAAGCAGATCTGTTGTGAGGAAAACTTGCAAAACAAATCACTTAAGAGGTGATTCTTGTACCTGCGTTTGCTATGTGTACTCTAGGAGCCCAAAGTCTTTATGCTAAATAAAAGACATGAAAATGGTTTTCAATATTGTTTTTAACTTTCCTGTATTTAGTGTTTTTGAGTTCATTGACATGTGTTAATGTATGTATATGGCACATAAGAGTTTATTACCTAGCATGTTTGATTACTGTGTTATTAAATTTTCTAATAGTGGCTATAGAAAGCATGAACGTGAAAGTGTTAGTTGCTCAGTCATGTCTGACTCTTTGTGACCCCATGGATTGTAGCCTGCCAGGAACCTCTGTCCATGGAATTCTCCAGGCAAGAATACTGGAGTGGGTAGCCATTTCCTTCTCCAGGGGATCTTCCTGATCTAGGGATTGAACCTGCGTCTCCCATGTTGCAGGCAGATTCTTAACCATCTGAGCCACGAGGGAAGCTATTGGAGCATCCTTGCTTTTTATAAATAAGTCAGCATTGAGAATCTGGGTTCAATTTTTCTATCATGGTCAGTTATGTTAAGCTATAGAGGCAAGCCAGGTCAGGCCTATACGATTTGCAGTAAGGAGCTGTAGGGCAGAGTCCTGATCTTCACCAGTGAATGAGAGTCAGAGAAGACCCTGTCCAATGGGCACAGAGTTATTAGGGAATTTGTAATGTTCAGAAGCTGTACAAAAATGTTTTTATTTTCTGGCCTTTTTTTTTTTTTTTTAGTTCATACTCTGAATAGGACAGTTGAGTTTTTATTTAAAAAATCAGTTGGTGTCTAAAAAGTAGATAGGAAAAAGAATATGCTTTTCCCATTTTTCAAGCATGGTTGTCTCTATTAGGTCTATAAATTACACTGTATCAGTGTTTTTAATGGCTGCATAGTGTTCCATGATACTGTGTGACCATGATTTACTTACCTAGACAGATAATTTTTTAATCCTAAGTAACACTGTCTTTGTATCTTTGTCTATATTTACTTTCACTATTGTGTGATTATCTTCTTTGGATTACATTAGAAAGTGCTGTGTTCAGTTTTCAATTTTTTATTTTCTCTAAGAAATCTTATTACTACAGTGACTTAAAATTTTAGAATTAGGACTTTCACAAATTACCCATAGAATAAAGTAACAGTCAGATCCTCATTGCTGTTTGAGTTACAGTGTTCCCCAATGACTGAATTTACTCTAGATACAAATGCATTTTCATATATTATTCTAATTGAAGCAATTTAATCTTATTTTTTTTCCTTCCCCTTAGACTTTTGTAGTGTGTGAAATCCTCAGTGATGTATAATATTATATGCTTCACTAAACATTTTGCTTTTGCAGCTCTCTTGCTTTAGCTCTAGTACTAAATGGCAAATTGAAGTTTTATTTTTTGTCCCTCACATTCACTCCATCTACATGGCAGAATGCTGGGAGTCTGCATTTCCTCGAGTTTGTTTTGATATAATGAATGTTAGTAAGTTGAGGGTTGGAAGGAGCTGCAGAGTGAGGCTTATTTACCATGGCAGCATGGGTAGACTGAATTACTTAACTGCTTTTACCTCTAACCAAAAGCTCCTATCCTTTGCTTTTCCCTAGGACCTGTCACATCTAAGCCACGTTACCCATAGAGTTAAAGCAGCTGTCATACAGATTTTGCTATTCATCTGAAAACAGATGGCTGTGGTAGACAGTCAAGCATAGTTATTCCAGGCTGCATGTTATACTTATCTGTGTTAATCAAGGTTTCTAGGCCATGGCAACCCACTCCAGTGTTCTTGCCTGGAGAATACGAGGGACGGGGGAGCCTGGCGGGCTGCCATCTATGGGGTCGCACAGAGTTGGACACGACTGAAGTGACTTAGCAGCAGCAGCAGCAGCAGCAGCAGCAGCAGCAGCTAGCTAGTACCTTCCCAGAAGGTTGCTTTCAAATATTTTTCTGTGCTTTGTTGCTGAAAAGCTGCAATAAGATCAGACAAAACCAGTAAGTGTTCATTGCTGTCATTCCCTGCCTTGTTACAGAAGTAAAGACATATCTCAAAGGGTTGTCTTGAGGAATAAAGGAGACAGGAGAGTACTGTGTCTAAGTGTGCTGTGCAGTGCCTAGTGATAGGTATCTTCACAAATATCTGTGTCCTGAGTTTTTGTATATTGAATATTTTTTGACTTGAATCTTTTTCTCGTTAATATCAGTATCTGTCTATCTAGATAGACAGATAGATACATTTTAGTATATATACACTTGATGTGGCCTATGGGAAAAGACATACTATAGGTTTTAATACAACCCAAGAGAGGTCATGCTAAGACACAAGGATCCAACAAAAAGAAAATCCACATAACCCAGAAAATTTAAATCTTTTACATAGAACAAGCTAATCTATTTAAGTACTGAGTAAAGTACTAATGTTGTTAATTTCTTACTCAATCAGAATGACTATGTAATCCTTTTCTCTTCCTTAGAGGCTTTATACTCATTTCTTATGGAAGGTGGGATTTAAATTAATTTTTTGACTTTTAAAGAAAAGCTTTTTTTATAATTAACATACCACATGGTACACTGTGACATGTATGAATTCATTGGTTTCTAGTAGATTAACAGAGTTGTGTATCCATCACCACAACTAAAGAACGTTTTTGTCATCCCAAAGAGAAATCATGTAGAAATCACTTAATATCCATTTAGCAATCATTCTTTATATCCATTTCTGCTTCTAAATTTGCAGTAACTTTTGTATGATTTTAGATGTCTTTCCTTTAATCTTCCTGTTCTCTGCAAATTTACATACTTCTCCCATTAAGTATGTAATGATTTGTTACAAAAAAAAGGCTAATAGGAGAGCTTCTAGTTTAGAAATAACTGGAAGAAATAATAGAGGCTTTTGTTATATAAATCCTTCCTTCTAATCCCAGTGTTTTAAAAGTTTCCATTTTTGAGAATCGGTGAGAATGGGTTATTATAAGTGAGCATACTGCTTTTTTTCTGTTTAATGGAATACAGAAGATAGCCACAGGAAATCCCTTATTTTGCTGAGCAGTTGTTAATGTAGCTAAATTGTTGCCAGATGTATCTACAGATGTCCTTCCTGAAGATCAGTATCCTGTGGGTTAGCTGTGGTATCTGAAATGCTGTCTTTCTAGAAATTAATCTCCCATAATCTCCTTTAGAAAAGAATCTATCTCTGGAAAGGATAACACATAAAAAAAATATTATCTGCCAATAACATATTGACACAGTTAGTTTTTCTAGCTTACCCCCACAGCATGTTCTGAAGGCTTGCTCACTAGCAGGTGTATGTTTTGACAGGGAAGGAATGGAGAACCAGGTCCAGACTGAGATAGTGATTGTAGAGGGTGGTCCACCTGGAAGGAGATTGGGCAGCTCTAAAAGGGAAGAGGGAGATGAAGATAAGGAAAGTGAGAAGAGATTAGATTTTGCCAAGAGATAATCATTTACTGTAGCATTTACTCACTTATTGAAGTCTGGTTTTATAAGATATTCAAACATTAATATTTTTGAAAGAACTCTGCAGTTCAAAATCATTCAAACACATTGAAGGCTAAGGAGTATCAGCTCTATGCTGCTGCTGCTGCTAAGTCGCTTCAGTCGTGTCCAACTCTGTGCAACACCACAGACGGCAGCCCACCAGGCTCCCCCATCCCTGGGATTCTCCAGGCAAAAACACTGGAGTGGGTTACCATTTCCTTCTCCAATGCATGAAAGTGAAAACTGAAAGTGAAGTCGTTCAGTCATGTCCTACTCCTAGCGACCCCGTGGACTGCAGACTACCAGGCTCCTCCGCCCATGGGATTTTCCAGGCAAGAGTACTGGAGTGGGGTGCCATTGCCTTCTCCATCAGCTCTATAGTACTATATAAAATTTATCTCCAGTGTGACTGAAAAATGATGTTATTGTCCTTCATATTACTGTAATTTTTTATGATTAAAATGTATCTTCCAGGCTTTACATTTTTCCCTGTATATTGTACTTACTGTACCTGTTGATTACTTTGTTTTAGGCAATAATCACATGAAAGAAGAAAATTATGCTGCTGCAGTGGATTGTTACACACAGGCGATAGAATTGGATTCAAATAATGCAGTTTATTATTGTAACAGGTAAACTAGCATGATTGTGGCAGGTTTACAGTTCTTAAACATTTACATTAATAGCTCCGAAGGAGTCTTTTATAGCTCTGTAAAATTTGTTTTTTTTTTATTTAGAAAACTTTGAAAGTTTAGAAACATATAAAGAAGGGAGAAAATAAACTCATAAATTTACCACTTACAGGCAACTGCTGTTACTAATAACCTTTTGGCATATGTTGTTTGATGTAAGTGTAATCAATTTCAGGTTCATCTTTTATTCACTGGGCATATCACAAACATGTCCTTAGTTTATTTAAATCCTTCATAAACATTACTTAAATAGATATGAATTAGTCTCCTATTACTTCCTAATCTTTTTTATATTTCCAGTACCTTTCATTGTGGCTGGCAAACAAACAGGACTATTTTTTAATAAATGGATGAATGTACCTTACTTTGCTTAACTCTTGACCTACTGATGGACATTGAAATTGTCCATTTTCTCCCAGTACTATACAGCTACAATGAACATCTTTATTTCTAAAATTATTTTCTGGATTTAAGATTTTCTCGACTTTGGATCTATCCTTGGAAATGTACTCAGTTGGTCTAACAATATATAAAAGTATGGAAAATGTTAAAAAATTTGTTGATGCTAATTTCAAAATTATTTCAGCTTCTTTGAAAATATTTGAAAATTCTTTTCCTCCCCTAGGATATATGAATGTGTCTGTTTTTATTACACCCTTATCAGCACTGTGTATTTGAATTAGTATTTATTATTACTAATTTAATATTACTCTTGTTTTACATTTTATTACTGGTGAGGCTGGACATTTTTCAAATGTTGGCCATTTGTGGGTTTCCCCCCCTCTAAATTATCTATTTGTATCTGTGGCAGGCCTCAGGCTGTTTGACCTCAGATTTGATTCTTTCCTTCTCTGCTCTTTCCTTTTTCACAAGGGTTTGACCACTATGGTCTGCAATTCCTAGGCTCCTTTCACACCTCTGTGTTCAGTCATGCAAGTTACTGGCAGGAAATGGAGAGCAGAAGGAAGGGAGAAGGGAAAGAGAAGTCCCCTCTTTTTCCACCAGGGGCTTCATCTAGCAGAGGCTGCTTCTCTTCCCTGTCTCCTGAGCCCACCTAAGATGTCTGCTATGGTCCCAGCTTGTGCCAGGTGACATTGGGTTTTGGGCTGTGTACTCTGTTCAGTCTTAGTGATGGTAGTGGCTTCCTGCTGTTGCTAATCTCTGGATTCCTGCACAACACCCTGTTAGGTATCTCAGCTCTTCTATTAGCTATGCAATGAATTCCCTGCACTAAATTATTTTCTTTTAGATATTAAAATTCCAATAGAACTTTCTGCAGTGATGGAAATGTTCTGTATCTGCATTGTCCAGGAGAGTAGCCACTAATTACAGTAGCTGTTGAGCAATGGGAATGTGGCTAGTGCAATGGAGAAACTAACATTTTAATGGTTAATTAATTTAAGACCAAGAGTTGGACATGACTGAGCAACTGAACTGAACTGAATTTAAGATGAGTTTAAATTAATTTAAATTTAAATAGTCATATGTGACTGGTAGTCTGTGTTATGTTGTCTGGGCCTCCCTGGTGGTTCAGATGGTAAAAGAATCTGCCTGCAATGCAGGAGAACCAGATTTGAACCCTGAATTTAATTCAGATGACCATTATCTACTACTGTGGGCAAGAATCGTTTAGAAGAAATGGAGTAGCCCTGACAAGTCAGCAAAAGAGTCCAAAATGCAGTACTTGAGTGCAATCTCAAAAACAACAGAATGATCATGGTTCATTTCCAAGGCAACCATTCAACATCAAAGTAATCCAAGTCTATGACCCAACCACTAATGCTGAAGAAGCTGAAGTTGAACAGTTCTGTGAAGACTGACAAGACCTTCTAGAAGTAACACCAAAAAAAAAAAAAGATGTCCTTTCATCATAGGGGGCTGGGGTGCAAATGTAAGAAGTCAAGAGATACCTGGAATAATAGGCAACTTTGGCCTTGGAGTACAAAATGAAGCAGGGCAAAGGCTAACAGAAATTTTGCCAAGAGAACACACTGGTCATAGCAAACACCCTCCTCCAAAAACACAAGAGACAGCTCTACACATGGTCAATATCAAATGGTCAGTACCAAAATCAGATTGATTTTATTTGTAGCCAAAGATGGAGAAGCTCTATACAGTCAGCCAAAACAAGACCTGGAGCTGGCTGTGGCTCAATTCATGAGCTCCTTGTTGCAAAATTCAGACTTAAATTGAAGATAGTAGGAAAAACCACTGGGCCTTTCAGGTATGACCTAAATCAAATCCCTTATGATTATACAGTGGAGGTGACAAATAGATTCAAGGGATTATATCTGATAGACAGAGTGCCTAAAGAACTATGAACGGAGGTTCGTAACATTGTACAGGAGGGGGTGACCAAAACCATCCATAAGAAAAAGAAATGCAAGAAGGCAAAGTGGCTGTCTGAGGAGGCCATACAAATAGCTGAAAAAAGAAGTGAAAGGCAAAGGAGAAAGGGAAAGACATACCCAAGTGAAAGCAGAGTTCCAGAGAAGAGCAAGGAGAGATAAGAAAGCCTTCTTAAGTTAACAATGCAAAGAAATAGAGGAAAGCAATAGAATGAGAAGGACTAGAGATCTATTCAAGAAAATTGGAGATATCAAGGGAACATTTCATGCAAAGATGGGCACAATAAAGGACAGAAATGGCAAGGACCTAACAAGCAAAGATATTAAGAAGAGGTGGCAAGGATACACAGAAGAACTATATTCTGTTTTTTTTTTTTTTTTGATGTCTGATCTTATTTGTTTGTTACTCTTAGAACATCTCATTTTTGACTGGACTCAGACTTAGAAGTGCTCAGAGAGGACAGCCTCCGTCTCTTGGCAATCTGTTCCTGCCGTTTTCCTTTGGCCTCCTTCATTCTCTTGGCCAAAAGTTTAGCATATTCTGCAGCCTCTTCTTTATTTTTCTTAGTACGCTCTTTCTGCAGCGCAACATGCCAGCGTTTGTGTTGCAGAACTTGTGGAGTCACGAGACGCTGAATCTTGGGTACTTTAATCCTAGGTTTCTTTGTTTAGGGGCTTTTGCACAACATATTGGCGGACATCATCTTCTTTAGAGAGACTGAAAAATTTGCAGATTCTGCTAGCTCTTTTGGGACCCAGGCAATGAGGCACTGTAGTATCCATGAGTCCAGGAATATCCTTCTCCCCTTTTTTCATGATGACCAAATTGAGAACACTCAGACTGGCATCCACAATGCAACCCTGTACAGATTTGTGCTTTCTCTCTCCAGTCCTCCTTGGTCTGTAACAGGAATGCCCCTTACTCAGTAGCAGGCGAACTTGGCCCTGGGTCAAGACACCCTGCTTCATGGGGAAACCCTGCTGATCGTTCCCACCCTTGATTCAGACCACATAACCCTTCCATTCTTCATTCAGAGCGTCAGCAGCAACTTCTGTGGCCATATGCTTCTCATAGAAGGTACGAAGTTTTAGTTCATCGTCCACTTCATTGAGCTTCTGGCAGCCAGTGGCTGGGAAAGAGATGTTTAGTTTCATTCTGAAGCAGCTGACAGAGGCGCCACGAAAAAAAGAGCTAAAAAGTTCTTAATGACCCCGATAACCACGATGGTGTGGTCATTGCCTTCTCTGCCTGGGCCACCTTAAATTGTTGTTGTTGTTCTTGTATTGTCCAGCATTTATAGTTACCTTTGGGAGAGTTGGATCCATAAGGAATTTCATCTGGCCATACTGAAAGCCTACATTTTCTCTCTCCACAAAAAATTAACTCTGCTTTTATTTGAATTTTATTTTTTTGTAATCAGATGACTGGACAGGTTTTCATTTAGCATATGAAATCTTCAAGTAAATACATGTAATACTGTCACAGAATGTTATGACCAGATATAAATGTTAATGGAAAATAGATTATTTATAGAGCTCAGTAAGGCATATACTCTTAACCATAAATATGATGAATTGGAGGCAAAATAATTTATTTTTAATGAGATTACCATTTGTTAATATTTGTATGTTCACTAGTTCTGTAACAGGAGGAATTCTTGACAATTCCCATCTTGCATTTCATTTAATTATTGTTAAATTGAGATGAATAATTATGCTCCTTTTTTGCATTTGAGTAGTATCTTCTTCCTTGAGAAGTTCAGTAATAGCATATGAAGTTTAATATTAAATAATTAGAAAACTTTATTTGTATTTTTATTACAAATATGAAAGCTTTAGGATTTTTTTAGACTCTGGTGGCTATAAATATCTCAGTAGCCTGTAGTCTTGCCAACTACTCCTTGCCATTTTTCTCAGCTAGCTGACTGCCAGAAGTTGGAAGCTCAGAATAGCATATCTAAATCTTTCTTCTGATATTCATTTTCACAGTTTATTATTAATCAAAATATTGTTTACATGTTAAACTTGCTAGAATGAACCAAAGTTTACTTTTTAATAAAAGTGACTTTTTTTTATATGTTAGAAAACAATCATTTCTTAAGCATGTCTTTGTTTTCTAGACTTAATTGTCTATTTGGGGCCTTTTAGGATTCTAATGCAGAGAAGGCAATGGCACCCCACTCCAGTACTCTTGCCTGGAAAATCCCATGGACGGAGGAGCCTGGTAGGCTGCAGTCCATGGGGTCACGAAGAGTCGGACACAAATGAGCGACTTCACTTTCACTTTTCACTTTCATGCATTGGAGAAGGAAATGGCAGCCCACTCCAGTGTTCTTGCCTGGAGAATCCCAGGGACGGGGGAGCCTGGTGGGCTGCCGTCTGTGGGGTTGCACAGAGTCGGACACGACAAGCAACTTAGCAGCAGCAGGATTCTAATGATGCTTAAGGCTCAGCTCGGATACCAGGAAAACATGAGTCTTTTCTTGAAAACTTATGATTTTGTTTTACTTTTTTGTCTATATTCCTAGCACTTACCATGATGTATAACACTTACATAAGTTTTTCATATATGTTCTGCCTTGTAGTTATATGCATGCATGCATGTTCAGTCACTTCAGTTGTGTCTGACTCTTTGCGATCCTATGGACTGTAGCCCACAAGGCCCCTCTGTCCATGGGATTCTCCAGGCAAGAATACTGGCGTGGGTTTCCATGTCCTCCTCCAGGGGATTTTCCCAACCCAGGGATCGAACTAGCATCTCCTCTGTCTCCTGCATTGCAGGTGGATTCTTTACCACTGAGCCACCAGGGAAGCCCCAATTATATGCATACTTGTTTACTCAGCTGAGGGGCAGATATTGTATCTTGTATCTATTTGTATTCCCTCTAGTACTCAGCACTGTACCTCACCAGAGTTTAGCCAGTTTTTGTCGGATGCATGGAAGACATAGAAGAAATATAAGGAATTTCCAGTAATGTTGTAGTGACCAGACACACTTAGATTAACACTTGTGTACATAAAACAGCAAATGATTTACAGGTCTAAAACATTTCCAAGTACTTTATAATATGAAATGGTATTTCATATGAAACTAGCTAGTTTTCTGTTTTCCATCCCTGAAGAGTACAGATCTTTCTCAACTTGTGATGTTACATCCCAATAAACTTGGAAATGTCATAAGTTGAAGATGCATTTAATACACCTAATTTACTGACCCATTTTAGTCTGGCCTACCTTAAACATGCTCAGAACACTTTTATCAGTCTCACAGTTGGGTAGACTCAGACAAAGCCTATTTTATAGGAAAAGTGTTGAGTGTCTTGTGTAATTTATTGAATACTGTACTGCAAGTGATAAGTAGAATGATTGCATGGGTACAGAATGGTTGTAAGTTTATCAGCTGTTTACCCTCATGACCACAGGGTTGACTGGGAGCTGAAGCTCACTGTCACTGCCCAGGGTTATGAGGGAGTTTCATATCACATATCACTATCCCAGGAAAGGATCAAAATTCAAAATTTGAAGTATGGTTTCTACTGTGTGGGTATTGCTTTTGTCCCACTGTAAAGTCAAAAATTGTAAACCATGGTAAATCAGGGGCCATCTGTATTCTTACAGGTCTTTTTGTTTGTACAGCCTCATGGCTAAGTACATTACCTTACCCAGAGTTGTTTCATGTTTTGGGGATGGATACCTGGTTGAATGACTGAAGCAATAAATGAAATTAAAATATTGGAAAAGAGAAGGAGCATGATGGAAAAAAATTATCAGGAAGGCCTCTCATGTGATGGGAATTTGAGTTGAAGGTGGATTTGATGGACAGGTAGAACAAGGGTAAACAGAGGAGAGGGGAATGTATTTTATGTCGGAGAGCATAGTTTAACAGGAAAATTAGAAAGCATCAGGTTGTTGTACCAAGGAATGCTTAGAGACAGCATGAGCTCCCAGGAAGATGGAAACAGAGACCACATTGTTATACGTTTTGTTTTCTTCCACCTCCATAAGCAGGATGTAGTCATTAGGTTCCCTGGGACTTGGAATTAAAATTTCAGGAAGGAGAAGGAGCACGGTGGAGAAAATTTATCTGGAAGGCCTCTCACTTGATGGGAATTTGAGTTGAAGGTGGATTTGATGGTTTGTTGAACTTGGAGTTGAATCTCACTTAAGCCACTAACTAGCTGTGTGACCTTGGGTAGCCTTACTAAACCGTTTTGAGCCTCAATCTCATTGGAAAAGACTCTCATGCTGGGAGGGATTGGGGGCAGGAGGAGAAGGGGACGACCGAGGATGAGATGGCTGGATGGCATCACTGACTCTATGGATGTGAGTCTGAGTGAACTCTGGGAGTTGGTGATGGACAGGGAGGCCTGGTGTGCTGTAGTTCATGGGGTCACAAAGAGTTGGACACGACTGAGCGACTGAACTGAACTGATCCTCACTTGTAAAATAGAGGTAATACTAACCATTTCATAGAGTAGTTACATATATATAGTTATAGGCTTTCAATATTTGTTTCTTTCAAAAACAGTGTAATTCCTAGATGTAAGAATAGGTTTTTGCTATAACATATATATATATAATATACAGTATGTGAAATGTTAGATACCTGTAAATTTTTTTCTGCCTATTTTTTCCTATAAAAGAGCACAAGTTATATTCATGCTCTTGCTTTAACAAGGTAATGAAAGTGAGCGTGTCTGAAAACATGATGATGCCAGCTGCTTTGTTCTGCTGGAGTTTCTTTAGTTATGCCCTGATAATCAGACAGCAGGTCCAGAGAGAGCAGACCACATTGTTATTCAGTTCAGACACTGATGTGTTTGGCTGCATCTCACAGAAGATTCAAATATAGCCTGATTTCTGTTTCCTTTCCTACTTGCAGATTCAGACGCCTCTCCTCTTTCTATTGTGAACTGCACAAATCTTTCATCTCAGCTTGCAGTTTGTGATCTAAAGCTCAAGCTATCAGTATTGAAATACAGTCACACTCTTTCTTTCTGCCCATTCTTTCTTTCTGGGTCTGATTCTCTGTGCTGTATTCCCTGTTACCAGTATCTGAAGGTAAGTATCAGGGAATCTTCCTCTTTCTTTTGTTTTATCATACACCTCCCAAGCAGCTCATTTGCTCCTTCCTTCATTTGCATCCAAATTCTTAACTTTTGCTAAACTAGTACACTAGTAACTGCAGTTGGCTTCCCATTTCCATTCTCTACTCCAGTCTTCTGCCAAAAGGATTGTTCTAAAATATGAAATTAATCATCCAACTCTTGCTTTGTGTTTACTAGTTCCAAATTACCAACATGATTAAATTTGTGCTTCTCTGAATGGTGCTTCAGGTCTTTTATAGTATAGGCTCTCTCTTTTCTTTTAACTTTATTATCCTCACTTTTCTTACCCATCCTTCTTCTTTATTCTCTATGCACATGTAATGTGAAATTTACTGACTTCCTAAAAATGCTATGTTGGGATATCTCTGCATGCTTTTATGTGCTCCTTCCTCTGCATAGGATATTTCCTGCCTTATGTAATTGGTCAAATGCTAGTCATCCTTCAGGACCCTGTTAGATGTTGCATATTTTGGGAAGACTTTTCTTAATTTCTTCTCTCCTCAACCTCCCCTTCTCTGCCATGGCCTATGGAGTGGTGCTGTCCAATATGGTAGCTCCTAGCCACATTTGGCTATGCAAATATAAATTAATTACAATTAGTAAAATAAAATATACAGTTCCTTAATTGCACTAACATGTTCAAATGTTCTTTAGTCATATGTGGCTAGGGACTTCTGTATTGGGCAGCACTTATCTATTATAGAAAGTTCTATTAGACAGAAAGAACTTGTCTATTACAGAAAGTTCTGTTAGACAGCTCTGCATAGGGTTAACCATACCTTACTCTATGTTACCTCTTCTTTTGGCATTTCCATTGTTGCACTTACCATATTGTTTATTTATTTACATGTCTATTTCCCTACTAGAGAGTGAATGTTTAGAGGGCAAAGATATATCGTCTCCATTTCTGTATATTTGATTTTGAGCTGTGTTAACATATTGTAGGTATTCAACAAAATTTTTTAGTTGAATTGATTCAGTGTGAATTTTAGAAGGCAGAATTGCCTCTAGTTGAAGACTTCTAATGGTTAGTCACATGGCAGCATATTGCATATATATATATTCATAAATAATATTTATTATATATAGTATTTTATTTATGTTTATTAATTTTGGTAAATGAATGTAAACCAATTTAAACTTACTTCTAGTTAATGAACATCTGCATATGTCTACCCTAGAGACAAGTAGTAATATTTTGCCGTGTTTCCTTCCTCTCTCTGTGTCTTTTTTTCTCTGTAGGTGTATGTACACACACAGAAGTTTCTTGCTGATCCTAAATTGTTCAGTTGTATTTCCTAAGAATAAGATATACTCTGTATAACTATCATGTCACTCACATATAAGAAAATTAGTATTAATATTGAAATTTCTTCAGTTGTTCCCCAAATACCATCTATAGCTATGTGTTTGATTCAGAATCCAATCAAGAATCATGCACAGCCTTTTTTTTAATGTCACTTCAGTCTCTTTTAATCTGGAAAGTATCCCTGTCTTTTTTGATTATGTTTCACGACAGATTTTTTTCAAAGAGTTAAGCCAGTGATCTTACAGAATGTACCGTGTTCTCAATATGTGTGATTGCTTCCTCATGATTAAATTCTGGTCACATTTTGACATCAAGCCTACATAAATAATTATGTATACCATTTATTACATTATATTAGGAGGCCCATAATTCCAAACAGTCCTGTTGATAGTGATTCTGAGTTTGATATCTTAAGGTGGTGACTACCATGCCTTTCTATTACTCTTTTTTTTTTTTTTAATTTTGACTGTGCCAGGTCTTAGTTGTGACATGTGGGATCTAGTTCCATGACCAGGGATTGAACGTGGGTCCCCTGCATTGGAAGTGCAGAGTGTTAGCCACTTGACTACCAGGGAAGTCTCTTTATTACTTCTTCATAATTAAGAATAAGGGGTGCTTCCTCAAGATAGCTGAGTACGAAGACTCTGAACTCACCTCCTCCCAGTGGCATACAAAAGTTAGAACTACTAACAGAGCGAATATATAAGAGGATGACCTGAAGATTAGCAGAAAAGATGTAAAGATATAAAGAAGGAGGGGTGCAAATGTGATATAGGCAGGATCTACAATCCTAGGTCAGTGACCCACAAGCAGGAAAGATACTGTAATTGCAGAGGTCCTCCCCAAGGAGTGAGGGGTCCAAGTCCCACCTTGGGCTCCTCAGCCCAGAGGTCCTGCACAAGCAAGATGAGTCACCAGAAAGTCTGGTTTTGAAAACTAGCAGGGATTACTTTCAGGAGAGCCAGAGCACTCTAGGAAAGAGAGGCTCTACTTTTAATCGGTGCAGCTAAAATCTAACAGTCTCCAAGTCCCAGTGCAGAGGCAATAGTTTGAAGGGAGCTGGGTTAGGTCCACTTAAATGATCTTGAAGAGCCTCTCAAGACTGAACTAGGTAGAAGTAGAAAATATGAACAGACCAATTACTAGCAATGGAATTGAATCAGTAATTAAAAACAACAACAAAACATCCCAACAAACAAAAGCCTAGGACCAGGTGACTTTTCAGGTGAATTGTATAAAATATTTAAAGAAGAGTTGACACCTATCCTCAAAAATTTGAAGAGGAAGAAATACTTCTGAACTTATTTTATGAGGCCAGCATCGCCCTGATAGCAAAACCAGACAAAGACGCTACAGAAAAAGACAATTATAGGCCAGTCTCTTTGATGATATTAAGCACAGCACAGCACACCACTGATGAACATAGATGCAAAAATTCTCAGCAAAATATTAGCTATTTGAATTCAGCAATACATTAAAAGAATCGTACATCACAATCAAGTGGGATTTATCCCAATGCATCAAGGATGGTTAAATATTTGCAAATCAGCCAATATGATACACCACTGAAGATAAAACTCAGCAAATTGAAGAATAAAAATCATATGGCCATCTCAATAGATGCAGAAAGAGCTTTTGACAAAATTCAACATCCATTTGTGATAAAAGCTTTCAACAAAGTGGGTATAGAAGGAACATAACTCAACATAATTAAGGCCATCTGTGGCAAACCCATAGCCAGCATCATCTTCAGTGGTGAAAAGCTGAAAGCATTTCTTCTAAAATCAGGAACAAGACAAGGACTTGTTTATCTTACCACTTTTATTCAACATGGTTTTGGAAGTCCTAGCCAGAGCAATCAGACAAGAAAAAGAAATAATGGGAATCTGAATTGGAAAATAACAAGTAACACTGGTACTGTTTACAGATGACACGATATTGTATATAAAAAACCCTCAAGATACCACTAAAATCTACTGTAACTAATAAATGAATTCATTAAAGTTGCAGAATACAAAATTAATATATAGAAATCAGTTGCATTTCTATACACTACAGACAGACTAACAAAAAGAGAAATTAAGAAAACAATCCCATTTACAGTTGCATAAAAAGAAAAATAAAGAAGCCACCTGCAATGCAGGAGACCCAGGTTCAATCCCTGGGTCAAGAAGATCCCCTGGAGACAGGAATAACAACCCACTGCAGTATTTTTGCCTGAGTGCAAAAGTCTTAGCCACTTGACTACCAGGGAAGTCCCTCTATTACTCTTTTATAATTAAAAATATGGGGTGCTTCCCCCCATATTTCCCTGATGAGAATCCCACGGACAGGCGCCTAATAGGATACAGTTCACAGGGTCTCAAAGAGTCAGACACAACTGAAGTGACTTAGCATGCAAAACAGAATAAAATACTTAGGAATATTTCTGACTAAGGAGATAAAAGACCTGTACTCAGAAAAGTATAAGACACTGGTGAAGGAAATTGAAGATGACACTAACAGATGGAAAGATACACTGTGGTCATAGATTAGAAGAATTAAAACTCTTAAAATGATCATTCTACTCAAGGCAATCTACAGATTCAGTACAATTGCTAATAAAACAACAATGACAATTTCTATAAAACTAGAACAAATAATTCTAAAATTTGTATGGAAACACAAAAGACCCCAAATAGCCAAATCATTCTTGAGAAAAAAGAACAAATCTGGAGGCATCATGCTGCCTGTTTTCAAACCATTCTACAAAGTGAAAGTAATTAAAACAGTATGGTGCTGGCACAAAACCAGACGCAAATCAATGAAACAGAAAAGACCCAGAAGTAAGCCCACACTTACATGGTCAATTAATCTACGACAGAGAAAGTAAGAATACACAATGGAGAAAAGACAGCCTCTTTAACAAATTGTATTGGGAAAACTGGATACCCACATGCAAAGGCATGAAACTGAACCAGTTTCTCACACTCTTTGTGTGTTTAGTCACTCTGTCGTGTCTGACTCTGTGACCCCATGGACTGTAGCCCACTAGGTTCCTCTGTCCATGGAATTATCCAGGCAAGAATACTGGAGTGGGTTGCTATTTCCTTCTCCAGGGGAATCTTCCCAATACGGGAATCAAACCCGGGTCTCCTGGATTGTAGGCAGATTCTTTATCATCTGAGACACCAGGGAAGCCCCAAACAAAAGGTAATGGAAGAAAAATTTAAAAACAGAGACAATCTGCAAAAAATACCAGAGTTGGTTCTTTCAGTGTATGAAGAGCAGAGACAAAGATTGGGGGAGGGTTGGGGCAGGGAGGAAGATTGGCAAGAAAAAAAGATTTTGTGAGATTAAAGCTTTCTTTGTGGGAGAAAGAAATCAGGAGTAAAACGGAGAACTACAGATACAGTCAGAACTTTTAAAAAACCTTAAGTGAATATAAGTATTATGAACTTTAAAGCAAATGGGCAGTTTTAAAAGTTGTAGCTTACTAAATGTGACTCAAGAAGAAATAGCAATTTTCACACTAAATAGCAAAAATAAACTCAAAATGAATCTAAGACTTAAATGTAAGATTTGAAATCATGAAACTCCTCAAAGAAAACACGGGCAGTACACTCTTTGATATCAGTCTTAGCAGTAGTTTTTGGCGTCTGTCTCTTCACGCTAGGGAGATAAAAGCAAAATAAAGAAATGGGGCTGTATTAAACTAAAGGTTTGTTACAGAGCAGAGGATATGACAGAAGTGACTTAGCATGCAAAAAAGAGTAAAATACTTAGAAATAATTCAAACTGCAAAATGAAGAGGCAGCCTGCTGAATGGAAGAAGAGAGTTGCAAACTATATGTTTATTAGATAATTGCTTACTGTATACAAAAGCTCATACAATTCAACATCATAAAAACAACCAACCAAGTGGACAGAGGACCTGAATAAATATTTTTCGGAAGAAGACACAGTTGGCCAAGAAACACATGAAAAGTTACTCAGCATTCTAAGTAAACTAAGGAAACTTCAGAATTCCTTTGCAGTTTACTTTTTGTTCTTAGAATGCATCTTATTAAGGCCGTATACTCAGAATACTGTGTTTGAGTTACTTGAATTGCTTTTGATATAGAGTTAGGGTTATTTGCTTCTGTTTTCTTCTGTTTGAAGGTTTACTTTTTCATCCTTTTTGAAGTGTCATTCTCGTTTCTCTCCCATCTACCCCATTGCCAAGCATCCTCTAGGAGATGAGCATGAGCCTTTTAATATATGTCTGACTTCTGAGTCACGTAAACACTTTTCGTAAAATTGAACTAAAAAACAATGTTAATAAATGATGACTTTGTAGCCTTAATCATGTCCTTTGCATTATGTCTTATTAATGTTTCTGTAACAGCTTTCTTTTGGTTGGTTTTTAGTTTACCTCATTGACTTTTTCTATCCCTTTAACTTTAACTTGTGTGTGCTTATTTTGTAAGTGATATGTATACAGTTTGAGAAATTGATGTTTATCTAGGCAATTTTTTCATTACTTATGTATTTGAATTTTTTCTGCTAGCTTATATTTTGTTTTGTTCTCCCTCTCCTTTGCTCTGTTTTCTCTTTTGCTTTCTATTATATTGATTGTTATTTTTACTTGATTTTTTCTAATTATTTGGAAGTGCTAGCATTCTATATCTATTCTTTAAAACTTTTTTAAAAAGAGGGGCAGATTTTTTTCAGATTTTACTTATTTATTTTTGGCTGTGCTGGGCCTTCATTACTGCGAGGGCTTTTCTCTAACTGGGGAGAGCAGGGGCTAGTCTTCAGCTGTGGTGCAGGAGCTTCTCATGTAGGTTTCAGTAGTTGTGGCTCTGGGGCTCCAGAGCTCAGGCTCAGAAGTTGTGGTGCATGGGTTTAGTTTCCCGTGGCATGTGGGATCTTCCTGGATCAGGGATCGAACTTGCCTCTTCTATACTGGCAGGCAGATTCTTTACCACTGAGCCATCAGGGAAGCCCTTAATAGTCATTTTTAATGGGCATTCTTGTCATCCTGTTAGTTTTGTAGTGAGTATTCAGTCAAATGAACCCATACCACTTCTTTTACATGAACCACCAAAACAGGTCTGTTGAATCCTCTACTTTCATATTTATATTTTTTAACTCAAGCAAAGAAGACTATGTTTATTTTTTCAGATTTTGTAATCTTAGTTTGAGAAGTAGTTTCATTCATGCAGTGTAAACAAAGGTTGATGGAAATCTGAACTCACCACAGCCTTTCTTTTATAGTCTGCTGGCCCTCATCCTCCCTTCCCCACCAGAATATAATTATGATTACTGTTCTGTCCATTATGTCTAGAAAAGTAGATATGCATTAGCTTGCCCTTGACAGATAGATTAGTTGAGTGAATAAAGTAGAAATAGTCTGGAGGAGAAGGTATGGGGTAATGGTTGGGATGGAGGGCAGGAGACATTATGGAACCATTCAGTCTGAAGGACTTCCAGTCCTTAATCGCTCTGAGATTCTATGCTAAGTAGATTGAATACAGTGCCATACTCAATTTAGGTCAGATTTAGGCACATAGGTTGTTTCATTTTTCATCTTTGACTTGTAGATGATCTTAACCTTCAGTTCAGTTCAGTCACTCAGTTGTGTCCAACTCTTTGCGACCCCATGAATTGCAGCACGCCAGGCCTCCCTGTCCATCACCATCTCCCGGAGTTCACTCAAATTCAAGTCCATTGAGTCAGTGATGCCATCCAGCCATCTCATCCTCTGTCGTCCCCTTCTCCTGCCCCCAATCCCTCCCAGCATCAGAGTCTTTTCCAATGAGTCAACTCTTTGCATGAGGTGGCCAAAGTACTAGAGTTTCAGCTTTAGCATCATTCCTTCCAAAGAAATCCCAGGGCTGATCTCCTTCAGAATGGACTGGTTGGATCTCCTTGCAGTCCAAGGGACTCTCAAGAGTCTTCTCCAGCACCACAGTTCAAAAGTATCAATTCTTCGGCACTCAGCTTTCTTCACAGTCCAACTCTCACATCCATACATGACCACAGGAAAAACCATAGCCTTGACTAGATGGACCTTTATTGGCAAAGTAATATCTCTGCTTTTCAACATACTATCTAGGTTGGTCATAACTTTTCTTCCAAGGAGTAAATGTCTTTTAATTTCATGGCTGCAATCACCATCTGCAGTGATTTTGGAGCCCCCCAAAATAAAGTCTGACACTATTTCCACTGTTTCCCCATCTATTTCCCATGAAGTGATGGGACCAGATGCCGTGATCTTCATTTTCTGAATGTTGAGCTTTAAGCCAACTTTTTCAATCTCCACTTTCACTTTCATCAAGAGGCTTTTTAGTTCCTATGTGGTCATTTAACAGTACAACAGTCTGAGTGGCCATTCACAGCCATCACTCGGTATGCCTCCCAAGTAATCCCAAATGTCCTGGTGTTTTCAGTTTTCTGTTTGGGCAAATTAGAAAGCAGGTAAACCAGTTGTAAGCTTCTCATATTTTATCTTTTCTGTAGCAAAGCAAACTGGGGGAAGCAAAGTACATATTTTCTCTGAATTTTGTTTCTGAATTTTCACTTGATTATAGAATTATCTTAGTTTGGTTTAGATATTTACTGGGAGTGATATGCAAATTGGGACAAGGAAAATATAATTTTATTAGCACCTGGAAATCTAAATTAGTGCCTTGAATGCTTCTTATGATAAAAATCTCTTCTCTTTCTCTTAGGGCTGCTGCTCAGAGTAAATTAGGTCACTACACAGATGCAATAAAGGATTGTGAAAAAGCAATAGCGATTGATTCAAAGTACAGCAAGGCCTATGGGAGAATGGGGTAAGTTTTGGGAGAATGTTCAAAGTACTACCAAGTAGTATCAGATATGCTGTTCTTAATGGCTTGGTTTTGAATTTCCTGCGTCATATTGCACCCTCTGGACTAGTATAAATATAACATTGAGGGAGGAAATGATTGCAATTCTGTCTTGGAAGGGAGATGATTAGTGTATGATGAATGGGTGGTTTTTGGAGAAAACCATAACAACGATACTGAGTAGACCTACTTCATATTCAAGGCTACAAATCTAAAGCACACAGTATTTTGACAACTAATCCTACTGCACTTCTAAATTCACCTTACCCCTCTCTGAGTTGACTGTTTCATACATATTCTTTTCAAATTTCCACTGCATTTTCCATGGTCCTCTCAACCTTTTACTAAACTGATAAAATAGATGCATTTAAAAAAAAATTCATCTTCTTACTTGCAAAGCCACCAATGTACCCACATGTGTATTTGCACAGATAGCCTTTTTTTTCCTATTCAAATGGAAGGGGTCTTGTCTCTAAGACTAATGCATTCACTCATGCTTTAGATCTCATGCCTTTGTACCAAGGACTTTACACTTGTAATCCTCTCCTGTATCTTCTACAATACCCGTTTTCCCATCTGTAACAGTGATAATGACTACATATGAAAAGATCATAAAAAATCATCTGTTAGAGCCGTCCTTGTACCCAGCTACATCGTTCCTCTGTTCCTCTTTCTCTGCAGAGCCCCTCATAGTTGTCTGTGCTTGCTGTCTGGTCTTCATCATCTCTTATTCTTTCAGCTCACTCCAGTAGGACTATTTATCTGTATCACTCTGTTGAGAACTCTATTCAAGGTCACCAGTTGTCCATATTTTTCCAAGGTCAGTATTCAGTTCTGTAGTCTTATCCTACCCCATCTTTTAGTATGTGGCATGATTAACTTTTTTTTTTTTTTCCCTGCATTGCCCACCTCGTGGGATCTTAGTTCCCCCACCAGGGATTGAACCCAGGCCAAGGCAGTGAAAATGTTTAGCCCTAACCACTGGTTAACCAGGGAATTCCCAGGATTAACTTCTTTCTGAAATACTTCATTCTCTAGGCGCCTGGGACACCATGCTTCCTGGTTTTCCTTCTCCTTCACTGGATGTTCTTTTTCAGTCTCTAATACTGGTTCTTCCTCCTCTGCCACCTCTCAATAATGATATGCTGCAGGGCTCTTTCCTCTGCTGCTGCTCTCTCTCTGTCTATATTTTCTCTCTGATTTCATCCTGTCCCATGTTTTTAAATTTCATCTGTTGTCAATACTCTGTATTAATGGATCCAAATCTGTACTTAGTATGCTTTGTGGCATCTGTAGAATGGCGAAAATCTTCAGTCACCTGATGTACAAGAGCTCAGTTGAGGTCAGATAAGGCAGTGCTCAATCTTTTTTGTTTCAGCTCTCATGCTGTAAAATGAGTGTCCTTTTCCCAGGCTATTGAGTGCTGTATTTTTTGCATTTTTGTGTTTTTATTTACAGTGGCTGCCCAAACATAGGCTGAAGTGTTGTCTAGTGTTTCTGTGTGCAAGGAGGCTATAATGTGCCTCACCAAGAAAATACCTGAGTTAGATAAGCTTTGTTCCGGCATGAGTTAGTACGATTGACTGTGAATCAATTAGGTAAGGTTTCTTTAAACAGAAACACATGTAAAAACAAGTTGTGTATTGACTGGTTGATGAAAATGTGACCAGAGGCTCACAGGAACATAACACTATATTTCCCCTAGGAGCAATTGTTCAGTGTTTGCTAATTCAGTGTTTGCGGTGTCCTTGTAGAGCATAATTACTATAGATGATGAAAATCAACTGTATATGTTTATGGAGCTCTTAAGTTATATGTCTAAACCCCATACTCATATAATCAGCTCTTTTTCATCTCCACTTAGATTTTTAATAAGCATATAAACTTAACATGTCCCAAACAGAACTCCTGTTCCCTTAAATCCTTCTCCTCTGAGTAAATATACTGTCATTCTACCTACCCTGAGTTTCGTTCAAAAGCCTAGGAATCATCCTTCACTCCTATTATACCTGACACATCTAACCTATCAGGACGTCCTACCAATTCTAGTTTCCACATATTTTTTGAACTCAAGCATTGATTGCTCTCTTGTTTACAACTCTAGTCCAAATTACCATCTCTTATCTAGGCTACTGCAGTAGCCTTCTAACTCATTTCCCTGCCTTCACTCTACTCTGTCCACCCATGTTGATCCTGTGCAGAGAAGCCAGAGTGAGCTTTTTAAAGCGTAAATCAAATTATGTCATTCTGTTGTGACCAGGATAAAATCCAGACTCCAAACCGTGGCCCCATAATCCCATAATGCTCCCTGACATCACCTCTTCCCACACTTTGTTCTCTGAGCTCCCGCCTCAGCCTTAGTCCTCTTCCTTAAGTGTGCTAAACTTGCAGCGTCTCAGGGCCTTGGCGTTCATTGTTGCTTCTGCTTAAAATATAAATTTTCTCAAACCCAAGAACTTTACCTTTTTCACTGAGCAATCTAAAATAGTGCCTGGTACATAGTATGACTCCAATAAACATGTATTGACTTAATTAACTGAGGATTGTGGTAAAGTATCTTGCATGATTGGGAGAAAACTAATTAGGTTCTGAGATTTCTCTCTGTGATTAGGCATTATATTTTATCTGGATCAGAAGTCTATGAGGTAAGTGAGTCAAGAAAGAATTGGAGTTAATTTGTTAAAAAATAAACTTAGAAAAAATAAAACCCTCAATGCTCTCTCCATATACACCATTAGTTTTTAGTTCTGAAATAATTTTGCAGTAAATAAATCCTAACTAGGTAGAGGAAAACATTAAATTTAGTAACTAATTCTTTGACCTGTGCCTGGGATAATGTGTGTTATTTGAGGCATAAGGATTGCCAGTTTTATCTATTTAAAAACTAACATGTCTTATTCAAGAGTAATTAGCTGACAGCTCACAGCTTACTTTTTTTTACTTTTTATGGTAAGGTGATATTTATTGTGGTTCAGTGTCTCTGTTAAGAAGGAAGAAAGTGGGCCGTAGTGAAGGACAAATTTAGTTTGGAGTTCTTAAAGCAGTTTTAACGTCATGGAGTTACATGACCACAGAAATGTTAGTCAGCTCACATTTTTATGGAGCTTAATCATTCATAAAGCAAATTAGTTTACATAGTAAGCCTTAAAAATGGAAGGGTATATAAGATTCATTTCTAATCATTAAGTTTAAAAAAAACTTATTTTCAATTGAAGGATGATTGCTTTCCAGTGTTGTGCTGGTTTCTGCCACACATCATCATGGATCAGCCATAGGTATACATGTGTTCCCTCCCTCTTGAACCTCCCTCCCATCTCCCAGCCCATCCAGCCCTCTCGATTGTCACAGAGCCCCGGTTTGAGTTCCCTGAATCATACAGCAGACTCCCACTGGCTCGCTGTTTTGCGTATGGTGGTGTCTGTGTTTCCACGCCACTCTCTCCATCCGTCCCACCCTCTGCTCCCCGACCCCTGCCATCTTCACAAGCCTGCTCTCTATGTCTGTGTCTCCATTGCTCCTCTGCAGATAGGTTCATAAGTACCATCTTTGTAGATTCCTTATATATGTGTGAATATGATATGTTTTTCTCTTTCTGACTTACATCACTCTGTATAATAATTTCTTTAAAAAAATATTTTTATTGAAGTATAGTTGAGTTGGACACGACTTAGCAACTAAACAAAAATAGTTGATTTACAACGTTGTGTTAGTTTCAGGTATACAGCAAAGTGATTCAGTTACATGTACATAAATATTTATTTTTTGTTGTTGCTGTATTTTGGTTTTTTGTTTTGGCCATGCCACACAGCTTGCAGGATCTTAGTTCTCTGACCAGGGATTGAACCCAGGCCCTCAGCAGTGAAACCACTGGACCACTAGGGAATTCCTCATATTTATCTACTTTTTTTTTTTCAGTTTGTTTTCCTTTTCTAATCATTAAGTTCTTGATTCATGTAGGACAACCAAGGTTGGCACCAAGCAGAATGGAGAGAATCCAGACTTACAGAATCTTGGAGTTAAAAGGAAGTGATACTCCTGTGAACCATACTGTAGTTGATTCTTGAACAATGTGGGTGTTAGGAGTACTGACGCTCTGCATTCAAGAATGTGCGTGTAACTTACAGTCAGCCGTTGTATCCACAGTTCCTCCATATCTATGGTTCCTCTGTGTCTGCAGATTTAACCAACCAGATTGTACAGTACTCTAGTATTTACTGTTGGAAAAAATTCACATATAAGTGGATTTTTGCTATTCAGATCCATGCTGTTCAGGGGTCAACTGTACAATGAATAAATAAAATGTAATCTGGATTCAAACTGAATACCAAGATAGACTTTTGATGACATTTGTGGTGTCCTAATGTTCTTCAGTCATACAGCTTATACTCTCAAAATGCATTCTTTCAGGCTGGCCCTCACTGCCATGAATAAATTTCAAGAAGCAGTTACAAGTTATCAGAAGGCATTAGATCTTGACCCTGAAAATGATTCCTATAAATCAAATCTGAAAATAGCAGAACAGAAGTTAAGAGAGGTATCTAGTCCTGTAAGTTACTAATGCCAAATAAGTGAAATATTTTATCATTCACAGCTATCAAATTGTAGTGTTTAGAGTAATTCTCAGATGTAATTGTTTTACAGACAGGAACTGGACTGAGCTTTGACATGGCTAGCTTAATAAATAATCCAGCCTTCATTAGTATGGTGAGTATATTTCCTTTTCTGCTTTGCTGGCTCTGTTTCCCATTAGAACTATATAGTTCCAAAGTTTTTAGAAACAAGTAAGAGAGCTTTTGCGATTACAGTGGTAGCAGTGGTGGTATGATGTTATTGCTGAGGTTTTTAACCTACTCATGTACTGTTTTGTGAAAAAGCCATGGGTGAACTTCAGGAAGCGCATGGATTCCTTGGAACTGTAGATGAAACTTTGTATGCATATAGATATATGCATTTTTCTAGGGAGAGAATCATATTTTTCATGAGATTGGCAAAGGGATCTGCAAATCTACAGAAGGCTAAAAACTACCCTCTTAGGTGAAAGTAACCCTAGGAAAGTATCTAGTATTTGAAGTCTGAGGATTTTGGTATTGTGGTTTCCTAAGCTCTTTTGGCTTTATTTGTCTGATCAGCAGGAGGAAGTAAACTGCTGCCAGTATCCTTAGTTTATAGGGTTTGTAATCTCTTTATTGTGCAATGTATTAATACCATTTTTCCTAGTACCTCCTCTTTTTTACATTCCCACTCACTTAGTATAGCACACCAAAACTCTGTAAAATGTTAGTATATACATGATCTAGCTTCTCTCTGCTTGAAAAAAAAAACTTTTTTAAAGATCCCTAAATATTAACTGCCTTTCATGAGAGATACCATTTTTCAATTCCAGGCAGCAAGTTTAATGCAGAATCCTCAAGTTCAACAGCTGTAAGTATAAGAAAGTATATTACATTTCTCCTTTCCACTTGTCAGGCTCCTAATTTGAGCACATTAGCTCCAAAATGATACCTAAATGTCAGTCAGTCGGAACTTAAAGTCACACTCATTTGGCCTACCCAATGTGGGTATATCTGCTTTCCTCGGCTGGTATTCTGCCTGTTAAAAATATATGCCAATTCATTGAAAAAGACACATGTACCCCAATGTCTGTTGCAGCACTATTTACAATAGCTAGGACATGGAAGCAACCTAGATGTCCATCGACAGATGAATGGATGAAGAAGTTGTGGTACACATATACAATGGAATATTAGTCAGGCATAAAAAGGAATGCATTTGAGTCATTTCTAATGTTGTGGAGGTACTTGGAGTGTGTTATACAGAGTGAAGTTAGAAAGAGAAAAAAAACAAATGTTGTGTATTAACACATATATATGGAATCTAGAAAAATGGTACTGATAAACCTGTTTGCAGGGTAGCAATAGAGGCAGACATAGAGAAGAGACTTGCGGACACAGTGGAAGAAGGAGAGGGTGGGACGAACGGAGGGAACAGCATGGAAACATAAACATTACCATATGTAAAACAGATAGCCAGTGGGAATTTGCTGTATGACGCAAGGAGCTCAAACTTGGGTGCTCTGTGACAACCTGGAGAGATGGGATGGGGTGGGAGATGGAGGGAGGTTCAGGAGGGAGGGGACATACGTATACCCATGGCTGGTTTCATGTTGATGTATGGCAGAAGCCAACACAACATTGTAAAGCAATTATCCACCAATTAAAAATATTAAAAAAAAGAATATATTGCAATTTGATTTATCTCTTGCTTACTCTAGAATGTCAGGAATGATGACAAATGCTATTGGGGGGCCTGCTGCTGGTGTTGGGGGCCTAACTGACCTGTCTAGCCTCATTCAAGCGTAAGTTTTATTTAAAATAGAAATAGTAAAAAAAACAAAAAAGGTATTTTATGTTTATAGTTTGAGTACTTTATGTTTTACCATTTGTCTCTAAGGTAAGGGGACCAAGGCTTTCTTTTTAAATTTTTATCTTTTGCTGTTATCAGTGACCTCATTAGTAATTAAATTTAAAAGTGGTTCATAAATTGAAATTTTCTGCCTGAAAGGCAGGAGTCCAGAAGATTGGATCCAAGAAAAACTTTTTTAGCAAATCAGATGACGAATATCTACTTAATGAGTTTTATATACACATATATATTTAAAAATCATATATTGCATAGGATTTAGGATACTTTAATTCAAACTTTTGCAGTGCATGTCATTGCTAAAGGAACTCATTTTATCTTCTCTTTACTTGAACACATTACCTCTACCTCCATCCAAGTTGCTTAGGCTGCTGTGCTTTTTGAATCTGTGTGATACTGTTACTGGAAATGTTATATGAAGTGACAAATAATTTTTTGTTTGTGATCACAACTGTATAAACCCACTTGCAATATGGCATTTTTAGAGGGATCTTTAAGTGGCATGATTTTAGTGATACCTAACACTTGCAATTGGGAGGTACACACTCAGTAGTTTGGATCAAATCTCTGTCTTTCAAAAACTCAGTTCTGTTAGGTGACTTCATAAGCATTCCCAAATAGGTGTGACACCTGCCATATAGAGACTGACTTGATCACAAGAACAAATACCTTGCCTTATATTTGCACACATATAATAAAAAGCATATTCTTTTTAGCCCTTTGCTTATCTGTGGTTAAGCACTGGGTGGGGGAGGGGTGGATTTCACTCAATTCAGGAACTCACTTGTTAGCTTGGGTGTTCGATTTCTCATAAAGAACACTGCACTGTATAAATGGTATATGGAGGTGCTGGTACACTTGCAGATAAGTCGAATCTAAAAGTTGTTTTTATAGAAAAAGTTCCCTTTGGGTAGTATCCACATCGTTTGCAGTTCTTTTTGTGTTGGTATTGTGTGGTTGGAAGTTCCCTAATTCATACTACTTTGCCTCTTTACTACAGGGGACAGCAGTTTGCTCAGCAGATACAGCAGCAGAATCCTGAACTCATAGAGCAACTTAGAAATCACATCCGGAGCAGGTCATTCAGCAGCAGCGCTGAAGAACATTCCTGACTTGACTGGGGCCCCTCACCCAGAATGCAGTTGGTGATGGCTCTCAAGTGTCTGCTGTAGATAGTGACCAAAACAAAAACAAATCTAAAAAATAAATCTGTCTAGACAATAGGTTTATCACAAACAGATAACGTAACATGATTATGTTATGTTGACTTGACCATAACATGATTCCTTTGTAAGCAGGTGATCAGTAGCCTTGTTAAGTGCCAGTATAGCACTTAACTGGACATGGTTCCATTTTCAAATCTTCATTGTATTTGTATACTAGACTTAATAGCAGAGTATATTTATTGAACAGTAGGACTGTTTACTGGTGAGTTCTCTAGCACCAAATTCCCATAAGCAAACTTTTGAAAGGGGAGATAACCAAGAGGAAAGGATTCTCATGCTGATTTAGGAGAGATATACTTGCCACTGAGTAGCATCTTTGGAGAGAAGAAATTCGTTACTGGGTTTAGCTTTGATAGTGCTGTCAGTAGTGAAGATATGACAGGGGCCAGTACTGTCTCTAATGCTGCTTATTTTGTTGGGTGACAAAAATCTTAAGAGCTGGTGGAAAGCAGTATTCGGTGTTGTTTAGAAAAGAAAAAAATAGATGCTGTGAATGTACAGAAAGTGAATGTAGGGTGCTCAGGTTTTTTGCATAGGTCTTAACTAATCTTGCCTACAGTTTGGTATAGATAACATTAGCATGGCCACTTATGCTAAGTACATAATAAAATACATTTAGAAATCCTTAATAATATTGGTTAGGTGAGTTGTGTAACTATTCAATTTCACTAGCACAATTTCTCTAGTGACCTTACCATGGAAACTTTCAAATATATCTACACTTAAATAAGCCAATAGCTTGGCCCTTAAGGATTTCCTAAGTGGAATTTAATTATGTGCCTGCAGACACTGATTTTTTAAACTCGTAATTATTTGATGGGTTACAAAAAGTATCTGTCATTAACACTTCTTGTTCATGTTCATCCTCTGCTATAATTTGGCTTGGCATGTCACTTTTATGCTTCTTAATTTGATGCAGCTTAAATATAACAGGGGACTTGAAATATTGTATTGAAATTAGAATACATATTAGTTAGTGAAGAGAAGTGGCATTAAGTGTTGGAATGGCTTTAACTAGAGTGATGGATGAGATTGTTCTAATTCCAGCTGGAATTTCTTTGGTTTGTTAATTATAAAATTGGTAAAGCTGGTGGACACATAATGAATTTCACAAGTGTTGTGAAAGAAAACTGAAACAGTAATACAAAATTAAATCAGTACTACTGCTGACTGATTTAATTTTGTATTACTATAACTTTATCTCAAAAGGCTAATTATTTGACATCTTAAAATTTAAAAACCAACTTTCCCTTCTTTCCCTTTGTTGGATTAGAACAGTTCGATAATTTCATTATAATAATCACCTTGGAATTCGTTAAAAATCCAGATTCAGGGGCATACTTTTCAACTTTATCAGGTCCTGTAATAAGGTCTGGGAATCACCATTCCACACAGCACACCAAGTGGTTCTGATGTAGATCCCAAGGGCTCTAATTTAAACACTAGGTTAGAGATTTCTCCTCTTTTAGGTCAGCAAATATCTAAAAGGTCTGGGCTCAGGATACAAGGAAGAGCTAAATGAACCTACAGTTCTTTTCCAGAGAAAAGTAGGACTTAAGTCTAAGATAAGCCTTCTGAGTTGTCTCCTATATTGCACTTAAATCAACTTGGGTGGTGATGTAGTGGTTAAGACACCATACTTCAGCCTACGGTGTGGGCAAAAAAAAAAAAAAAGTCAATTCTTGCTGGTGTTGCATAAGAAAAGGTTCCTAGCGTAATTATCTTGAATGCATTACAGATGCTTTCAGATTGTTATAACTGGTAAGCCTCTGAGTAGGGAAAATAAAGAGAATATGAATCAACAGTATTAGAAATGAAAGAAGGGATATCACTGCAGACTATGCAGACGTTAAAAAGAGAACTAGAAAATACTCTGATCAACTGTAGGTTCATATCCATGAAACAGATAAATTCTTTATAAGATACAAACTACCATGACTCACTGAAGAAATAAGGTACCGCCAGAAAAGAAAACCACAGGCCCAATTTCAATGGTGAATTCTACCAAACACTTAATATTGAATCTACACAATTTCTTCCAGCAGAAGAGGAAACACTTCCCAACTTCATTTTATTTTGCCAACTTTGATACCAAAATCAAAGACATTATAAGCAAAAATACTTTAAAACAATGTCTTTACTAATATCTGTAGTTAAAGTGGCCATTCTTTTTATATGAAGTAATGTGAATTGGTGTATTTCTTCCATTTCATTTTTCTAGTTTGTTTCTTTTCTAATGTATCTCCCATAACACATCTAGATAATCTATCCACTTACCTGGATTTCCATTCTGTTCAAGCCACTTTTGCTTTTTAAGTATTTTCATCACTTTGAAATTACTCCATTGCACGCTATTTCAAGAAGGTTTTGGGTAGCTGTATTGTGTTAGCTACTCTTAAAATTATAAAGAATGCCCCAGATGGTATTTTGCTTGTCTGAAACAAGAGGGCGTTAAAGTAAATCTTTATATATATTCTACTTAGGAATGATTGGTTTCCATTAACCATTTTTCATTATAGTAGCTGTAATTGTTATGATGCTATGTAAAATTTTTTATTGTTGTTCAGTCGCTGTGTCTCACTCTTTGTGAACCCATGGACTTCAACACGCCAGATTCCTCTGTCCTTCACTGTCTCCTGGAGTTTGCTCAACTTCATGTCCATTGAGTTGGTGATGCTATCTAACATCTCATCCTTTGCTGCCCCCTTCGCCTTTTGCCTTCAATCTTTCCCAGCATCAGGGTCTTTTCCATTGTAAATGTAAAATTTACAATGTCCTTTGTATGCAAATGACATTTCTACTTAATGTACCAAATTGGTTATCTAATTTTTATAATATGGTTTAAACAGATCCTTTCTAAGATGACACTATGTAACCTTTACTTAAGAAGGAACAATATGTGTCTAGGTTGTGGCTTATAAAAAAGGGAGTCTTTGTAACTAAGTCAAATTGCATAGCAGAATCCCAAGTGACCATCATGTTACTTTTAAAATTTGAATGGAGTCAAACAGAAGGTTCAGTCATGAGAAGACACCTTGAAAGCTACTGAAGTATCCAGTGCAGGGGCTATAAAGTCTTATTTCATCATTTAATCAATTGTACTCATTTTGGAGAAAAGACTGTCTTTGGACAAAGATAATTTTACACTGCTTGCACTTTATTTTGCACGGATGTTTCATTAATTACCTCTTCAATTTAAGGGCAAATCTCATTCTGAATACAGCTTTCATTTTGGACCAAACAGTTTGTCATGGCAATAAATAATTATGCATTTAAGAATAACCGATTTTTGTATTTGACTTAATGCATTTACATTTAAGCAGTTATATACACATGCTTGAATTTCAACTTAAGTTTTTATTTAACAGCATTAGTTTTTGTTTTGTTTCAAAGTATTGAAACTTTTATTACATCCATGTTGCCAAGTTGTTTATAGTCTTAATCTCCTCACTGTTTTGTATATGACATAAGTAAATTAATATGATTATATGCAGAAACAGTTTTGTAATAATAATACATGATGTAGAGTTCAAAATCAAGTATCAGAAGCTGGAAATCCTTTAAGTATGCCTTTAAAAAAAGTAGTTTCTTTTTCAATGGGACTAAAACAGGACTTTCTTGGCTTCAGTTCAGTTCAGTTCAGTCTTAGAAAATGATGAGGCTTCTTAGCTTAGAGTTATCTGAGTAATTGACAGTTTAAGAAATAAAACCAATTCTTAATCTGCTTTTAGCAACTGAAAGTTAGATGTTTGTGTTTGTATGCACACAAACATACAGGATGTCAATATGATAATTTTGAAAACAACTAGAAAAATTCATACCGTGTTAGCAAATACAAGACTATATGAAGACCACCGCAGTTGTTTTAACTTTTTTTGTTGACTGAGGAAACAGCCCGTGTTAAGTACTCCTAAATAAAGGATGAAGAGAATCCTAAAGTTTTCAGAAACACTGTAACTTCTAGACTGAGGTCAGCAAACTATGGCCTGCAGGTCAGGTCTGGCCAGCTGCTTGTTTCTGTAAATGCTGTGGCACAACTTTTGTCTAAAGTGAAAGTCACTCAGTAGTTTCCGACCCTTTGCAACCTCATGGACTGTAGCCTGCCAGGCCCCTCTGTCCACTGAATTCTCCAGGAAAGAATACGGGAGTGGGTAGCCATTCCCTTCTCCAGGGGATCTTCTTGACCCAGGGATTGAACCTGGGTCGCCTCCACTGCAGGGGGATTCTTCACTGTCTAAGTCACTAGAGCCTACTGGCTGCTTTTGTATTACAACTGCAGAGTAATTTCAGCAGAAACTTCGTGGCCTGGAAGGTCTAACATATGCAGTATCTGGCCCTTTACATGAAAAGTTTACTGACCCTTGTTTGAGATACCTGCTAGGGACACATGGCCTCAAATATAGAGCTTTTGGAGAACAAAGTCCAATCGTCATTTAAAGTGAAACAAAATCACACGCGCAGAAAATATACAAATGTTCATTTGGAATATAACTCACAAGATAAAATCAGTAGATGGTTCTTTTCAAAACAAATATTTAATATTTTAACTTTTATAGGGAAGAAATTTAAATAACATACTTATTTTTACTGTTGATCATTTTACAAAGGTGACAAAAATACAGAAAATTCTGGGCAACTCAATGAAAAGTGTAACACTGGACATTTTATTCAGCTTTCCACTTTAATGGCCGAAGATACCACACAGACTTGTGCGATGTCATCGTATTCGTATGTTCTCTTTAAGAATGTGTCTGTTAGTCTTAAGCCGGAGACGCTCTATTGAGAGAAAAACACAGACCCAAGTTTTCATTCATTGGAAATGACCAGAAAAATAATGGATATAATAAATGACTATGGGTTAATAGCCTCTAAATACTGAAATTACTGAAAAGATAGCATACTTGCAGTCCTTGCACGGAAGACAGTAGTGTGAGGGCAAGGCAGAGAGAGGAACTTGGATGGAGCTTTCCAAGTTGTCTTCCTGAAATGCCACACCAGTGGATAGAACTGGTATTGCACATTTCCAAAACAAGATCCATCGTTCTTTCACTGCTGGAGGAATCAGAAAAACA